>NC_057796.1:189220344-189520344 GCF_018294505.1 Triticum aestivum
CATCTCTCTCTCTCACACACACACACAAACACACACACACGCACACCCCCCCACACACACACTAAGACTCCTCTCTCTCTCTCTCACACACACACACACAAACTAAGACTCCATCTCTCTCTCTCCTCTCTCTCTTTCTGTCACACACAGACACACACACACACCCCACACACACACTAAGACTCCATCTCACACACACATGCTCTAGGTGGAGCATTTGTTCCTACCACCCTTCATCCAACCTTACCCGTATGATAAACAATCACCTTTATTTACTTGCATAACATGGACAAATTCCACTTTACTTTAGTAGTCAGCAAACTTATCATCTGTACCCTTATAAAAAAACGAGTTGGCGGTGATGGTGTGCCTGCCATCTTGTAATACAGACCGTATGATCTATATCTGAGGATACAAAGCAAACTATGATAATTTTACAAAAGATACCCGCACCTCTCTCCACATCATTATCTCCCGTAACCTCATTGCTCAGCAATTAAAAAAGGAATAAGTCTCTGGAACAATCTAGCATGCATGGTGGCCGCTGCCGCCTGCCGGCGCCGTCCATCCCCATGCCTCCGCCCATTCCGACTACCAGTCACCACCACGCTCCACTCCTCCTCGCTTTATCTCATCTTTCATTTTTTCGATGACATTCTCGAGATACCAGTTTTCCGATAAAATTCTCGAGATATCATTAGTTTTTACACATGGGATTACTCCTGCATGGCTCAATCACAACAGGTGTTCTATAAAAAATGCATATTGATGTTCCGTGCAATGCACAAGAATCTTGCTTGTAATTATATAACGCAAATCACGGGCAGGAAGTGACATTTTTTTGACACAACCACGTTAACATGGCCACGTAAATCACTAGCTAAAGTAAATACCATTATACTTATATCCCGATGCAAAAGGTTGAGTACATGTCCGAAGAGTAGAGTCGCACACACGCACTCTGTCTCTCAGAATCTCTCACACACACACACCAGTTACGTGACGCCCACTTAAGCAGACACGTATGTTACAATTTGTGCACCCGCGGGCACACGTGATGCTGCGCATTTATTTAAGCCGGAAGGCGAACCCAAACAGTAGCTGCATTCATTCCCCTCCCGCTGCCTCTTCTCTGGTCGCCGTCGCCCGGTAGCCATGGGCCGGCCAAAGGTAACAACATACGCCATACCCTCGCCGGAGCAGCGCTTTAATATGGAAATTTTAGTGGTCATGCATGCATATTTTTGTGCTAGCACTCCTATATAAGGGTTGACCGGTCGCTTCCCGCGGACATGCGCGGGCGGTGGAAGAGGAAGGAGAAGGGAAGCGGGCTGTGGAGTAACATTTTTTACCACAATTTCTTAGGAAACTGAGTGCAATAATTGAGTAGTTTTGCAAACTACCAGTACTACACCTGAAACGGTTCAAAACCTATACTCCCTTGCCAGCGCGCGCTTCCTGTGTGAAACGGTCAGCGTCGCCCAGGAGCGTCAGTGCCGCATTAATGCCCGGCCAGAGCGGAGGCGACCTCTCACTGGCGCCGGCTTTGAAGTGGCGCGACGGCCGAGAGAGCGCCGCTTCCCGGTGCACGCGACTGCTCCGCGTCGAGACTGGCCATAGGCCCTGTTTGGATCCATGGGTTAGAGTTAGTTTGAGCTAGTTGGGGCTCAAATAGCCCTAAAGTATCCAAGCATGAGGGTTTAAATTGGAGCAAGTTGCACCGAACCCACCAAAAAAAACTATCCCACCCAAGAGGTGCTAACTGGAGATAGTTCTCATTGGGACCACTGAAAAATCACTTTTCTCTCTCCATGAAGTGCATTTATTGTCAATCTAACCCTGTCACCCAAACACCTCTTTGGCTACAGTTAGTTCAGGGTTAGTCATGAGTTAGTCTAACCTCTAGCTAAGTTAGACTATCAAACAGGAGCGTGAAAGGATTTTTTTTCTTTTTGAAAACGGAACGTGAAAGGAATTTTTTTTAGAATGCTCTTGGCATGTCGCTAACATGTGATAGTTAACCGACCTCAATAGACGGCGGAAATGCCAGCCCGCCGCACTTTGATAGAAATGAGGAGGGTGAAGCGATACAGGCTGCTGGATTACTAGAGATAGGTGTCACACGAAAGCCAAGAAATATGGTGATAGTGTGGGTTAGCCATGTACTAGTATGATGTAACTACACTGGGCTGCCATGTTTCGTACTCTTCCAGTCCACTGTGGAGATGATTGGTTAATTTTATATCGCTGAATAATATTAAATATTATGAGTGCAGACGCTCCACCACGAGGTTCCTTGCTCCTTCTCGGTCGTCCGGAATCTATGTTCTTCCACTCTATTTTTTTAGTGAGCTTTGTTCATCCTTTTGCCAACACGCGAGACATCTAGCATCAAGGTGCACGTGTTATGCAAGGATCATTCCATCTATATGAAGAACATGTGGGACTGGAACTACGAGACAGACATGTACCCAGGAGTGGACGTACGAACCTGAGTAATGTAGCGCAGTAAGTGAAGTAGAAAGGCACAAATGGTCTGAACATGCGTGGCATATAGGGTGTGTTTGGTTGCATTCTTGTCTCAGCATAGTTGTTCCCTCTTCATGCATGCTCTCTTCATGCATGCTTCTAGTGTATTTGTGCTAAACTAGTGTGGACTCATGCACCCTCCATACACTCTACCAAACACCCAAAAGTAGGTCGAGAAGGGAACTCTTGGGCGGCATTTGTCTCTTACTACGTACTACCACTAAATGTTGTACGTGCAATGCACGGTGATGTTATGGAGTACGTGCCTAAGTACTCTACTACTACTATATTAGTTGGAGGCACATATTAACTTTTATATTTGTTTACGTGTATGCCCCGAGACCTTCCAACTAGGCGTGTATTTCTCTCCAGGTCGCAGTTTGTATCGTTCATACCACTAAGTACTACTACGTCTGGTCTCCGACCCAGAAGTGGAAGAAGTGGAGACGCTCTACCACGCTGTTTTTTTACGCTGGGCTGTACCACGCTGTTCATGTCCCACTCCTTTCGCTGATGTGTGGGACATCCAGCACGTGCCGTGTTTGGCACCCTTCGTCATAAGAGTTGAAACGCTAGCATCCATCAGAAATAAAAAATAATTATAAATCGGCAGTGATACTATTTTTTTGCGAACCAATCAGCAGTGATACTATACCACGCGGTTTCCTTGCTCCTCGATATCGGAAAGAATACTTCCGTTTGCCAACATGTGGGACGTTGACCATCGTGGTCCACTTGCCATGCACGCAGAACTCCAAGGGAGAGTCACCCAGTTCGTCGCGCTGCAGTAACAATGACTAATGAGTCGTCAAATCACAGGCCCACTTCCCAGTTTGAAGTTGCTCGGACGAAGGAACCATCATGACTTCGTTGAATTCCGCTTCTTGAAGAAAACTACTGTACCAGCAGTACTGCTAGCTACAATAGTTACTCCAACAGAGGCCTCCTTTCATTCATAGGATAGAAATATGAAAATCATAGGAAGTGAGATGACATGCATCTCAATTCCTATATAGAAAGAGATGCCATTTGATGCTTAGGATAGGAATTTTTCCATTTAGTCTAGGCTAATGTACTGGTAATTTGCTCTAAAAACTACCGTAGTAACTAGTAGTATTGGTACATGCTCGTACTCATACACAGACACACACACTAACTACTAGTACTACTACTTCTTACATGCTGGCCAGACGTCGTCGTTCTCCTTCCCGGCTTTGTCGGCGACACCCCACCGTGCTTGGATCTCCGCTGACCTCTCCGCAGCAGCGCGTGCGTCCTTTTCTTTCTTGCGGCGGCGGGCCTCTCTTTTCTTGAGTGCTTTCTGACTTTTCCGCTCCCTCTGTGCGGCTTTGGCCGCATCTTGCTCTACCGCCCATTCGGCCTTGGCATCTTCAAATTCCTCCCACATAGTTGTGAGGTCGCGAGCGGCAATGAACTCGGCACGGCGGGATGCCATCGCTTCCCTACCATTTTGTGTGCAGTCGTGGGCGGCGAGGAACTCGGCGCGGCGGGATGCCATCGCTGCCTTACCGGTTAGTGTGCGGCGTGGTGGCATGAACGACGCTTGGTGAGAGCTCTAAGGTGGAGTGGCC
Organism: Triticum aestivum; assembly: GCF_018294505.1. NCBI lineage: Eukaryota > Viridiplantae > Streptophyta > Magnoliopsida > Poales > Poaceae > Triticum > Triticum aestivum. The sequence continues at coordinate 189,224,466 of NC_057796.1, forward strand.
GGACAACCGTATAGTGCATTGGTTTGTCAAGAGCTCAAGGACAGAAGACGAAGCAAATTTGGATTCCCCTTCAATCCTGGTCATTTATTACTGAGTAAAATGCATTGGCGGTCATCGAACTTGTCTTGATAGCTCACTTTGATCATTGTATATGAGATATGGTGATTATACGGTCATTGGCTCAGTGTATAGCTCCGTATTTGTCTGGTTGACCAGTCAAACAGTCCGCATGCGCCTCATCAGCTCGTGTTCTTTATCTATCTACACGGGCCTACCTGTCAATGGAGAAAGAAATACTGTAAAAACCAAAATTATGCGTATGTGGGGAATCAAACCACGGACTCGTCGCTGCAACGCACCCTCGTTAGCCAAATGAAAATGAAATACTTCGCGTCAGACACTCACGCTCACGCTGTCAAAGCATGCTAATGCATGCACGTCGCCCTCTAAATCAAAGTCCTCTTCATGGCGCAACGCAAACGGCGAGCCCATCACCTGCGCGCCCCGGCGGTGCCTGACATTACTGTGTTAGACGTTTGATGGAGGCCTACGCGAACGCCGAGCATGTATTCACCTGGCTCAACACCAACGGTCATACTCGGACCGCCTTGCTCATGTATATCGTCCATCACAACGACAATCTATAAAACAGCCTAAGCTAGAGACGGTACTATGGTAGTATGGTACGGAGTATATATGTACTATCGTGAGCAACCGATCTTAGTGCCACTGCACACCGAAACCCCTTCCATCGCTAGCGCGCGCTTTCCTCCTGAAACGGTCACCGTCTCTCCAGAATGTCAATGCCGCATTCACCGGACTTAACTGCAGGTGCAATTGGTGTGTCACTGACATGCGGGCCAGATGCCCGTTGGGCCCACATGTCAGTAACCCAAACGCAGCTGCGGTTAAGTCACTGAAGCAGCGTCCGCATTCACGCCCGACGAACCTACTCCGGCGCCAGTTGTTCATCCGTCTGCCGCGGCTCATTGCCATTCGCCCGCTATATTAACTCGAGCCCCAGCTCCCAGCCATAGCCAAAGACCCACACTTATTCTCCTCCGGTCCCTTCCTTCTATCGGCACCACTTCAACCATGGCCTCCTGGCGCTCCGAAGCTCTCTTGGACGTACTGTCGCAGGAGCAAACGAGGGACATCGGCGGCTCCGCTCCGGGCGCGCTCCAAAGCTCTCTTCGACGTACTGTCACAGGAGCAAATGAATGAGATCGCCGGCACCCCCCGGCCGCCCTCCGCCGCCATGACCACGGAGCCGGCGCGCATGCACGGGCGCAGCCGGCAGCGAGGAAGAGTAGTACACGGTAGGTCGCTGCCGCTCTGGAGGAGGAGGTTATCGAGGCGGATGAGGAGGAGGCAAAGGCAATGGCCGGCTTTCTCGGGTTCATGGCCGGACATGGTGGTCGGGCGCCGGCGGTCGTTTAGATTAGGTTTACAGTAGGTTTTAGTACGGTTTGTGCGAAATATGTAATGAATTTCGTCCAGTTTGTAGGAAAAGTTTTCGAAATGTAATGAATTTCATCCGGTTAATTTAAAATTTGCTTTGTTTGCACGAATTTCGTCCGGTTAGTTCATATAGTTGTCAAAACGTATGCGGGCAGCATCGGATGGCATCCATCAGTGTCCTCGGATAGATGCCGGTGTAAATTTGTGGGCCAGCGCTGGAGATGCCCTAACTATCATGCTATAATCGCTAACAATCCTCCATTATTTGGTAGGGAACAGTTATCCCTCGATCAAAATCAGATCCGCAGTGTTTCGCACTCCTCCCGCGTAAGAGTGTAAACTCTTGCTTACATAAAAATGGAGCAAGTGGAGGACACTGTAGCACGTCATATCACTCGAACTAGCCCGCCTAACGAGCGGGAAAGCACCGCCCTCGTCATTTTGTTCTGGATTGCTATCGATCGATCGCACGAAAATGTTATGCTTCGCAAGTTCGAAAGGAAAAGGCGGCACACTTATGACTCGTACGCGTCGCAACCCCGACAGTCCGGCTCGCACGCCGCTCACCAGAGGGGACACACGTTATCTTGCAGTTTCACTGACATGTGGGACCGTAATTGAATAAACCGTCGATAGCCGAAACCTAATCGCTCGGCGGGCGTCGACTGAGAAGAGAGAAACGGGGGAGGGAGAAGAGATCGCCCGCCCGCCGCGCACGGACTCCAAGAAATATATGGTGATAATGTGAGGTGGGCCATGCTAGAGTCCCGACCGCTTCCGGAGCCCGCTCTCACCGCCCTGGCCCCTCAAGACGCCAGCTGCCTGCCGCATGCATGCATAGCAAGTAGTACTCCTTATGTGGAGGAGAGAGAGGCATTGACAAAGTCAAGGAGTGGGCTCTGCAAGAGCCCGTCTCTACACGTGCTCCTAGGTATAAAAAAATAATTCTAAAAAAAGGCATAAAAAACAATTGTGTCTTAAAAAAAGAAAGGTAAAAAACATTTGAGAGGAAATAGATAGAGAGAAAGTGAGAAAAAGCTGTAACCTGGGCATTACATGAGGAAGGAGGGAGTGGTGCATATGCCAAGTTCACTGGGCTACCGTGTTTCACACTCCTCCGTCGTAACAGTGGAGACAATAGCTTTCATCAAAAATAAACAATGAATACTCGTTGCTCTTCCTCTATCTCGGAAAGAATACTTTCATTCGCCGACATGTGGGACGTCAACCATCCTGGTCCACCTGCCATGCACAAAATTATCCTGGTCTACCCCGGTCGCATCGCAGGCCCAACCTTTCCCACTCTAAGTTGTTCGGATGAAGGAACCATCATGACTTCGTTGAATTCCGCTTCTTCAAGAAAACTTACTGTACCCGCAATACTGCTACCACACACGAAGACTGGACGGCACTGTACCACGTCATATCACTGAAACCCACTAGGCCAAACTAGCCTGCCTAGGTCATCTATTTTGGAACGGAGGGAGTACGTCTCTGCACTGCTATGATTTTGTGTTGCACGTTCTCTGTTCTTTTGCTACAATTTTCCTACCCTATGAACCAAATGAGGCCTGAATGTATGTCGACTATTGTCTGATCGATCGCTAAGCCTACAATTTTAGGAGCTAGGGCTATTGGTCGATCGACGAGGGATAAGTATAAGCGTACCACGAGCTCATCAGCCCCAACGTTTCTCTTCGGTGAGTGTTTTGCAAATACTATAGCTCGCACAGTAGCTAGCCTACTAACACGAAGAATCATCGAACAAGCCCTGCTGATATGATAAACAGTTCAAACTTACATCTAAGCATGCCATATATTACATCAAAAGCTGGTGAGGATACATCTGTTTCCATAACTCGGAGAGGGTTCGCATGATTCATCCCATGATTCACTATCAAACAAAAGTAGCAAGATCCGCCCACACAAGACAGTGCACTAGCCCTAAGATGGTTTGATAACACGCATCGTTCTGGTAATTAAACACAGGGCAATGCAAACTACCCTGAAGGATTAGCGCGACCAACTATTTCTTGTCATCGATCTCTCGGGCAATGACCACAGCACGGACATCGGCATGGGAATCAATTTCTAGGGCGATGTCCACAGGACTGACCACGACATCAGAATCGATATCTGGGGCGATGTCCACAGGATAGACAGCGGCATCGGAATCGATATCCGGGGCGATGCCAATAGGACGGGCCACGACATCGGAATCATCAAGGACGTCCACCGGCACCTGCACAACCCTAACATATTGGCAAGCACATTGCAAATAATCAAAAACCACAACTATGGTAATAAGCCATTATTTTTTACCTTCTCCAGCTCACCGGGGGATCTCATCCCTCCGGGGGCCATCTCCTCGTCCTCGATGGGGGCCATCACCTTGCCAGGGGAATACTGCTTCTCAACGGCGACTATCTCCTCAAACTCGGTCTTGAGCCTCACATAGGTGGCAATCAGAGTTCCTGGGGTAGGCACGGTGGGGCCATTGCTGTTCTTCCAACTTTCTTTGAGGAGTTCATCCGCCAACGTCCTCAAATCTTTGGCTAGTGCTTGTTTCTTGGATTTCTTCGTCTCCATGGGTTGGCCCGCCAACATGGTCAACTCGTTGGTCGGTGCTCGCTTCCTGGAGATCGCTGTCTCCAGTGGGTTGTCCGCCGGCAACTCTTTGCCTAGTGCTCTAGGATCCATCAATGAACTGACAAACAAAAAGCAATCGAAAGGAAACCACAATCGCAATGAAAACGGGAAAAGAATAGGATGTGAGAATCGGTCGGTGCTTCGCAAAAAGAAGATTCTTGGAATGAAAATATAGCAGCATAACTGATTCGCCCACCTTTCCTTCATCGGTACAGAAGAAAAATGGCAGAAGTGAGTAGCCTGGAGTGAGGTTTTCTTCAAGAAAGGGAAGAAAGGGTTTGAACGAGCGTTCCAGTGAAATGATGGTTGCTTCGTCCAGTCCAACTTGGAGGCCACCTTAGCACTGCTGGTAAAGGTGTGGGTTTTGTGATATGATGGGTCATGACGGCCATACCGGAGTGACAGGTGAGTCTCGACTGTAGCACCTCGCTGTGATTTGGTGGATGGCACGCGGGCCCGGATGCTTTGAAATGTCCCGCATGTAGATAGAGCAGATAGTCATATAGGAGTGCTCAATATTGTGCACCGCGACCAAGGCGGAGAGGAAAACGAGAGAACTACGTAATTAATGCATGAGTTTAAATAGGGTAGTTTTGTAAAGTACGAGATACATTCCTCCAATCGCAAAATGCCTTGGTTCATGAGATTTGAGATTTGAGCCCTATAAACCGGAAGGGAGGGAGTACTGCACACGGTGTAGGCTAGTCACTTGTTCAAATCTCTAGAAAGGCAAATACTCCTTTCCGGTTTACAGGGCTATACTACTCCCTCCGTCTAGGTGTGTAAGTCATCTTACGAAAACCAAATAGTCCCAAAACACTTAGGCGCGGTGCATTAACTTCTACCTTGTTTCTTGTTTCTTGACATATCAACCAATAAGAGATTAGAGGTGTGCATGCTTTTAATGACTTGCAATGGCTAGTTCATTGCATGCAATGCTTTTAATTAGCAAATAAACATTGGTGACCCCAGGAGGAAACGGTGCTAAGCGCGTGGACCTATGCAGAATGAGATTCAACCAATGGATAATGGAGTTTAATTGTTAAACAATAGCAATTTTGTCTCATGCAAGAGCCTGCTAGTACTCCAAGGAACCGCACCACGCGAGCGTTCGCAACTGCCACGTTCGGGTTGCGCTTGGCTCTTCGCCTCTTTGAGAAGATGAACAATGATGTTACTCCTACTTCTACATTATCGAATCCACTGCTGCATGTCCGTCCACCTCGTGCAGGAGGGATAGCGTGTAGCGAAAGCTTCTACTTACTGCTCCTGCCTTTGCGTCTATGACAGGTGGGCCCAACAGGTGGTTGGCCCTCCTGTCATGTAGCCAAAGGCAGGTGCAGTTAAGGCACCGGAGCTCAGTCCGCGAGGGAGAGGGCGTTGTAGTAATCAAATTTCTCGGTCTTGTACGAGTTGACGCGACACATCAAAGCACTGCACTCGATATAAGTCTTTTTACACATTTAAAATGGGCTACTTCGTATGTAGGAGTAGACAGATTCTGCTTCGTATGTAGTCACTTGTTGCAATCTCTAAAAAGACTTATATTTGGAAACGGAGGGAGTACAACGCATGCATGCATGCCGTGACTTTCCTTTTGATACTTGCATGTGTTGATTTGATGCACCTTGCCAAATTTTGACTATAAATTTAACTAACGAAATTTTCATGCATGTCACACAAAATTACGGGGCTATTTGGATTGTGACTATGTTTGTCTTATGTTGCCACATTATTTTTCCCACACTTGCCACACTTGCCTAACCTGAGTTGCTCAAATTGTTAGACACACTTTGGCTTGCCTAAGGGAATCTTGCCACAATTTTTGTGTCTATCACATGTGGGGTTCACTGCTAATAAAAAAATCTTGTCTTAGGTGTGGCTTATAAAAAAGACTTATATTTAGGAATGGAGGGAGTAGAAAATATAAATAATAATGCATGTTGGGGCAACCCACGTTTCCGCTAATTTTAGCCGTGGGCTTGTTCACAATTTTTACGAGGGGTTGGTTGTTCATTTAATGGAGGGACTTGTAGTACCAGACTTGAACGATACAAAGTGTGACCTGGCACACCGTAACACCACTTGGAACAAGCGGGTAGCTATCTCAAAAAACAATCAACAACTAAAAAAACCGCGACCTAGCATGTAGTAGTACACAATTTTAAACGATTGTTTTGATGGAGTGAAAAAGGAAAACTACCCCACTACGTACACATAGGCCGGAGCCTCCGCGCTTGCTTGCTAGGGTTGCTCTATTCACACACTCTCATCCTCTCCAGATCTAAACAAGATAGGGGTAGTAACACTGTCTTTCTCCCTTCAAAAAACACTGGCTTTCTATCCTCACCGCTGGTTACAGATCCGGACGTATCCCCCTCCGCCGGTGAAGGGGAGGAGGGGCAGCGTTTAGGCCGTCGTCGACAGCGAGGGAGGAGACCCACTGCCGGCCGCACCGTTATCTCTGGCCGAGCGCCGGCGCGGGAGGTCCTCCGATCCCTTCGTCGTTGCCTGTGGGCGGATCCGGCCTCCCGCCGCCCACCTATCCACATCCCGACGACCTTCAGGTATATCTTCGTTTGAAACTGCCTTAGCTCTACTTCCCCAGCTCACTATGTCGCTGCATGTGCATCATTTTCTACCTCTCAGCCCCTCTCGATCGGATGGTCCAACGTCACATATTTTTTTCTTCTATTGTTAGAGGTAAAGCTACTTCATGCAGTCGAATCTTGTACTCCCTCCGTCCGAAAGTACTTGTCATTGAAAGGGATGTATCTAGATGTATTTTAGTTCTAGACACATCCATTTTGATGACAAGTAATTCCGGACGGAGGGAGTACTTGGTTCAAACAAGAAATAAAGTGGGGGTGGGGGAATTTAGTATGTACTCCCTCCGTTCAGAATTACTTGTCTCAGAAATGGATGTATCTAGAACTAAAATACATCTAGATACATCCATTTCTGCGACAAGTAATTCCGAACGGAGGGAGTACATCGGACTTGGTACAAACAGGAAGGAAAGGGAGTGAAAGCAGTACAGACTGGTCATCCAACCGGTCTCTTGGTCGAAAAGGGAAATATAGGGGTAACGCTGTACACAGTGGTATGACCAGGACTAGATTTGCTATCCACACATAGGAGTAGGTGGCTAGAGTGAACAAAATGGGACCAACCCAGATATGTTTCTTGGATCTTTGTTTCTCGGGGCAACAAACTATGAATCACCACATTATGCCCCTGTTTACGTACATGGTGCTGGACTGCTGGTTCACCCACTGTCCCATGCCCTTATACCAAATATTTAGGCTCCGTTCAGAATAAAGGGGTAGAAAACATAGGTCTTCGTGAAAATAGAGGAATAGGAAAGGAATGTAGGTATAAAATTATGGAACAGTGAACCGGAGGAAACTCTCAAGAGAATGCATTCGGATGGACTACAAAATGTACAGATTTTTTTTTAGAGTAGCATGCTTGGCAGTATGAGATGCTATTTGTTTATTCAGCTGCACAGTGACTACTGTTGTCCTCACCTCACGTACCACACATAGGTTGATTTTTTTATTCTGGCAACACAGCACAGCAACCTGTCTAACGCATGGCAGCGAGCGCCTGCCTCGGGCTTCCGCCCAAAAAATGAGCAGCGCGTGGATGTTTCTAATCCTATGGAATCAGTACTACCAGACCAGCTTTCCTATGAAACACTATTCACCTTTCCCGTGTTCCGAACGGTTGGAAGGGAAAGAATACCGTAGGAATTGTGTTCCTACGAAAATCCCGCACCAAACCTGTGAAGCGAACGCAGCCTTAGATGTTCTTAATCTAATATCCCTGAAAAATGAAGCCATGCCACTGTTATAAGCCATGACAAGTTTACCCAAATGTTTTTGCCTGTAATTTTTTGAGACTCTGACTGTTTCCTCTGTGCCTTTTTGTGCAAACAGGGATATCCAATTCACCTGGTTGCTGTTGTGACCTTTTGGTGCACTGCACAAAACTCTTCTTAAAAGAAGTGAATTTTGTGCTGTTTAACTGGAATGTCAGAATGGAACAGTTGGTTCATTTTGGTGGAACTGCACAAAGGGAGATCTGTGTTCCAATCCTCGTCATCCATATTGGCGCCATAACCTTCCTTTAGGTAAGAATGATATTTAATGCATGTGTTCATCTCTATTTTCCGACTGCCATGAGAAAATAATGATGTTTTTTACTAGTACACTTGTACTCCCTCATTGACAAAACCAATTCTGAATTAGATGGCCAATCATGTACTTGGTTTCACCAACTGGTGAGGAGAAAGAGAAACAGAGCATGAAGAGGAAGAAGAAGAAGAATAAACAATGCCAAGCGATCTTGCTAAAGCCAGAGGCCTCAGTCGAGGCCATTCAAGGGCTCCGGCAATGACTACCTTACATGTGAGACGATCCTCCAGGTAGCCCTTCCACTTCTGCTGTCTCACTTAATTAATTAGGAGTACTTAAGTACCACTAATTTATTACTGCCTAATTTTCCTGTTGGAGTTAAACAAATCTTTAGTAGGACCCTATGCTAAATCATGTACGTGTGTATGTTTGTCTATGGAGGTGAATCATGTGGTGGAGCAGGGAGGGAATATTATTAGTGTCATGACATAATAGTGCTATTGTTTTGCATGTCAATTTATTGCCATTGGTTCAATGAGGCAATGTTTTGCGTATTGTCCATCATGAATTTGATGCTACTGTTTGAGTAATATGCTAATGCCTTCCTATCCTTTCTCACTAAGCTAATGAAGGTTTCACCTTGTTCCTACTTATGCAAACAGGGATCATGTTGTGCCAATCATACATTTTAGTGGAACTACACAAGACAATACAATGAACTGTATCCCAGCCATTGCTTTAACTCTGCTGGAAGTTCTTGATAATCTTTCGATATAATCTCAGCACTAGTAAACAAGAGTGATTTCAACCATACATTTGAAGTGCACAAAAATATATACTATTGTGTGATTCCAGTGAGTGCTTTATCATCTCTTATGGGACTACATGAATAAGCTTTTTTTCTCAGGTTGGTACGGGCCTAAGGCCTTCATCCATATTAGTTTGCTGTCATCTCTATTCGTATCGTGCTACTGTCATGAGAAACTCCTTTATCTTTGCACGTTAAAGTTTTGCAACCTATGATAAATGGCAATGCTTTGAGTGTTGAGTTGAGATAATTGGCACTGATTAAATAAACTAATACCTCTCTTTAAGCAAGACTACTATGTTGCTAACTTTACCCTTTAAGAAAATGAGGGTGCTTCTATTTGTTAGTGTATGTTTCATCAACTAGTCCCACTATTACAGTAATCTCACTCTCTCAATATATGTGCCAACAGGGATGCTCGATTTTGGTGGAACTGCACAAAAACTTTGGGTGCTTCATTGCCTCGACAGCTTCCGTCCTTTCCTGTCAGTCACTAATCTCCGCTTGCTTTCTTCCTTTGCTGTCAGTCGCTTGGCTTATCTCGGCTTCCAGTCAAAGGAAATAGTAATTGATATGCTACCTCGCACAGGTTGGTACTCGTATTTATCCTGATTATTGTGCCTGTCATATGTATTGGTAATTTGGTATTGTGCTACTGTTTGGTGATTTCATAAAGGAGTAATTTGGAGCCTGAACTCGCAGGCAAATCATTACATCGGGTGATTTCAGTAGAACTGCACAAAATGATCAGATGGACAGGTACTTATGCTGCTGCTATGTACTCCAAAGTTCACTCAGACAAGCATCAATGTTGACAAGAAGTGCCTATATTCATTCGAGTATCAACCGGCGTCAACCAATTGTCAAACTCCAAGTATTAGGAGAGTGAACGCCAAAAATATTGCTTGGTGCATAGCCCAGAAAAACGCAGTCCAGTCTTTGGTCCCAACTTGTGCCTTTTGGTTATCGGCACATATGGTAGCGAACTATATGGCATGGAGTCTAAAGATTCTAGACAAGTTGGTTGACGCGTATATTCATCTGGCACTTAATTAGTCTGCACGCCAAGGATGCTCCATTTCAGTTGAAATGCACACAAAATTTGGGTGGTTCATTTTCTCAACCGCCTCCTTTCTCGTCTGCAATGTAGAATTTTGGCGAGATACAGGACCAAGATGAGCCAGTAAACTAGTTGGACGAAAGTAGTGGCCAAGTTGCTCAAACCTCCGGCGGCACCGAGGCCACTATTTGAGGATAAACCTACAAGCAAAGTTCAGATTGTCTGTGCTGCCTCTTATGTACTCGAAAGTTTACTCGTACAAGAACTAATTTTAGCAAGAAGTACCTCCGATTGAACACCATTTACCAGTCTGTACCCTAGGTAATTAAAGTTCGTCCATGGATCATATTGGCTGTGATCTCAATCATTTGGATGCATAAACATACTGAACATGTGTATATCTGAATCTTTTTGTGAATTATGTATGAATATTGTCGTGTGATCTATCAATCATTTGGATGCATAGATATGCTGAGCTTGTGTATATATGAATCTTTTGAGTTGTTGATAGTGAATGTTGGCTATGAATATGAACGTGTCCTGTGAACTTGAGTTTGATATGAATGTTTACCTTTTCTGTTGTATTTGTGTGTGAACTTGTTAGTATGCCTACTGTGGGGTATAAAACGCAGGTCTCTTATAAAAGTAATGTTGTGTCCAATTTATGTTTTCCCTTCTAACCACATTATATATATTTATATTATTACTATTATCGTATATTTTATAGAGACTTATATATACATTATAAAAACATCCCACGTGTTATTAACTTATAAAAGTAAATGTTTAACGGAAGTTGGCAAGGAAAATCCTGGTTGTTTTTGACTCACAGGCAAGGAAAATCCTGGTGATTGCGTACAAAAGATTGCGAAGATTTTAAGGACCAATTTAATAATAACGCGCTCATTTTTATTTTGAGCAATAACTCGCTAATTTCTTTATTATATATATAAAAATGTGCCTCTCCGGTTTATTCTTTGATATTAATTGCTCCTTCTAACATAACATTATATATATAACGAGCCCACCTAATACGTGTATTTCAAGGAAGTGCAAATGGGCTGGGTTTTCTTAGAAAATATAAATGGGCCTGATTGACGCGAAATTATTTGTTCACCCAGCCCAGCAAATGGACTGTACATTCTAGAAAACATGGGTTAAATATATGCCACACTTTTGCAGGCTGACATGTGGGCCAATAGGTCGAAGCCTACGCAGGGCGTTATCAACTTGGTCAACAAATGATTGTGTCATCCACAGCCATTGGATTTATATCCAACGGCCGGCATGCACCTTCAATATCTCGTCTTCTTCCTCCAGCGTCGCCGGGACCGCCTGGTCCGGCCTACGGCGGCTAGCGGCTCTGCTTAGCACGCATCGCTGCGAAGCGCTACCCCACCGCCGGCCAGGCTATCCCTCCACCCCTCGACACCTCCTGTTATTCCCCACAGACTACAGCCCCACGCCGCAACATAACTAGTTATAACCCTTCTCCTCCTCTCAATCTGCGACTCCACTGCCGCGTTTTCCCATCTCCGAGTCGTTCCCGTCCGGGGCCTCGCCGCCGTCCACCGCCTCGCTGCGTTCGGTGCGGCGTTGTCAACAAACGAGAGTCATCGAAAGAGGACTGTACGTGGAGAGCCTGACGGCTGGGACCCACGAGGTCCATGGTCGCACGCAAGGAAAGTTTCTCCTTATTAAGCTGAAAAAAATGTTTCCTCCACCTGACAGCTGGGATCCACAGGCTGTATCTTCGCACGGAAGGAAGTGCCTCCTTGTTTTGCGAAAAAATATTCATCCCGTTGACAGCTGGGACCCGTCAGATTTGGTGACTGACTTGTGGGCCTACTAAGAGGACGTGTACGCACGGCTTTGTCAACTTAATCAACAAATGATTCTAGCAGCTGGACCGTTGGATGTTAATCCAACAGCCGTGCTCCTTCTTCAACCTTCGTTCTTGCTCCTGTCTCCCGTGGGCGGCACCGCGGTTGTGCTGCCGCGCACCCGAACCAGTGAAGTTTCCCACTCCTCTCCATCTGCGACTCCACTGCCCCGTCTTCCCCATCTCCGGGTCATTCCAGTCTGGGTGCGCTCGGCAAGGTGTGGTCAACGTGGTCAACAACCGAGAGTCATCGGAAGATGATTGTACGTGAGAGGCTGACAGTGGGGACGCACCACGCCCATGGACGCATGCATGCAACGGAACGCGGCGAGGTCAACGTGGTCAAGGAACAACTTCCATCGGAAGTATACTGTACGTGGAGAGTCTCAGCTGGGTCCACGGCTGCAGCAAGTAAGTGCTTCCATATTACACAGAAAATGATGATTACTCCAGCTGACCGCAGGGACCCACTAGACGGGCCACCGTATTTCGCGAAAAAACATTCCCCCCGCTGTCAGCTCGGACCCACCGGAAGTGCCTCCTTATTACGCACAAAAAATTGAATGCTCCCCTGGCTAGCTGCGACCCACCTTGGTGGGAGGCTGACTTGTGGGCCTACTAAGTTGACGGGGACGAAGGGCTTTGTCAACTTAGTCAATATGAACGATTCTAGCTCCAGTGACCGTATGATGTCCATCCAACGGCCTTAGTGCTTCTTCAACCTCTGGTCTTCTTGCTCCAGCCGCCCAAAGCAGCGCCGGTCGTGCCGCATGCTCCTGCCTCCCGTGGCCGGCTGTGCTGCCGCGGAGGCCTCACCGCCCCCTACTATACCCACCGCTGGCCAGGTCCTGCGGCGACGGCAGCCTCACACCGCAGCCGAACCAGTGAACCCTCATACTCCTCTCCGCGCGGGCTTCCACTGCCGCGTCTTCCCCGGCTCCGCGTCGTCCCCTTCCTAGGCCTCGCCGTCGTCCACCGCCGTGGTGATCTCCACGCGGCGTGGTCAACGTGGTCAAGGAACAACTTCCATCGGAAGAGTACTGTACGTGGAGAGGCTGACAGCTGGGTCCACGGCCACAGGCCAGTTTTTTTTTGTGATTTGCCACGTAAGTCGCTTTGTCAGGCCTGTTGGGCTGCAAATCTTTCAAGACGAGGAGAGCTTCCATTCGGCTGGCCGAGAAAATGGCCCATCAGTAATGAGAAATGGGCTGTACATTTTTAAAACACATCAAACCGGCAATTAGTTTCAAATATCTTTTTTTTCATTTAGAAATTTTAAATTACATTAATTTTTATGCGTGGAGAATTTGTTGTATTTTATATTGATATACATTTATTTTTAAAATCAGTTTGAATGTGAGTCAAAATTTTGGGATTAAAAACAGTTCGGACCGCACCGAAATATGCAAAATTTCGTATAATTTTTTGACCGTGGCCACAATAAGGGCTGTAATGCTAACAAAAAGAATATGGGCTCAAAAAAACCTTAATAATTAGCAAATGGGCTGTAAATTATTAGAAATAATGGCAGATGGGCTGTATGCTGTTTTCCACAGATTTGAGGCTTTCATAAAAAAAGGCTGACGCATAAGCAGTGACTGTTGGATGGCCATCCAACGGCCGTCGTGCTTCTTCAATCTCTGCTCTTCCTGCTCCAGCCGCTCAAACAAGCGCCGGCGGGACTGCCTGCTCCTTCCTCCCCGCGGCCGGCTCTGGTGCCGCGCAGGCCTCACCGCCCCACCATACTCGCATCACTGGCCAAGCCATCCCTCTAGTCACCCACACTTGCTGTTATTCTCCGGCGACGGCAGACGAACCAGTAAACCCTCGTACAGTCGTACTCCCCTCCGCGTGGGAAACAACTGCCGAGTCTTCCCTGCCTCCGTGTCGTTCCCTTCCTAGGCCTCGCCGTCGTCCACCGCCCTGGTGCTCTCGGCGCGGCCTGGTCAGCGTGGTCAACGACCGACATGCATCTGAAGTGGACTGTATGTGGAGAGGCTGACAGCTGGGTCCATGGCCGCACGCAAGGAAATGCCTCCTTATTACGCGCAAAATAATGATTCCTCCAGCTGACATCAGGGACCCACACAAAGGGCCTCTGTATTTCATGAAATAAACGTTACCGCCGCTGACAGCTCGGACCCACCAGCTATATCTTCGTACGCAAGGAAGTGCCTCCTTATTACGCACAAAAAAATGAATACTCCCCCTGCTAGCTGGGACCCACCATGGTGGGAGGCTGACTTGTGGGCCTACTAAGTTGACTGGGACGGGGGCCTTTGTCAACTTTAGTCAATATGAACGATTCTAGCTCCAGTGACCGTACGATGTCCATCCAACGGCCGTAGTGCTTCTTCAACCTCTGGTCTTCTTGCTCCAGCCGCCCAAAGCAGCGCCGGTCGTGCCGTATGCTCCTGCCTCCCGTGGCCGGCTGTGCTGCCACGGAGGCCTCACCGCCCCCTACTATTCCCACCGCTGGCCAGGCCCTGCGGCGACGGGAGCCTCACACCGCAGCCGAACTAGTGAACCCTCGTACTCCTCTCCGTGCGAGCTTCCACTGCCGCGTCTTCCCCGGCTCCGCGTCGTCCCCTTCCTAGGCCTCGCTGTCGTCCACCTCCGTGGTGCTCTCTGTGCGGCGTGGTCAACGTGGTCAAGGAACGACTTCCATCGGAAGTGTACTGTACGTGGAGAGGCTGACAACTGGGTCCACGGCCACAACCCAGTTTTTTTTGTGATTTGCCAAGTAAGTCGCTTTGTCAGGCCTGTTGGGCTGCAAATCTTTCAAGACGAGGAGAGCTTTCATTCGGCTGGCCGAGAAAATGGCCCATCAGTAATGAGAAATGGGTTGTACATTTCTAAAACACATCAAACCGGCAATTAGTTACAAATATCTTTTTTTCATTTCGAGATTTTAAATTACATTAATTTTTATGCATGGAGAATTTGTTGGATTTTATATTGATATACATTTATTTTTAAAATCAGTTTGAATGTGAGTCGAAATTTCGGGATCAAAAACAGTTCGGACCGCACCGAAATATGCAAAATTTCGTATAATTTTTTAACCGTGGCCACAATATGGGCTGTAATGCTAACAAAAAGAATATGGGCTCCAAAAAAACCTTAATAATTAGCAAATGGGTTGTAAATTATTAGAAATAATGGCGGATGGGCTGTATGCTGTTTTCCATAGATTTGAGGCTTTCCTAAAAAAGGTTGACGCACAAGCACTGACTGTTGGATGGCCATCCAACGGCCGTCGTGTTTCTTCAATATCTGCTCTTCCTGCTCCAGCCGCTCAAACAAGCGCCAGCGGGACTGCCTGATCCCTCCTCCCAGCGGCCGGTTCTACTGCCGCGCAGGC
The DNA here is from genome assembly GCF_018294505.1 of Triticum aestivum. Lineage (NCBI taxonomy): Eukaryota > Viridiplantae > Streptophyta > Magnoliopsida > Poales > Poaceae > Triticum > Triticum aestivum. Next base: position 189,239,829 of record NC_057796.1, read on the forward strand.
CTCACCGCCCCATCGTACTCCCATCGCTGGCCTAGCCATCCCTCTACTCAACCACACCTGTTGTTATTCTCCGGCGACGGTAGACGAACCAGTAAACCCTCGTACAGTCATACTCCCCTCCGTGTGGGAAACAACTGCCGAGTCTTCCCTGCCTCCGTGTCGTTCCCTTCCTAGACCTCGCCGTCGTCCACCGCCCTGGTGCTCTCGGCGCGGCCTGGTCAACGTGGTCAACGACCGACATGCATCTGAAGTGGACTGTACGTGGAGAGGCCGACAGTTGGGTCCACGGCCGCACGCAAGGAAATGACTCCTTATTATGCGCAAAATAATGATTCCTCCACCTGACATCAGGGACCCACCGAAAGGGCCTCTGTATTTCGCGAAAAAAATGTTACCGCCGCTGATAGCATGGACCCACCAGCTATATCTTCGCACGCAAGGAAGTGCCTTCTTATTACGCACAAAAAAATGAATACTCCCCCTGCTAGCTGGGACCCACCATGGTGGGAGGCTGACTTGTGGGCCTACTAAGTTGACTGGGACGGGGGCCTTTGTCAACTTTAGTCAATATGAACGATTCTAGCTACAGTGACCGTAGGATGTCCATCCAACGGCCGTAGTGCTTCTTCAACCTCTGGTCTTCTTGCTCCAGCCGCCCAAAGCAGCGCCGGTCGTGCCGTATGCTCCTGCCTCCCGTGGTCGGCTGTGCTCCCACGGAGGCCTCACTGCCCCCTACTATTCCCACCGCTGGCCAGGCCCTGCGGCGACGGGAGCCTCACACCGCAGCCGAACTAGTGAACCCTCGTACTCCTCTCCGTGCGGGCTTCCACTGCCGCGTCTTCCCCGGCTCCGCGTCGTCCCCTTCCTAGGCCTCGCCGTCTTCCACCTCCGTGGTGCTCTCTGTGCGGCGTGGTCAACGTGGTCAAGGAACGACTTCCATCGGAAGTGTACTGTACGTGGAGAGGCTGACAACTGGGTCCATGGCCACAGCCCAGTTTTTTTGTGATTTGCCAAGTAAGTCGCTTTGTCAGGCCTATTGGGCTGCAAATCTTTCAAGACGAGGAGAGCTTTCATTCGGCTGGCCGAGAAAATGGCCCATCAGTAATGAGAAATGGGCTGTGCATTTTTAAAACACATCAAACTGGCCAGGCCCTACGGCGTAGGCAGCCTCACACCGCAGCCGAACCAGTGAACCCTCGTACTCCTCTCCGCGCGGGCTTCCACTGCCGCGTCTTCCCCGGCTCCCCGTCGTCCCCTTACTAGGATTCGCCGTCGTCCACCACCCTGGTGCTCTCGGCGCGGCGTGGTCAACGCGGTCAAGGAACGACTTCCATCGGACGTGGACCGTACGTGGAGAGGCTGACAGCTGGGTCCACGGCCGCAGCAAGGAAGTGCCTCCTTATTACGCAGAAAATAATGATTCCTCCACCTGACAGTTGGGACCCACCGGACGGGCCACTGTATTTCGTGAAAAAAATGTTTCCCCTGACTGCTGGGACCCTCCAGCTACATCTTCGCACGCAAGGAAGTGCCTCCTTATTACGCAGAAAATAATGATTCCTCCACCTGACAGTTGGGACCCACCGGACGGGCCACTGTATTTCACGAAAAAAATGTTTCCCCCTGACTGCTGGGACCCTCTAGCTACATCTTCGCACGCAAGGAAGTGCGTCTGGGCAAAAAAACGATTCGCCCCCCTGACTGCTGGGACCCACCAGCTACATCTTCGCAGGCAAGGAAGTGCCTGACAGTCGGGACCCACCTGGTTGAAGCGTACGTAGCATTGTCATTCTGGTCGCGAACGTGTACGTACATACTGGTCGATGTAGAGGCACACACGTGTCATAGTAGAGGCGCGCACGTAGCATGTACACGTACGTACAACGTCCAGTGTGCAAGAAAGAAAATATGGCCACGTACGTACATATGGGCAGGGTCTCGAACGCCTACTCGCGCATATGTACGGCCAGGGCTCGTGTACATGGCTGGGTCGGAACGGAGAAACAGCGTCGTCGTCGTGTTCATGGGGAGCCAACCGGCTGGGTCGGAACGGAATGCGTCATCGTGTTCATCGGGAGGGCTTGGACGGAACAGCCGATGGAAACGAGGCCTGGCGTACCGCAGAACGGAGGAAACGGCCTTGTGTTCGACCGGCCACGTTTGAAACGGGATCCTGTTCATCGGGAGAGGTCGGCGTACCGCAAAATGGAGGAAACGGACCTCCTACGGTCGAAACGGGGGTCCTTTTGATCGGGAGGGGTGTGGCGTACCGCAAAACGGAGGAAACAGACTTGTGTTGGAGCGCTACGGTCGAAACGGGGGTCTTGTTCATCGGGAGGGGTGTGGCGTGCCGCAAAACGGGACTCCACGGGACACTGTTCATCTCCACCGTCGACCCCCCCGCCTCCACGGGCTACTGTTCATCCACCGTCGACCTCCTCTAGCCTCCACCTGCGGCTCTTCATCCACGGGCTCCTGTTCATCCAGCCTCCACCACACGCTACTCCACGGGCTCCTGTTCAACCAACCCTCTCCACGGGCTCCTATTCAACCACCCCTCCACGGGCTACTGTTCATCCAGCCCTCCACCGTCTACTGTTCATTCTGCCGTCCACGGGGTGGTCCTGTTAATCCTGCCCTCCACGGGGTCCTATTCATCCAGCCCCAACCGGCTCAATCGATCAGGGTCCTGTTCATCCTGAGGCAACACCATGGGGTCCTGTTCATCCACCCCCACCGGGAACTGTTCATCCAACCCCCCCCCAGCAACGCTCACTGTTCATCCAGAGGCAGCATCGATCGTCTTCAGTTAGCAGCAGTAGCGAAGGAATCGCTCGATCGGGTTCAGTTAATAGCCATCGATCGATCGCTCGGGTTCAGTAACGCGTAGCCTACAGTGCAATCACTCGGGTTCAGTTAGAGCCCAACGCCTCGCTCGGGTTCAGTTAGAGCCAACGCCTCGCACACACGTGCGTACGTGTACGAGAGAAATGCGCATCGCTCGGCCCCCGACCTCCCACCGTAATCGGGAACTCCCCAAAATTTTCCTCGCCCTCACTTCTACCACGGTTTTTTCCGTCATGGACGGCCCAAAGAATGTAATGCAGCTGCGTCTCCGGCCCGCCCAAGACGAAAAGCCCATTTTCTGTCATGATTTTTTTTCATAGAAGTAGGAGCCCACCACATCTACGATGATACCGGGTTTGGTCACAATTATCGTCATAGAAGTGTCATATGTATGACAAAAAAAATTCGGTCGGCCCAAAATGTCACGGATGTGTCTTTTTTTTGTAGTGACAATAATAGTAAGATATATTGTAGGAGTATGAAAATATACGGAATAATGATTCATTTTTGTGTGTATAAACTTACAAGGTTTGACCCGAGACAAAGCTAACATGCAAAGTAAATAAACACATAGGGTCTACATACACAATTTATCTTAGGTACTCCAATAGTACGTCCACTACACATTCACGCATTTCACATCTTTCTACATCTATGGGAACCTACTAAAGGGTTAACGTAAATTGCTTCTCTCTCTTCCCCTGATTTTCATGGTGGTGGGCCCCTCCCTCCCCCCAATCTCCAATCAACAGCCCACACGTTTCACATTACGTTAATTACATAACGGGGATTACGTAGGTGTAGCATCAGTCGTCCTAAAAAACTACTAAGCCAACCTCCCAGCATATCGCGCGGGGAAAGACCCGGCCATGCTGTTTTAGTTGGGATTACCGGATTACTAGTAGTAGTATCGATGGATCGCGCGAAGCACCATGTTTAAAAGGAAAAGGCGGTACACTCACAGCACGCCTGTCGCGGTCGCATTGCACCCCTCACACGGTCGGTCCTGCACACGGCTCATGCAAATGGAACGGGCTTCGTCTTGTCTCTTCACTGACACGTGGGACCGCACTTGGAGAAACCGACATGTGCCAAACTCCCCAGGCCACCGCGTGAAAATTCCCCCAAATCCCAGAGTATACCGCCCTTCGGCCAACTAGCCAAAAATATTCCCCAAACCCCCCTCTCGCCCAGCCCCCTCCACTCCATTCGCTCTACCAAAGCCGCCCTCCCCGCCGCGCCGATACATCGACGCCGCGGTTCTTTGAGGGGACGCATGGTGATCCTCTCGCTTCCACAGTACGCTCTCGTCTATCGTCCTCTAGCCGCATCGCCACCGTTGGCGACGTTCTTGTGGAGATGCACGGCGGCCAGCTTCTCCCACGGTACATGCATTCTATATTGAGGCCATGTGCATGTCGGAGTAGCGCTGAATGTTAGCTGATAGACGCTGTTAATCTCACTGTTTGCCGAAATAGTTTACAGCCAATATGCTCTGCTTAAAAACTTCCTTGCCCTGTTCTTCACTCAATCTTCTTAGCTGAGATAGCATACCATGCGCGATTAGTTGCTAAAATATCTTGCCATATGTTTATTGTGACATAGATTGCCATGGTCTAGTAGCCAATCTGTTTGGTGAAATAGCTCTACACCATTTTATACTCGATCTTTGTTGCTGAGATGGCCTTCGATGGTTGTGTGCTCTACCTCATTCACTACTGAAACAGCCTGCCATAATTTAGCACTCAGATATGTTTGTTGAATTAGCTTTACATATATTTCATTACTTAGATCTGCTTGTCCAAATATCTTGCCATAGCTTTAGACATCGACCTAGGTATTTTTTTGGACTTCATAAAAAAGCATATATATTTTTCCTGTAATATATAGTAGAAGAACTAATTTTTATGTCTAACAGATGGACAAGACTTGGATAACTTCTGCTCGAAGATTCTCTGCTGCAGTTGTCGAGGGGGTTGAAAACTTTATGAACTTTATCAGAGCTGAGTAGGTGGTCCGAAATCAGATGTGCCCTGCCCGTGTAGCACTTGTACGAATTCAGTTACAAGACCCCAGTCAACTGTGCAAAATGATCTACACTTTGTGTGGGATGTCGGTCACATATACTAGGTGGGTTCATTATGGTGAAGCGGTGAACGTCAATGTTACTGACTATGTGGAAGCAGCAGATCACCATCTTGATCTGCCTGAAGCTCGGGTGGAAGAGGAGGAGGAGGTGGTGGTGGGGGAGCCAATGAGTTTCACCAACATTGAAATAATGCTACGAAATGCTCGCTCATTTCGTGAACTTTCACCTGTAGAGGAAAAATGGTGGGTCCGCATGTTGGAACACTGCAACGTGGCTATCACCCCAGGAAATAAGCTGTCAATATTCTTAGCTATGGTCACCTTTCTTCAGGTGAAGACATCTCACCGGATGACCAAAAATCTTTCGATGCGATGTTGGCTGCTTTCCGCAAATCTTTCCCAGATGCGTCTGAGCTGCCACAAACCTATAGTAAAATGAATAATTTTCTTTCGTGCAGTTGGAATTGGATATGATATGATCCATGTTTGTAAGAATAATTGTGTTTTGTGCCGAAAGGATTATGAAAACTTAAGTGAATGCCCAAAATGCAAATCATCAAGTTGGAAAGATGGCGATACTGTGAAGAGGATTCCTCATAATGTTCTGGACATTTTCCAATTATACCAAGATTGCAGAGGTTGTTTCATGATGCTGAAACAAGAGAGGATGTACTGTGGCATTCTAGGAACCAAGAGTACAGAGATCAGAATGTAATGAGACATCCATATCATGGTAGTGACTGGAAAAGCTTCAATCAGAAACACAAAAAGTTTGTTGCTGACCCGAGAAACATTAGACTTGGCTTAGCTACAGATGGATTTAACCCATTTGGCCACCAGAGCGCCACATATAGCATGTGGCCAGTGCTTATTATCCCTTACAACATACCTCCAAATATCTGCACCAAAGAATGAAACTACATGATGGCCTTGCTCATCCCACGTCCAAAAAGTCCTGGAAAGGATTTTGATTTATTCATGGAGCCTCTTGTGGAGGAAGTTCAATAACTATGGAGGGGTGTTCTCACTCGAGACCGGTATAGCAGCCCACCAGCTGATTTCTTTTTGCGTGCTATTATAATTTGGTGCATCCATGATTATCGGGCTTTGGGCACTATGTCAGGGCGAACGACACATGTTATAATGCATGTGTTCGCTGTGACAAGAATCCGCTGTCATACGCAATACTTAGCAAGATCTATTACATTGGACACCATCGTTTCCTTGCCAAGGACAAGCTGTGTCCTACAAAATACCGAATACATGTGTTTAATGCAAAGCATGCGCCAAAGAGGCTCACCGCCGACGAGTTGCAAGTGGAATTAGAAGAGGTCAGGCATATTACACCAGGAAACCATCCTGATAATGGTAGCGGGAAAAGGAAGCGTCGCAGGGCAGAAGAGAGATTATTGTTTACCTGCGGGTCCACTTTGTGGAACTTGGAGTATTGGAAAGATTTGGATCTGCAGCATAATCTTGATGTGATGCACATCGAGAAAAATATATGTGACGACATTATCAGCACACTTCTTAATATTAAAGGCAAGACGAAAGATACCTTCAAATCTAGGATTGATTTGACACACCTGGGTATCAGAAATGATTTGCAGGTGGAAGATGAAGGTAAACCACGGGTTATGGCACTAGATGTGTACATCTTGGACAAGGTAAAAAAGAAAAGAATTCTGCAAGGTCCTATCACGTGTGAGATTCCCACATGGATTTGCTTCCAACCTGGAAAGGAGAGTTAGTGCAGATGGAAACAAGGTACAAGGGTTGAAAACTCATGACTGCCACATCCTACTTCAAAGGGTTTTTCCAGTTATCCTTAGAGGATTGGGCCGCCCTGACTTATACAGAGCAGTTGCAGAGTTGGGACAATTCTTCATGGAGCTCTACAGTAGAAGTATCAGGATAGATGCTTTGGAGCGTCTTAGAGAGAAGATACCAACTATCCTATGCGACCTCGAGAACATATATCCTCCAGCCTTCTTTGATGCGATGGTGCATTTGCTTGTTCATCTACATGATGAGGCACTACTTAGAGTGCCAGTACAGTATGGCTGGATGTACCTTATTGAAAGGCGTCTAGGCACTTTCAAGGCCTATGTTAGAATAGAGCTCGACCTGAGGGTTCCATTGCAGAGGCCTACATTGCTACATAAGCGTTGACATTTTGCTCAAAATACATTGAAACAGCTGATGAGCTTAGCAAACAGGTGGGTGAAGACAATCATGAGCTTAATGTTTTCGATTGTTCTGTTCGAGTTACAGGGAAGAGTCGACAAGACGACAAACCTAAAGATTTGGACAAGATGGTTTGGTTTGTGTTGAATAACTATCCTCAGATTCTACCTTATATCGGGTAAGTGCTAAGTACTACAGCTTATACATCATAATCTACTAAAATTGCAGCACATTATTATATATTTAGATGTTTGACGCGATCACTATGTTGTGCGGCATCTACAAAAAGGAGTTACTGCCGCAAAGTCCAAGAAATATTGACAAAGTGGTTATGGCGGGATTTGCGAAATGGTTCAAGAGCCATGTAAGCTTTTGAATTGCACTGTTAGTTTTTTCATATATTGAGTACATAAGATGATTGATACGTCTCCAACGTATCTATAATTTTTTATTGTTCCATGCTATATTATATTCTGTTTTGGATGTTTAATGGGCTTTATTATACACTTATATATTATTTTTGGGACTAACCTATTAACCGGAGGCCCAGCCCAAATTGCTGTTTTTTTTGCCTATTTTAGTGTTTCGCAGAAAAGGAATATCAAACGGAGTCCAAACGGAATGAAACCTTCGGGAACGTGATTTTCGGAACAAACGTGATCCAGAAGACTTGGAGTCTACATAAAGCAATCAACGAGGAGAGCATGAGGCAGGGGGCGCCTACCCCCCCTAGGCGCGCCCTCCACCCTCATGGGGCCCACGTTGCTCCACCGACGTACTTCTTCCTCCTATATACCCATATACCCTGGAAACATCAGAACAGGAGCCAAAACCCTATTTCCACCGCCGCAACCTTATGTACTCGTGAGATCCCATCTTGGGGCCTTTTCCGGCGCTCCGCCGGAGGGGGCATTGATCACGGAGGGCTTCTACATCAACACCATAGCCTCTCCGATGATGTGTGAATAGTTTATCTCAGACCTTTTGGTCCATAGTTATTAGCTAGATGGCTTCTTCTCTCTCTTTGGATCTCAATACAAAGTTCTCCTCGATTCTCTTGGAGATCTATTCGATGTAAGCTTCTTTCCCGGTGTGTTTGTCGAGATCCGATGAATTGTGGGTTTATGATCAAGATTATCAATGAACAATATTTGAATCTCCTCGGAATTCTTTTATGTATGATTGGTTATCTTTGCAAGTCTCTTCGAATTATCAGTTTGGTTTGGCCTACTAGATTGATCTTTCTTGCAATGGGAGAAGTGCTTAGCTTTGGGTTCAATCTTGCGGTGTCCTTTCCCAGTGACAGCAGGGGCAGCAAGGCACGTATTGTATTGTTGCCATCGAGGATAAAAATATGGGGTTTATAGCATATTGCATGAGTTTATCCCTCAACATCATGTCATCTTACTTAAAGCATTACTCTGTTCTTATGAACTTAATACTCTAGATGCATGCTGGATAGCGGTCGATATGTGGAGTAATAGTAGTAGATGCATAATCGTTTCGGTCTACTTGTCGCGAACGTGATGCCTATATACATGATCATACCTAGATATTCTCATAACTATGCTCAATTCTATCAATTGCTCGACAGTAATTCGTTTACCCACCGTAATACTTATGCTCTTGAGAGAAGCCACTAGTGAAACCTATGGCCCCCAGGTCTATTTTCCATCATATTAATCTTCCAACACTTAGCTATTTTTATTGCCGTTTATTTTACTTTGCATCTTTATCATAAAATTACCAAAAATATTATCTTATCATATCTATCAGATCTCACTCCCATAAGTGTCCGTGAAGGGATTGACAACCCCTTTATCGTGTTGGTTGCGAGGTTCTTATTTGTTTGTGTAGGTGCATGGGACTTGAGCATGATCTCCTACTGGATTGATACCTTGGTTCTCAAAAACTGATAGAAATACTTACGCTACTTTACTGCATCACCCTTTCCTCTTCAAGGGAAAACCAACGCAGTGATCAAGAGGTAGCAAGAAGGATTTCTGGCGCCGTTGCCGGGGAGATTCGTGCCAAGTCAAGTCAAGTCAAGACCTACCAAGTACCCATCACAAACTCTTATCCCTCGCATTACATTATTTTCCATTTGCCTCTCGTTTTCCTCTCCCCCACTTCACCCTTGCCGTTTTATGCGCCCTCTCTTTTCCGTTTGCCTCTTTTTCGGTTGCTTCTTGTTTGCTCGTGTGTTGGATTGCTTGCTTGTCACGATGGCTCAAGATAATACTAAATTGTGTGACTTTACCAATACCAACAACAATGATTTTCTTAGCACTCCGATTGCTCCTCTTACCGATGCTGAATCTTGTGAAATTAATGCTGCTTTGCTAAATCTTGTCATGAAAGATCAATTCGCGGGCCTTCCTAGTGAAGATGCCGCTACCCATCTAAATATCTTTGTTGATTTCTGTGATATGCGAAAGAAGAAAGATGTGGACAATGATATTGTTAAATTGAAGCTATTTCCTTTTTCGCTTAGAGATCGTGCTAAAGTTTGGTTTTCGTCTTTGCCTAAAAATAGTATTGATTCATGGAATAAGTGCAAAGATGCTTTTATCTCTAAGTATTTTCCTCCCGCTAAGATCATCTCTCTTAGGAACGACATCATGAATTTTAAGCAACTTGATCATGAACATGTTGCACAAGCTTGGGAGAGGATGAAATTAATGATACGTAATTGCCCTACACATGGTTTGAATCTTTGGATGATTATACAAAAATTTTATGCCGGATTGAATTTTGCTTCTAGAAATCTTTTAGATTTGGCCGCGGGAGGCACTTTTATGGAAATTACTTTAGGAGAAGCTACTAAACTCCTAGATAATATTATGGTTAATTATTCTCAATGGCACACCGAAAGATCTACTAATAAAAAAGGGCATGCGATAGAAGAAATTAATGTTTTGAGTGGAAACATGGATGAACTTATGAAATTATTTGCTACTAAAAGTGTTTCCTATGATCCTAATGATATGCCTTTGTCTACTTTGATTGAGAATTTGGATAAAAAGATCCATAATCAAATTACTCAATATGGATCTAAGGTAGGAGTCACTTTGAATTTTTTTAAAGAAAATGAACCCATAGTTAATGAAAGAATAGTTCAAGATTCTACTAGAATTGATAAGCTTGAGGGTATTATTACCAACTTGGGGTCCGCTTTTTCTTCCATTAGAAATACTCCATATCCTTCAACCAAAATTGCCAAGCTTATGTATGTTCCTAAAAATAAGGGTGAATCTTCTAGTATGGAAACTGCGGATCTCAAATCAATAAGTGTTCACCCCAATTTTGTTGCTATCATTATGGAACCGTTTGATACAAATGAATTTCTTAATTTATTGCCCAAAAGTTTGATCATCAATAAGAAGAAAGAAGTTCCTACGGGTTATAGGTGTTCTATTGAAGGATTGCCTACCAAAGATGGCAATACTTAGATCTATCCTTGCTTTTATGCCTAGCTAGGGGCGTTAAACGATAGCGCTTTTTGGGAGGCAACCCAATTTTATTTTAGTTTTATACTTTTTGCTTCTGTTTAGGAATAAATATTTGATCTAGCCTCTGGTTAGATTTGTTTTTATGTTTTAATTAGTGTTTTTGCCAAGTTAAACCTATAGGATCTTCTTGGATGATAGTTATTTGATCTTCCTGAAAATTCCAGAAACTTTCTGTTCACGAAAACAATTGTTAAAAATCACCAGAACGTGATAAAATACTGATTCCAATTTCAGTAGATCAATAAACAAATTATCTAGGTCTTCCTATTTTGGTCTGATTTTCTGAGTTCCAGAAGTTTGCGTTAGTTACAGATTACTACAGACTGTTCTGTTTTTGACAGATTCTGTTTTTCGTGTGTTGTTTGCTTATTTTGATGAATCTATGGCTAGTAAAATAGTTTATAAACCATAGAGAAGTTGGAATACAGTAGGTTTAACACCAATATAAATAAAGAATGAGTTCATTACAGTACCTTGAAGTGGTGTTTTGTTTTCTTTCGCTAACGGAGCTCACGAGATTTTCTGTTAAGTTTTGTGTTGTGAAGTTTTCAAGTTTTGGGTAAAAGATTTGATGGATTATGGAACAAGGAGTGGCAAGAGCCTAAGCTTGGGGATGCCCATGGCACCCCAAGATAATCTAAGGACACCAAAAAGCCAAAGCTTGGGGATGCCCCGGAAGGCATCCCCTCTTTCGTCTACTTCCATCGGTAACTTTACTTGGAGCTATATTTTTATTCACCACATGATATGTGTTTTGCTTGGAGCGTCTTGTATGATTTGAGTCTTTGCTTTTTAGTTTACCACAATCATCCTTGCTGTACACACCTTTTGAGAGAGACACACATGATTCGGAATTTATTAGAATACTCTATGTGCTTCACTTATATCTTTTGAGCTATATAGTTTTTGCTCTAGTGCTTCACTTATATCTTTTAGAGCACGGTGGTGTATTTGTTTTATAGAAACTATTGTTCTCTCATGCTTCACTTATATTATTTTGAGAGTCCTACAAAACAGCATGGTAATTTGCTTTAATTATGATAGGCATCCAAGATTAGTAAAAAAATCTTATGAGTGTGTTGAATACTATGAGAAGTTCGATGCTTGAAATTGTTTTGAGATATGAAGATGGTGATATTAGAGTCATGCTAGTTGAGTAGTTGTGAATTTGAGGAATACTTGTGTGAAAGTTTGTGATTCCCGTAGCATGCACGTATGGTGAATCGTTATGTTATGAAGTCGGAGCATGATTTATTTATTGATTGTCTTCCTTATGAGTGGCGGTCGGGGACGAGCGATGGTCTTTTCCTACGAATCTACCCCCTAGGAGCATGCGCGTAATACTTTGCTTTGATAACTTGTAGATTTTTTGCAATAAGTATATGAGTTCTTTATGACTAATGTTGAGTCCATGGATTATACGCACTTTTCATCCTTCCACCATTGCTAGCCTCTCTAATACCGCGCACTTTTCGCCGGTATCATACACCCACCATATACCTTCCTCAAAACAGCCACCATACCTACCTATCATGGCATTTCCATAGCCATTCCGAGATATATTGCCATGCAACTTACCACCATTCTGTTTCCTATGACACGCTTCATCATTGTCATATTGCTTTGCATGATCATGTAGTTGACATCGTATTTGTGGCAAAGCCACCGTTCATAATTCTTTCATACATGTCACTCTTGATTCATTGCATATCCCGGTACACCGCCGGAGGCATTCACATAGAGTCATATTTTGTTCTAAGTTTTGAGTTGTAAAGTAAATAAAAGTGTGAAGATCATCATTATTAGAGCATTGTCCCAAGTGAGGAAAGGATGATGGAGATTATGATTCCCCCACAAGTCGGGATGAGACTCCGGACGAAAAATAAAAAAAGGAAAAAAGAGGCCATAAAAAGAGAAAGGCCCAAATAAAAAAATGAGAGAAAAAGAGAGAAGGGACAATGCTACTATCCTTTTACCACACTTGTGCTTCAAAGTAGCACCATGATCTTCATGATAGAGAGTCTCCTATGATATCACTTTCATATACTAGTGGGAATTTTCATTATAGAACTTGGCTTGTATATTCCAATGATGGGCTTCCTCAAAATGCCCTAGGTCTTCGTGAGCAAGCGAGTTGGATGCACACCCACTTAGTTTCTTTTGTTGAGCTTTCATATACTTATAGCTCTAGTGCATCCGTTGCATGGCAATCCCTACTCACTCACATTGATATCTATTGATGGGCATCTCCATAGCCCGTTGATACGCCTAGTTGATGTGAGACTATCTTCTCCTTTTTTGTCTTCTCCAGAACCACCATTCTATTCCACATATAGTGCTATGTCCATGGCTCACGCTCATGTATTGCGTGAAGATTGAAAAAGTTTGAGAACACCAAAAGTATGAAACAATTGCTTGGCTTGTCATCGGGGTTGTGCATGATTAAATACTTTGTGTGATGAAGATAGAGGATAGCCAGACTATATGATTTTGTGGGGATAACTTTCTTTGGCCATGTTATTTTGGGAAGACATAATTGCTTAGTTAGTATGCTTGAAGTATTATTATTTTTATTTCAATATTAAACTTTTGTCTTGAATCTTTCGGATCTGAATATTCATACCACAAATAAGAGAATTACATTGAAAATTATGCTAAGTAGCATTCCACATCAAAAATTCTGTTTTTATCATTTACCTACTAGAGGACGAGCAGGAATTAAGCTTGGGGATGCTTGATACGTCTCCAACGTATCTATAATTTTTTATTGTTCCAGGCTATATTATATTCTGTTTTGGATGTTTAATGGGCTTTATTATACACTTCTATATTATTTTTGGGACTAACCTATTAACCGGAGGCCCAGCCCAAATTGCTGTTTCTTTTGCCGATTTCAGTGTTTCGCAGAAAAGGAATATCAAACGGAGTCCAAACGGAATGAAACCTTCGGGAACGTGATTTTCGAAACAAACGTGATCCAGAGGACTTGGAGTCTACGTAAAGCAATCAACAAGGAGAGCAAGAGGCAGGGGGCGCGCTACCCCCCAGGCATGCCCTCCACCCTTGTGGGGCCCACGTTGCTCCACCGACATACTTCTTCCTCCTATATATACCCATATACCCTGGAAACATCAGAACAGGAGCCAAAACCCTATTTCCACCGCCGCAACCTATTATACCCATATACCCATATACCCAAGCTTCTACATTAATACCATAGCCTCTCCGATGATGTGTGAGTAGTTTATCTCAGACCTTCGGGTCCATAGTTATTAGCTAGATGGCTTCTTCTCTCTCTTTGGATCTCAATAAAAAGTGCTCCTCGATTCTCTTGGAGATCTATTCGATGTAATCTTCTTTTGCGGTGTGTTTGTCGAGATCCGATGAATTGTGGGTTTATGATCAAGATTATCTATGAACAATATTTGAATCTCTCTGAATTCTTTTATGTATGATTGGTTATCTTTGCAAGTCTCTTCGAATTATCAGTTTGGTTTGGCCTACTAGATTGATCTTTCTTGCAATGGGAGAAGTGCTTAGCTTTGGGTTCAATCTTGCGGTGTCCTTTCCCAGTGACAGCAGGGGCAGCAAGGCACGTATTGTATTGTTGCCATCGAGGATAAAAAGATGGGGTTTATATCATATTGCATGAGTTTATCCCTCTACATCATGTCATCTTGCTTAAAGCGTTACTCTGTTCTTATGAACTTAATACTCTAGATGCATGCTGGATAGCGGTCGATGTGTGGAGTAATAGTAGTAGATGCAGGAATCGTTCAGTCTACTTGTCTCGGACGTGATGCCTATATACATGATCATACCTAGATATTCTCATAACTATGCTCAATTCTATCAATTGCTCGATAGTAATTTGTTTACCCACCGTAGTACTTATGCTCTTGAGAGAAGCCACTAGTGAAACCTATGGCCCCCGGGTCTATTTTCCATCATATTAATCTTCCAACACTTAGCTATTTTTATTTGCCGTTTATTTTACTTTGCATCTTTATCATAAAAATACCAAAAATATTATCTTATCATATCTATCAGATTTCACTCTCGTAAGTGACCATGAAGGGATTGACAACCTGTTTATCGCGTTGGTTGTGAGGTTCTTATTTGTCTGTGTAGGTGCGTGGGACTTGAGGGTGATCTCCTACTGGATTGATACCTTGGTTCTCAAAAACTGAGGGAAATACTTACGCTACTTTACTACATCACCCTTTCCTCTTCAAGGGAAAACCAACGCAGTGCTCAAGAGGTATCAATGATCAGCTTGCCTATTTTCCAACCATCGGTTAAGAAGATGCGCGAGGATGGGCATGCAGTTATTGATGCCCTTTTAGCAATAGCAATGGGTCCTGATACTCAGGTAAGGCATTATGAATCTTGCGTTGTTGGAGATGTGCGCTACAACACCCTTGCACGCGACGAAGGTAGGAAGACCCAAAACAGTGCCATCATGAGCACATATAAGTATGGTGTCGGGTGGTAGGTGCGACATATGCCAACGAGTGGCTTATCATTGTGGGAGCCAGTAAGACGTCGTCGGTGCCTGGAAACGGGATGAGGCGAGGACATGCTCGCCAGCGAATCTTACCCAGGTTCGGGGCTCTCCGTGGAGATAACATCCCTAGTCCTGCTCTGCGGGGTCTCTGCATGATCACTAGATCAGAAAGAGTAGCTACAAGTGCTCCTTGAGCTGTCGGGTTCAAGGGAGAAGAAGAGCAAGTCTAGCTCTCGCTTCCCTCTCTATATGGTGTGTGTGTAACTCTAAGAAGCCAACCCTTTGCATGGGTTCCCCGGGGGGTTTATATAGGCCTACCCCCCAGGGGTACAATTGTAATCCGGCTGGGCGCGGGTCCCAGTCGTCAGCGTCTGCGCTCGCCGGCTTCTCTTGGTCGACAGGCCGGACCCACCGCCTGGGGGTCTTGTCGGCGGCAGTTTACTGTAGCCTCGCCCCTGATGACGAGGGCTTTGTCGAGGTAAGCGTGGCTACAGTGTGCCGCCTCGAGGGCTCTCACTGTAGCCTTACCTCGTCTTGTCTCCTTAATGTGGCACATGTTTCGAGGGAGGGGGGTAGTCGGCTTCTGGGGGCCGGCTACGCCCCTGGCCGACTGGGGGAGGCCGGGCCGCCTTCGTGCCTCTCTCTGGCTAAAGGGGCCCGCCGCCCGCGGGCCTTACTGGCGTCTGTCATGGATGACGTTGAGGCCTGCATGGCTACAGTGCCGAGCCGGACGGGAGATGGCTGACCCGTACGGCGTCCTGTGGCCATGCCTGCCTCGGGATTCGGGGGTAGTGGGCCGCACTGTAGCCACACCCCGTCTTGTCACCGTTATGTGGGCGTAGTTTTGGTGGGTGCGGTCTTGGCCGGCTTCTTGGAGTCGGCGTTCTTCATGGCCGGCTCTTGGGAGTCGGCGTTCTCCATGGCCGGCTTCCTGGAGTCGGCCATCTCGTAGTTATCTTGGGGGAGGTTTCTGAGGCTGGGTCGCCTTCTGAGAGTCGGCTCCTGGGGTAGCCGGCCGGGGGAAGGCGGCCCAATGCTTTGAATGCTTGAAGGCTCAAATGGCCTGATAATTTTTGAAGAGCCAGGGGTAGTCGGTTAGGCTACCCGTGGCCATTTACTCCGACAGTAGTCCCCGAAGCTGATTGAGCTTCGAGGTTGGGTGGGAGTCGAGAAGCTCGGTCAGCTTCCTATCTTGACGAGCCGGCAGCTGGGAGCCGGCTTCGGTTGGGTGCGCCGTCTTGGCGAATTTTTTTGGAGTCGGAGGGCGGGAGCCTGCCAGCGCGCGCACCGGGCCGCGGGCCGGCCACTTGCCGCCTGCGAACCACGTGGCATCCCTTGGCTAAAAAGCCTGCCAGCCCACGCGTGCGACGGGACGTCGCCACAGGTCGGGGGCCCGCCACGCCTACGCCCGGGCCCAGGCACGGATTCTCTGCGGCCCGAAGCCGCCCGCACGTCTTCCTGCGGCGGTTTCGGCACGCCTTTAGGGCGTAATAATCGCGAGGCGTGGGGGGAGTGGGTGCAGTTAATCCCACGTCTCACCCCACGCCCTGCCTCCCCGGCTTCATCGTGCGAAGCTATAAGTAGGGGGAGGGGGTAGAGCGGCAGGCGCTCGCACGCCCCTCCCCTCTCCGCCATCCTCTGCCTTCTGCTCTTTCTTGCGACAGCGCCTCGCCGCCGCACCGCTCTACCACTCGATCCTCCGCCGCCGCGCTCATTCTCGCCAGCCCTACGCCACGATGCAGTTCCGCGGGGATTGGGACGGCTCCAACGTCCATGAGGATCACGTCGAGTTCCTCCGCAAGACGCGGCGGCTGCCCGGCGCGGACAAGGTGGAGGTCCGTCTTGCGCCGGCGAAGGAGATTACGCCGGAGCCGGAGGAAGGCGAGCGGGTAGTCTTCCGCTCGCATTTCTTGCGCGGCATCGGCTTGCCCGTGAGCGCCTTCTTCCGCTCCTTTCTCGAGTTCTACCAACTCCAGCCGCACCACCTCACCCCGAACACGGTGGTGCTGCTGTCCGCCTTCGTCACCTTGTGCGAAGGCTACCTCGGCGTCCTCCCCACCCTCGAGCTCTGGGGGGAGTTCTTCCAGTCCAAGCTGGGCACGCGCATGCAGGGCGTGCCGGCTCAGACTGGCGCCTTCGTCGCGATGCGGAGGGTGGCTGCCGACAACCCCTTCCCCGTCATCACGCTGATCCAGTCGGTGAAGCTATGGCAGAAGTCATACTTCTACGTGAAGAACGTCGCCCCGCAGGGCGACTACGTCAATCTGCCGGCTTACGTAGCCGGCCCACCGGTAGGCAGGCGGCCCCAGTGGTCCTATCGGGCCGTGACGCTGACGCCGGCTGGAACCGCAGCTGTCGCCCGAGTGCGGGCGATGATCCAGTCGGAGGGCTTGTCGGGGCCCGACCTGCTGGCCGCCTTCGTCACGCGCCGGGTGCTCCCGCTCCAGAGCCGCCCTCATCTGATCTGTCAGATGAGCGGCCAGCTCGATCCGAGTCGGATGTGCACCAAAGACATGCCGCACGACGAGGTGGCCTATATGGTGAACTACCTTGCGAACTGCAAGCTCTCCGCAGAGTGGCAGTTCGGCAAGGAGCCATATTGCCGAGCTCATCCGCCGCCCACGGTATGTTCTCTTTTTCTTCTTTCAGTTTTATCGCCGAGTTCCTTTTGGCTGACTCTGACTAGTCGGCTTGTCTCGACAGAGCCCTCTTCTTCGGCCTGCAGGCGGGTCGGACGCGGAGCGCCGATTCGTCCCCGACCGGACGGAGCACGATCTGGAGGACCCCGACTTGGGGGCGGCCGCTATGGACGACAACACCGAGGCGGGCGGTGGCCAAGCCGGCGGCGAGGCAGGCGGCTCCGGGCTTGGAGTCAGCTTCGACGACTGGCCGGACGATGACGAGGCTGAAGTCGTCCCACGCCGCCAGCCGGCGCCTGGCCACGGCGCGGGTTCCTCCGCTGCGCCGCCTGCTCGGGGCGGCGGGCAAAAGCGTCGTGCCGCGTCGGGCTTGTTCGGCAGTCGGCCGAAGAAGCCCAGAGGCGGGGCAGCGGCGACCAGGCGGGAGGAGGCGGCCGCGAAGGCGGCCCGCTTCCGCAAGGCGGTGAAGCAGCCGCAGACGGTGTCGGCGTAAGTATATACTCCTTCGTGTATTCTTTTTTCTTTTCTCTGGTAGCTCCTGAGTCCTTGTCTTTTCTCCAAAAAACCAGGGCTCCATTGTCGCTCGAGCGGGCTGCTGCCGCCTCCGTCGTTGGGTCGCCGGGAGGATCTGGGAGCACTACTCGCCGCGTGGACCCCCGTGCCGATCTTCAGGCGGCGACGGAGCGGAACGCGCGGGAGGCGTAGGAGGAGCGGGAGGCGCGGGAGGCGGAGGCATTGAGGGCGGCCGCCGCCAAGGCGGCGCAGGAGGAGGAGGCGGCGAAGGCGCGCGCTGACGCCGCAGCCAAGGCCCAAGCGGAGGCTGCGGCTGCGGCGATGGCGGAGGGGGCCTTGCTGGTCACCCCACTGCGCGTCGCGGCGCCTGGGGCCCCGGAGCCCCCGCCAGAAGAAGCCGGCGGTGACCAGCCGGGGCTGGAGAGGGAAGACGACATCGTCATCCTGGAGAGGGTGGCGGCACCGGCCCCGCCGACTGGGGCGGCTCAAGGCGGCCGGCCTGATCTGCCGCCTGCGCAGTCGGCCGGGGGCGAGCCGGCCGCGAGGACTGATCTGGCGGTCCGGACGCCGTCGCGCCAGCGCGCGGGGAAGGCCGCATCAGAGCCGCAGAAGGCTGCGTCGGAGCCGCAGCCGGCCGCGGGCTCCAGCTCGTCGGCCCAGGATATGGAGGCGGCCAGCGCCACCTCGGGGTGGACGCCGGGCGGAGGGACGGCCGTGATGAATGTGGCCGCGCAGGACGTCCGGACCCGGCTCCAAGCCCAGGCTACGGCGCTGAGGAAATACAACGACGAGTTCCTTGCGACGCGGGCGGCCATCCGGGTTAGTCTTCTTATCTTGCTTTTTTGATCTTGGTTTCTTCCGTGGGGGCGCGTCAGCGCACCCACTGGGTGTAGTCCCCGAGTTCCGAGTCGGCTGCTGAGCAGGCGGCTTGGAACTTCTTAGCGGATCTAGTTTTGCTATTCTTGCTCTTACTTCGCTCTTCTGCCTGTCTTGCAGGACTACCACAATCTTCGCGCGGCTGCCTTCAACTCCCAGGCTCGGGAGCTGACCCAGAAGACCGCCGACCTAACTGAGAGCCGGGGTAAGTGCTTCGTCCTTTATCTCACGTGGGGGCGCGTCAGCGCACCCACTGGGTGTAGTCCCCGAGATTCGGGCCGACTGCTGAGCAGTCGGGTCGGATCTTCCTTGACGACTTCTTCTTATTGCTTCTTCTTTCTCTGCCGTCCCTGCAGCGGCCAACGCCAGTCTAAGGGAGCAGCTGGGAGGGTCTCAGGCCGCCCTTCGTGCCAAGGAGGCCGAGTTTGCCGCCTTGGTGCAGGAACGTGACCGCCTGGCCAAGAGGTTGGCCGACCAGGAGGAGAGCCACAAGGCGGCTCTGAAGGCGGTGCAGGACAGCGAAGCCGCCCTCCAGGCCGAGTATGAGACAGAGGCGGCTGGCTGGGCCGAAGCAAGGCAGACGCTGATCAATGGCTATGGCCAGATCGAAGATTTGGTTGACGGTAAGCCGCCTTCTTCTTCGTCCTTTCTTGCCGCCTGCCGCTTTTGGCTCGTTTTCTGACTTGGTGTTTTCTCTTCTTTCTCTTTCTTTCTTGCGCAGAGTACTTCCCTGGCTACTCTACCGCCGCCAACCAGATCATCGAGGCCCGCCGCGAGGCACGGAGGCAGGCTGGCGCCGAGATTGCACCAAACGCTAGCCGGTCGCTGGAGGAGCAGCTCTTGGCGATCCAGGCCCGCCTCCAGCCGGCTCATCGACTGCTCCGCCGGCTTCAACGTGCCGGGGCGCAGGTGTTGGCCGCCCTCTGGCCTGGCGAAGTGGTTCCCCGCACCCCCAGTCGGACTGCCGACTGGCTGGAGGTGGCGGTCGGCCGCTTCGAAGCCTGGAAGGCTTCGGCGGCTCGGTCCGGCGCCAGGCGGGCACTGGAGTTCGTCAAGGCCTGGTATCCCGGCCTGAGTCTGGACCAGCTGGCTACCTGGCGGCAGCAGGCCGACACGGAGCTGGAGCCGGCGCGGCCGGCTATCATCCGGCGGGCTTCGGCGATCGCCGACTACACCGACACCAGCGCCTTCGCCCCTGAGGTAGATGACAACGGTGTTGCCCAGCCGGAGGAATGGTTCGGGCTGAACCCGGCAGACGGCGAAGACTCGGCGGAGGAGATCGACTCCAGCGACGAGGGCGAAGAAGAGGAGGAGGAGGGTGAAGACGCCGGGCCGGATGGTGGAGCGGCCGGCCAGCCTCAGCTTGACCGTGCCTCCAGCAACACGGCACGCGCGGGTGCGCCGCCTGCCACCGGCGGTGATCAAGCCGAGACCCGCCAGCCGGCCACTCCTTCAGCCGGTGACGCCGTCTCCACCGACCAACCCGGCTCCCACATCGCACCTTTAGTCTAGTCTGCTATCTTTTATTTTCCTGTCTTGTCACTTTTGGAACAATATTCTGTTAAGTTTACACAATTCCACCCACTGGGGGTGTATTCGAACTATGTCGATTGCCGGCCTGTTGGGGGCTTTATATGTATATATGACTATGCAAGTGTTTGGCTTTTCCTTGTTCTTTGCTTTTCATCCTTCTGCTGTTTCCTTTGCCGCCCTCCCTTGGTTGCCGCCTCCCCAGTCAGGCAGTTGCTCTGCAATCTGTGGCTGGAGAAGTGCTTGGCCAATTGGGAGGGCAAGTACTCTAGCTTTGTTGGATTATAGCGAAGTGTTTGGGAAGCCGGCCAGCCGGCTGTTCTGACAGCCGGCAAGCGTGGTCGGAGGCCGTCTTTTCGCTATACAAGTTCATTAGTCCTTAGCCGTTTTTCGTGTGGGCATCCTTTCTGCCTTGGCTCTTGCTAGTCGGACAGTCGGTTCTTCGAGCTGCGACTTTCAACAAGAGAGGACTCGGGAGCCGGCACACTACTTGTCTGACTTCAGGTAGAACTTTAATATAGCTTAAGGCGGCCAGTCCCCGGGCCGACTAGTCGAACCCGGTGCCAGACAGGAAATCAAATGTAATAATACATTCATGGATATGACACTCGTCACTCATAGATAAATGAAGGCAGTCCCCGAGTGCTCCTCGGGGGGCCTGTTGTTTCGTACTTAATACAAAAGGGTAGCATGATACATACTGCTTTCAACTGTAAAATCTTCTCAGGAGGTTCGCGTTCCATGGTCGCTCCGACTCCTTGCCGGAGTCATCCCTCTTGCGTGCTCTTGGTTTTTGCGCGTCGATCAAGTAGTAGGAGTCGTTGCCTAGTGCCTTGCTGATGACGAAAGGGCCTTCCCAGGGGGCCGAGAGCTTGTGCTGGCCGGCTGTTCGCTGGATCAGCCGAAGCACAAGGTCGCCCTCCTGGAAAGATCTTGGCTTGACCTTGCGGTTGTGGTAACGGCGCAACCCCTGCTGGTAGATGGCGGACCGGCTGAGTGCTAACAGCCGGCCTTCTTCCAGTAGGTCGACACCGTCTTCTCTTGCTTCCTTGGCCTCCGCCTCCGTGTACATGGTGATCCGAGGCGAGTCGAACTCGATGTCGGTTGGGATGACAGCCTCGGCACCATATACAAGGAAGAATGGAGTGAAGCCGGTTGACTTGTTAGGGGTAGTACGCAGACTCCAGAGGACAGCCGGCAGCTCATCGAGCCAGCAGCCGGCCGATCGCTCCAGTGGTACAACCAGTCGGGGCTTGATGCCGGAGAGGATGAGTCCATTTGCTCGCTCGACCTGGCCGTTTGACTGCGGGTGGGCAACGGACGCTAAGTCCAGTCGGATACCCTGCGTCGCGCAGAAACGTGCCAGTGCTCCTTTGGCAAAGTTTGTGCCGTTGTCGGTGATGATGCTGTGCGGTACGCCGTACCGAGTAGTGATGTCGGTGATGAACGTCACGGCAGTCGGCCCGTTCAGCTTCTTGATCGGCTTCGCTTCGATCCACTTGGTGAACTTGTCCACGGCGACAAGCAGATGTGTCAAGCCGCCGCGGGCTGTCTTGAAAGGGCCCACCATGTCCAGTCCCCAGACGGCAAAGGGCCAGGTGAGGGGAATGGTCTTGAGTGCAGAAGCCGGCAGGTGTTGCTTGGAACTGAAAACTTGGCATCCTCTGCAGCTCTTGACTATCTCTTTGGCATCTTCCAAAGCAGTCGGCCAAAAGAAACCGTGGCGGAAAGCTTTGGCCACAAGTGATCTTGAGGCTGCGTGGTGGCCGCATTCGCCTTGATGGATATCCTTGAGGATTGCCACTCCTTTTTCTGGCTCGACACAGCGCTGGAAGACTCCAGTGACGCTGCGCTTGACAAGCTCTCTGTTGATTATTGCATATGCTCCGGCTCGTCATTGCACTAGTCTTGCTGAGATCTCGTCAGCCGGCAGCTCTCTGTTGACTAGGAATTTGAGGATGGGCTGGGCCCATGATGGAGCTGTGACTTCTTCTTCTGTTAGTGCGGCCACCATGACTCGGGTGGGTGGGTCGGGTGGCGTGGAATTGGAGTCGGCCACCGCTTCTTGTGTTGCTGCAGCCCCCGGGCCGACTGCTGCAGTCCCCGGGCCGGGTTCTGAAGTCCCCGGGCCGCCTGCGGGGTTCCTCCAGTCGGATCCGGCTGCATCTGGCACAGGCGGTACGAAGATAGAGTCCGACTCTGGAGACGGCTTGATGGACGGCTTGAGGAGGCGCTGGAGGGAGACGCCGGTCGTTATAGCCTGTCGGGTGGAGCCGATCCGTGCCAGGGCATCTGCTTGGTCGTTGTCGGCCCTTGGTACGTGAAGGAACTCGCACCCTTCGAAGTACCCACTGATCTGCTAGACGAGGAATCAATAGCTCGCCATGTTTGCATCCTTCGCGTCCCAGTCGCCAGACGACTGCTGGACAACCAAGTCTGAGTCGCCATAACACAGGATCCGGCGTATGCCGAGTTCTTTGGCTAGCCGGAGCCCGTGTATGAGCGCCTCGTACTCGGCCACGTTGTTGGAGGCGGCGAAGTGGATTTGCAGCGTGTATCTGAGTTTGTCGCCTTTGGGAGAGGTGAGGACGATGCCGGCTCCCAAACCGGTGCGCATCTTGGACCCGTCGAAGTGCATCCGCCAATGGGTAGAGTCGGGAGCCGGCGGTAGGTACTGGGTCTAGGCCCAGTCGACGAGGAAGTCGGCCAATGCTTGGGACTTGATGGCGGTGCGGGGTTGGTAGAAGATTGTGTATGGTGCCAATGCAATGGCCCATTTAGCCACCCGACCGATTGCATCCCGGCTGCCTATGATCTCGGCAAGCGGGGCGGTGCACACGACCGTGATGGGATGCTCTTGGAAGTAGGGCTTCAGCTTCTTGGCGGCGAAGTACACCCCATAGCACATCTTCTGGTAGTGCGGGTAGTTTTGCTTTGAGCTGGATAGTACTTCGCTTAGATAATACACCGGCCTTTGAACTAGCTGGGCTCGGCCTTCTTCCGGGCGCTGGACCACGACAACTGTACTGACCACTCGGCTAGTCGCGGCAATGTAGAGGAGCATGGGCTCCTTCTCAGTCGGTGCCGCCAGGACAGGTGGAGTGGTCAGCATCTTCTTCAGCTCATGGAAGGCTTGGTCGGCTTGGTCATTCCACTCGAAGTGAGTGGACTTCTTCATGAGTCGGTACAGGGGGAGAGCCTTCTCTCCTAGCCGGCTGATAAAGCGGTTTAGGGAGGCCAAGCACCCGGTGAACTTCTGCACATCTCGCAATTTGGTGGGAATCTCCATCCTCTCGATGGCCTTGATCTTCACAGGGTTGCACTCGATGCCGCGTTCGGAGACCAGAAAGCCTAACAGCTGGCCGGCTGGTACTCCGAACACGCATTTCTCGGGGTTGAGCTTGATTTGGAATCGGCGCAAGTTGGCGAATGTTTCTTTGAGGTCCTCCAGCAGGGTGCCGCGCTTCTCTGTCTTCACCACAATGTCGTCTACGTAGACGTGGGCATTTCTGCCGAGTTGCTTGAGGAGGCATTTCTGCATGCAACGCTGAAAAGTGGCACCGGCATTCCTTAGGCCGAATGTCATAGTCAGGTAACAGAAAGCTCCGAATGGTGTGATGAAGGCAGTCTTCAGTCGGTCTGCTGGGTCCAACTTGATTTGATGGTACCCTGAGTAGGCATCCAAAAAACTCAACAGCTCGCATCCGGCTGTGGAGTCTATCACTTGGTCAATCCGTGGCAAAGCAAACGGATCCTTGGGGCAGGCCTTGTTGAGGCTGGTGTAGTCTATACACATACGCCACTTGTTATTCTTTTTCAAAACCAAGACTGGGTTGGCAAGCCACTCTGGAAAAAATACTTCCATAATAAAGCCAGCGGCGAGGAGCCTGGCTATCTCTTCTCCTACGATTCTTCGCTTCTCTTCTGACAGTCGGCGGAGGGGCTGCTTGACCGGCTTCGCGTCGGCTCGGACGTGCAATTTGTGCTCGGCGAAATCCTTCGGGACACCCGGCATGTCCTTTGGGGACCATGCGAAGACGTCTCGATTCTCACGGAGGAAGTCGACGAGCTCGCCTTCCTATTTACTGTCCAGGTTTGCCCCAATGACAGCAAACCTTTCCGGATTCTCCGGGTCCAGAGGTATCTTCTTCGTCTCCTTGGCCGGCTGGAAGGAGCCCTGCGCATCATAATCTTTGGGGTTGGGGGACAAAGCCGGCTGCTTGCCGGCCATGGCCACAACCCGTTCCAGCATCTTCTTCTCTTCTGCCACTACGAGGGACTCGGCCAGCCGACTGCTGGCCATGGCGCACTCGATGGACTTCTTGTAGTCGCCGGCTACGGTGATGATCCCCTTCGAGCTCGGCATCTTCATCTTTAGGTAGGCGTAGTGGGGCACAGCCATGAACTTGGCCAGAGCAGGTCGGCCAAGCAAAGCATGGTAGGGGCTCTCCAGATCCACTACCTCAAACCAGATCGCTTCTCGGCGAAAATGATCCTTGTCTCCGAAGAGAACATCCATCTTGATCTTGCCGATCGGGGAACAAGACAAGCCGGGCACGATGCCATGGAACACGGTCCGGCTTGGCATGAGCTGCTTCGCCTTGATGTTCAGCTTCTCCATGGTATCGCGGTACAGTATATTGATACTGCTTCCGCCATCAATCAGGACGCGGGAGAATCGGGCAGCTCGCCTCTCCGTCGCGAGGGTGACATCCAAGACTAGTGCATAGGAGCCAGGGGATGGCATCACCTCTGGGTGGTCGGCCTGGCTCCAGTTGATGGGCTTCTCGGACCAGTGCATGAACTCGGGAGCGCTAGAGGCGACTGCGTTGACCTCTTGATGCTGACGGCGCCGACTACGCTTGTCTTCAACTTGGCTTGTGAAGACGACGTAGGCGGCGTGCTCTTCAGGGAACTCATCTTGAATGGCTCCGACTGCTGGCCGAGCCGCCGGCTGCTGGGGGGCTGGAGGCGGCGGGCCGGGAGGCGGAGGCGGCACCAGCCCCTCGCCCTTGGAGATTCGCGTGAGCCAGTGGCACTTTCGGGTCGTGTGGTTGGACGGCTTCGCGCCGCTGTGGAACTTGCAGGGGGCGTCGAGAGTCTGCTCGTAGGAGAAAGCCGGCTGCCAAGCCGGCCTGCCACCCTTCTTCTTGGGAGCGGGCCGTTCTTCGGGTTGCTCATCTTCAACTGTGGCCACCTGCCGACTGGTGGAAGGCGGCATAGGGGCCTTGCGCTTGTGGTCGTTCTGGTAGGGGCGCCGATTGGACTCGCTAGCCGGCGTCTTGGGAGCCGGAGCAAGCACCTTCCCAGAGGCGTCCACTCGGAGCTCGGTCTTCATCGAGGAGTCGGCCGTGGCGTACTTATCCGCGATGATCAGCAGTTCGTCGAGGGTAGCCGGCTCGTCGCAGAGGAGCCGGTGCTTGAGGAGGGTGCCCTCTCGGCACCCGGCGGTGAAGTACTCGATGGCCTGAACCTCGTGCACCCCCTCGCAGGAGTTGCGGAGCTCGGCCCACCGCGTGAGGTAGTCGCGGGTCGACTCGTTGGGCCCTTGGACGCATAGGGAGAGCTGGCGAGGCTTGGGAGGCCGCTTGTACGTGCTGGTGAAGTTGCGGACGAAGACTTCCGTGAAGTCCAGCCAGCTGTTGACGCTGTAGGGCTTGAGGCTGTTGAGCCAGGTGCGCGCCGTGCCTTGCAGCATGAGGGGGACGTATTTCACGGCGACGCGTCTGTTGCCGTTGGCTATGCTGACCGCAGTAGAATAGTCGATGAGCCAATCTTCCGGCTTCACAGAGCCGTTGTACTTGGGCGTGTCTCTGGGGAGCGAGAACCCTTTGGGGAAGGGCTCGTCGCGGATGCGGGGGCCAAAGCATGGCGGGCCGACATCGTCTTCTTCTTCTAGCGACAGGGATCGAGCTAGGCGGTCGATCCGGTGGCGGGCGTCGTTCTCGCCGACTCCTTCGCGGCGGCCTAGTCGGTCACCAAGAGTCGGATCCGTGACAGGCGGCGGGGTGGGACGTCTCTCCCTTCGAGGCGGGGGAGGAGGCGGATTTCCTTGGCGCTCCACCGCTCGAGGGCGGCCTTCCGCGTCGTGCTCGATGGTGATACGAGTCCGGCTGCGGCTAGCAGCCGGCTCCTTGTCTTTCTGCGGGAGCTGCTCGTAGTCGGCGATCGGGACGTCGCGGCGTGCTCCCGGCGCGGGGGATGACTATCAGCGTGGGCGCCGGCTTCGTGCCGTTCTGCGGCCGCATTGATCAGCTGCTGGATCTGCCTTGTCATGTAGGGGAGCTCATCGGCTCCCAGCCCATTCAGCTCTTCAGCGGCCGCCTGAGCGGCTCATAGATTCTCGAGCGGGGTGGCGTAGATGGGGCGATCTGCCCCCAGCATGCTGGCGATAGCCGCGCCGCGCTTCTGGATGAAGCCGGCTCAGCTCGGCCCGTTACGCGGCGGCGTACCGCAGGCGGCGCGGTCGACTTCGCACCTGTGGGCCTCGGTGAGGCGTCTCATGGAGGCTATCTTCTGGCCTTCCGCGATGAGGGTGAGGCGGCGTGCCTCCAAGGTCTCGGCGTCGGCGTCGGCCGGGTTGGGACAGATAAGTCGTGCATCGCTGCTTGCAGGGCGTCGTGGGCGTTCTCGCCCGAGTTGGCGACGTGGCTGATGACCAACCCTTCGGTGACGGCGCTGCTGCCGCTGTCAGCTCGAGGGAGAGGGTCGTCGAAGACCACCACGTCGGAGGGGTAGGCGTCGAGCGATGCCGTGTCGGAATCGACAAGCATCGGATCGGTGGAGCCGACCGACTCCAAGTCTGCAGCAGGCTCGCTGGAGACGTGAAGTTGGTCGAGGAGGCTGACGAGGCGGCTCTCGGGGTAGACCGTGCCCGCGTCGGACGCAGGCTCGTCGGAGATGCGAGCCTCGCCGAGCAGATCGGCGAGGCGGCTCGTCGCGCAGGCGTCGTCGACGCCTTGCAGCTGCGCTCGCGGGGGAGGAAAAGGTTTCCCGTCCAGAACAGGTCTCCGGACGACGGTGCACTTGGCCCCACGGTGGGCGCCAAATGTCGGGTGGTAGGTGCGACATATGCCAACGGGTGGCTTATCATTGTGGGAGCCAGTAAGACGTCGCCGGTGCCTGGAAACGGGATGAGGCGAAGACATGCTCGCCGGCGGATCTTACCCAGGTTCGGGGCTCTCCGTGGAGATAACACCCCTAGTCCTGCTCTGCGGGGTCTCCGCATGATCACTAGATAAGAAAGAGTAGCTACAAGTGCTCCTTGAGCTGTCGGGTTCAAGGGAGAAGAAGAGCAAGTCTAGCTCTCGCTTCCCTCTCTATATGGTGTGTGTAACTCTAAGAAGCCAACCCTTTGCATGGGTGCCCCGGGGGGTTTATATAGGCCTACCCCCCGGGGGTACAATTGTAACCCGGCTGGGCGCGGGTCCCAGTCGTCAGTGTTTGTGCTCGCCGGCTTCTCCGCCGGCCATTGGGGCCCGCCGACTGGTGGGTCCCGCCGGCTGCCGGCCTCTTGGTCGACAGGCCGGCCCCACCGCCTGGGGGTCTTGTCGGCGGCTGTTTACTGTAGCCTCGCCCCTGATGACGAGGGCTTTGTCGAGGTAAGCGTGGCTACAGTGTGCCGCCTCGAGGGCTCTCACTGTAGCCTTACCTCGTCTTGTCTCCTTAATGTGGCACATGTTTCGAGGGAGGGGGTAGCCGGCTTCTGGGGGCCGGCTACGCCCCTGGCCGACTGGGGGAGGCCGGGCCGCCTTCGTGCCTCTCTCTGGCTAAAGGGGCCCGCCGCCCGCGGGCCATACTGGCGTCTGTCGTGGATGACGTTGAGGCCAGCATGGCTACAGTGCCGAGCCGGACGGGAGATGGCTGACCCGTACGGCGTCCTGCGGCCATGCCTGCCTCGGGATTCGGGGGTAGTGGGCCGCACTGTAGCCACACCCCATCTTGTCACCGTTATGTGGGCGTAGTTTTGGTGGGTGCGGTCTTGGCCGGCTTCTTGGAGTCGGCGTTCTTCATGGCCGGCTCTTGGGAGTCGGCGTTCTCCGTGGCCGGCTTCCTGGAGTCGGCCATCTCGTAGTTATCTTGGGGGAGGTTTCTAAGACTGGGTCGCCTTCTGAGAGTCGGCTCCGGGGGTAGCCGGCCGGGGGAAGGCGGCCCAATGCCTTGAATGCTTGAAGGCTCAAATGGCCTGATAATTTTTGAAGAGCCAGGGGTAGTCGGTTAGGCTACCCGTGGCCATTTACTCCGACATATGGCGAAGAGACAACTGAAATGTATGCTAACATAACAGACATTGTTGAGTTGCAGTATAGCTCAAGTTTCGAGGTTCATCGGGGTGTGGTTCTGTTGTGCTGTTGTTGGTATAAGCTGTTTTCCAGGATCACAAAACCCAGAGCTGATGATTATTTCAAATCCAGCAATGTCAAGGCGGTGTACTAGGCCTACGAGCCTTGGAAGACACATTTGCACATTGTGATGATTGGAGAGTATTGCAAAGGTTTGAGCAGAGGAATTCGTTTAATGAAGTTGCACAACAAGATGATGCTTACACTGCTCCTGATGTAGAAGATTCCACAGATGTTCCTAATATCTTTGAGAACCATCACGTCAATGACACTGGTGAAAAGATTGCTTGTCGGGCTGTGGACATACAAGAGTTGATCAATAAGACGCCAATGTTCGAGGACATTGAGGATGAAGAAGAAGATGACACTGGTGGGAATTACGATTCAGACTGATACACATGGCGATTAGTTTGCTTTTGTCGTATTTTCCTGTTAGAAGATATTTTTTTCTACTATGTGAAATTGTGTTTGCTATGACAACTGAATCCTGATGAACTTGTTGTTTAGTATTTAGCTGTGAGAACATCATTTATTATGTATGTTGATTTATGTTTGGTGATTGTATGACGACTAAAACATGATGACGTTGTTGTTTAGTTGAACTCATATCTGGCTGTGAAACTTGTATTTGATGACATAGTTTGCTGTTGGACTGCAATTTGCTCGACGTCTTTGAATGGGAACAAAGCTGACCCGATAGGGCCTCTGCTAATTTATTTATTTATTACCAGAAGGAACTTTCTATTTTATAATTTATGAGCAAAAGGGGAACCCCCCCGGATTTCCGTTAATAGAAATCATTAGATGTTCACAACACTATGCCCAGCCTGCTAAACAAGTTTCATTAATTACTAGTTTCAGCAAAACGGTGATGTCATAGCCACTGAATACATCACGTGTGCTACATACACTGCAAATAAAGAGACAATCATCCTATAGAGCACATCGATTTTGCCATTATCTTCGTAAGCTCTTTCATCTCCTCATTGCTGTCAAGGCCGTTCAGCAGTTGTTTCTTGGCCATGATCAGAGGAACTGCATCTTTAACCTTCTGCTCTGCATCTTCCTCTACTGCCGTTCCTTCAGTTACTTGTCCAACACACCAACCCGCTGGTATTGGGATTCCTCGGCTAACCAAATAATCAGCGTAGTTGCATTCCCCCACATCAGCAACTTCCGATAAATACAAATCACATGAATCTTCCCTTTTCTGCACAAATCAAACTGGAAGATCATCAACCAAACTATTAAAAAATCAGCATCTGAAAGCAGCGGAAAAACACTTAAACATATTATTACCCCATTATTCGGGCATTTGTAGAAGACTCGGCTAGGGTTGAGGATTGTGGTTGAGACGCGACAGATGACTCTGCGTGATTTACAGCAGTGGCACCACACCAACGGCAGCGGGTTGCGATGAGAAACCGGCTGCGGTGCGTGTGCCGACGGGGTGTGATGAGACCCACAGGCGATGGTACGGGTGGCGACTTGGTGCATATCTGGTTATCTCCTACTGAAGAGTAGGTGGACAAGCCGCCAGGGGACATGGTTGTTACGGCCAGAGCTTCTGATGCTAGGCAGAGTAAGTAGAGAAGAGGAGAAGCGAACATTGGATATGTCAGTTTCATTACTTGCAGAGTAGCATAGCACCATATATAGTCATAGTCTAGGTTTGGATTCGAGCCAGATACAGGAGCATGTCTCTCTTTTTTCTAAAACTCAGCAACGTCTCTTTACCGGTACACTAGCTTGTTCTGTATGCCTTCTCAAGTCTTTGATTTTCTTTCTTTTTTTTGCGAGGAAGGAAGGAGGACAAAACTGAGGGTTCCTGGGACTCGAACCCAAGACCTCTCGGCTGTAAACCAAGGGTGCTAGTCAATTATGTGGCGAACGTTCCCTGGGAGGAGGACGGCAGACGAACGCATTTTCCTCGCAGTTTTAGTTGCGACGCAAGATCAAGCGGTCGCAGTTTCGGGAATGTTATCTTGCCAACAAGCCCAGTTTTTCTTTTCTTCCTATAATAAAAAAGTATGCTACTTTGTGTCGACTTAGTCAACAAACAATTGTGCCAACCTTGACCGTTGGATTGACATTCAGCGTCTGTCGTGTTTCGTCAGTCTCTTCTTCCTCCAGCCACCAAAGGCAAACCAGCGCCCGCGGGACCGCCTGCTCCCGCCTCCCACAGCTGGCTATGCTACCGCGCACGCATCGTTGCCACATCGCACCCTAAAACTCTACACATCTTCCCCATATCCTGTTTTTCCCATTCGAGGCCTCTCCATCATCCTCCGTCGTGGTCGCTCGCTGCGGCGCCACCCTCCGGTGTTGTCAACATGGTCAACAACCGAGAGAAATAAGGAGATGACTGTACATGGTGAGGATGGCAGTAGGGACCCACCAGGATCATGGCAGTAGCCAAGCAAGTGCCTCCTTTATTACAAGAAAAAGGGTTCCTCCCGATGGTTTCCTGACATCTGGGTTGCGCGCCACTGTCAACGTAGTCAATAAGCTAGATAACTGCATAAGGAGCGGCACACACCCGAGACCCATCATCGCGCAGTAATTTTTTTATTTTCGGGATGGAGCTATGGCCCGTCTAGCCCAAGCTTTTATTTCATATGTTTACCACATGACCAGCCCAATTTTTTTCCTTTCTGAAAATGGCTAGCCCAGCTATTTTGTTTTTTGCAGAATAACCAACCTAGGCCTACTTACTTTTCTACGCCCTCCTGGGCCGAAAATCTTTCAAGACGAGGAGGGATGCATTCGGGCTTGCCCATTAAATGGGCTATAAGTAATAAGAAATGGGCTATAAGTAATAAGAAATTGGCTATAAGTAATAAGAAATGGGCTGTAAAATGAAAAAAATACAGCAAACATGCAATTAGTTCCAAAATACTTTTTTCTTTCGGATTTTGATATTTTAAATTTCATTGTTTTTGTGCGGGTAAAATTTTATTGGATTTAAATTAAGGTATGTTTAGTTTTTAAATTAATTTGAATCTGGCTAGAACTTTTTGGCTGTATGCTATTTGGGACAGATTTGGAGGCTGACTTGTGGGTCTACTAGGTTGATGTGTACTAAAGGCTTTGTCAACATAGTACACAAACGATTCTAGGAGAAGTGACCGTTGGATGTTAATATAACGGTCGTGCTGCTTCGTCAATATCTGATGTTCTTGCTCCAGCCGCCCAAAACAGCGCCGGTGGGACTGCCTGCTCCCGCCTCCCATGGTCGGCTGTGCTGCCGCACAGGCGGCACCGCCCCACCCTACACCATCGCTGGCCAGACCATTCCTCTACTCACCCACACCTCCTGTTATTTTCCGGCGATGGTAGCCGAACCAGTAAACCCTCGTACTCCCCACCGCATGGGTAACCACTCCGGAGTCTTCCCCGGCTCCGAGTCGTTCCCTTCCTAGGCCTCACCGTCGTCCACCACCCTGATGCTCTCGGCGCGGCGCGGCGTGGTCAACATGGTCAACGAACGACATCCATCGGAAGAGGAATGTACGTGGAGAGGCTGACAGCTGGGTCCACGGTCGCACGTGAGGAAGTGCCTCCTTATTATGCGCAAAATAATGATTCCTTCACCTAACAGCAGGGACCCATCGGAAGGGCCTCTGTATTTCATGAAAAAAATGTTCCTCCCACTGACAGCTCAGACCCACCAGCTATATCTTCGCATAGAAGGAAGTTCATCCTTATTACGCACAAAAAATGAATACTCCACACCGTAGTTGGAGGCTGGCTTGTGGGTCTACTAAGTAGACGTGGACGGAGGGCTTTGTCAACTTAGTCAATAGGAACTCTATCTCTAGTAACCGTACGATGTCCATCCAACAGCCGTAGTGCTTCTTCAACCTCTAGTCTTCTTACTCCAGCTGCCCAAACCAGCACCAGTCGTGACGCCTGCTCCTGCCTCCCGTGGCTGGCTCTTCTACCGCACAGGCCTCACTGCCCCATCCTACTCCCATCGCTGGCCTGGCCATCCCTGTACTCACCGAGACCTGATGTTATTCTCCGGCGATGGTAGCCTCACACTGTAGCCCAACCAGTAACCCCTCGTGTGCCCCTCTGAGTTGGGAACAACTGCCGAGTCTTCCTTGGCTATGGGTCATTCCCTTCCTAGACCTCGTCGTCATCCATCGTCTTGGTGCTCTCGGCGCGGCGTGGTTAACATGATCAAGGAATGACTTACATCGGAAGAGGACTGTACATGGAGAGGCTGATAGGTGGGTCCACGTCCGCAGCAAGGAAGTGCCTCCTTATTACGCGCAAAATAATGATTCCTCCACCTGATAGCAGGGACCTACCAGAAGGGCCTCTGTATTTTGTCTTAGCTGTATTTTGCAAAAAAGTTCCCCCCCCTGAAAGCTCGGACCCACCAGCTATATCTTCGGACATAAGGAAAGTGCCTCCATATTAGGTGCGAAAAAAATGAATCCTTCCCTTGACAGCTCAGACCCACCATCAACAACCACGCACGCAAGGAAGTGCCTCTTTATCCTCCCTGACAGCCAGGACCCACCTGGTCGAAGCGTACGTAGTGTTGTCCTTCTGGACACGAATGTGTACGTACATACTGGTCAATCGGTCTCTCTGCAACGATGAACCGTGGCCAAGCAAGCAGCGGCACGTGTAGTATTAGAGCCCCCGACGTAGCAGTTCAAGCAGTCCCTTCTAAACCGTCTACACGTACATACAACCACATGCCAAAAAATACGGCCAGGTACGTACATACGGGCGGGGTCTCAAACGCATACTCGTGCATACATACGGCCAGGGCTCGTATACATGCAGAGGCAACAGCGTCTTGTTCATCGGGGAGCATACCGGCTGGGTCGGAACGGAGAAACAACGTCCTGTTCATCGGGAGGCAACAGACTGGGTCGGAATGCGTCCTGTTAGACGGGAGCCAATCAGTTTGGACGGAACAGCCAAAACAGGGTCTAGCGTACCACAGTACGGAGGAAATGGCCTTTCGTTCAACCGGCTACGGTCGAAACAGGGCCCTGCTCATCGGGAGGGGTGTGGCGTACCGCAAAATGTAGGAAACGGGCTTGTGTTGGAGCACTATGGTCAAAACGGGAGTCTTGTTCATCAGAGACGGAGGAACAAACTTGTGTTGGAGCGCTACGGTCGAAATGGGGGTCCTGTTCATCAGAGGGGTGTGGCGTACCGCAAAATGGGACTCCACGGGCTACCGTTCACCCACCGTCGACTTCCTTCAACCTCCACCTGCACTGTTCATCCACCGCGTCTTCCTCCTGCCTCCACCAGCTACTGTTCATCCACGGGCTACTGTTCATCCAGCCCTCCACCGACTACTGTTCAACCAGCCCTCCAGAGGGTCCTGTTGAACCGGCCCTCCACGGGGTCCTGTTCAACCAGCCCTCCACGGGGTCCGTCCACGGGCCACTGTTCATCCACCCCCACCTCCTCGATCGGGGTCCTGTTTATCCACCGGAAATGGCCTCTACTACCACGGGATCCTGTTCATCCAACCCCACCAGGGACTGTTTATCAAGAGGCAGCTTCAGTCACCTTCAGTTAGCAGCAGTAGCGAAGGAATCACTCGGGTTCAGTTAAGAGCAAGGGATCGATCAGGGTTCAGTAACGTAGCTAGTGCAGTCGCTCGGGTTCAGTTAGAGCCCAACACCTCGCTCGGGTTCAGTTAGAGCGCAACACCTCGCACACACGCGCGTACGTGTACGAGAGAAATGCGCAAACCTCCATGCAACACATGGCCCTGACCACCCACCGTAACCGGGAACTCCCCGAAATTTTCCTCGCCCTCGATTCTACCATGATTTTTTCCGTCATGGATGGCCCAAATAATGTCATGCAGGTGTGTCTCCAGCCCACCCAGGACGAAAAGTCCATTTTCCGTCATGATTTTATGTCATAGAAGTAGGAGCCCACCACATCTAGTATGATACTGGGTTTTGTCATAATTATCGTCATAGAAGTGTCAAAAGCATGACAATTTTTTTCGTTTGACCCAAAATGTCACGGATATGTCTTTTTTTGTAGTGAGGGGTACATGGGCCTCGGCCCAACACGCGCGCATAGGCGGGTGGTCCGAATGATCCGGATGGGAAGCCGGATGATCCGGGCTTCAGGGACCTGGGTGATCCTGGAGGGGGTCCAGATGGTCCGGACATGGCGAGGAGGCAGGCGGTGGCCCGGATCCGGGTGGTGGTCCGGACGTCCAGCTGTGTCCGGATGATCTGGGACTCCTTCCGGATGATCAGGCTTCATGGTTCAGCTTCGGGTGCTCTCGGCTGGATTAGCCGGATCATCCGGCTCTGTCCGTATCATCCGGGACCTCATCCGGATCGTCCAGCCAGTCTGGGACTTCGCTGATTTCTTCTCCGTCTCTGCTTATGTCTTCCTCTTCCGATCCTCCTTGCTCCTTAGCTTCTCCATGGTTGCCTTCGATGTACCTGAGTATGCATAGAGTTTCCTTTGAAGGTAGTAGCCCATGTCTCATGTGATTCGAGACGAAGCTGAGAGAGGAGAGATGCCACCTCTGTTTCGATAGCCCTTACTCTTGAACGTGTCATCGATCCACTAGGCACTTTGTGAGACTATGGTAGGTCCATGGGGATGACCTTGGGATGCTCTGCATCAAGTTGGGCCCGTGTGCATGGGGGCCGCGTGGGCACGGTACACGCCCGTGCGTAGGGGGTCTGGAGGTCGTGTGCATGGGGGTGCACGCCTTGGTTATAGAAGGTTTCTGGGTGGCTCGTGGGCATGGGGTAGGGGGCCCGTGCGCATGGGGTCGCTTGGGGCCTGCTGTCTTCACCTTGAAGGACTCCTCCTTCCTTGGGGCCTTGGGGTGCTTCTCCTGCTCCTTTGGGGTGTCCCTTGGCTGCTTGGTGGCGTTCGTCTTCGTACCTAATGACACATAGCATGTTTGGGGGAGGTAGCAACCGAGGTCCATTCATGTCCATATCAATCTCAAGTAGGAGTGAGTTCACCTTGGTTTTGTTGGCGCGTGCTTGAGCTCTAGTCATATGTCCACGTGGTGCTTGATGAGTTGTAGTAGAGTCCACAGGGATGATGGAAGGATGCTCCGCATCATCTCCCCCCTTGGGATAGATCCACCCTCGGATCGTGATACTCATCACCATGGTATGGGGTCAAGTCCTTGACGTTGAAGATATCGCTTACATTGTACTGGTCGCGTGGGATGTCGATCTTGTAGGCGTTGTCATTGTAATGCACGAGCACTTTGAAGGGTCCATCGGCTCGTGGTAGTAGCTTGGACTTGCGCTTGTTGGGGAAGCTGTCCTTGCGGAGGTGTAGCTATACTAGATCACCCGGTTTGAACACCATGGGGGTTTTGTTCATGTTGAGCTTGGTGGCGAGGCGGTGTACTTGATGCTTGATCGTTGACCTTGTATCTTCATGCATCTTCTTGAGATAAATTGCTCTTGCACTTGCATCCATTCTTGCACACTCTTGGAGTAGTAAATGAAGGATGTCCAAGGGCAACAAAGGGTTGAAGCCGTAGACGACCTCGAAGGGGGACTTGCCGGTAGTAGAGTGTCTTGCACGATTGTTGGCGTAGTCAGCGATGGGTAAGCACTCCTCCCACTCCTTGATGTTCTTCTTGATAAACACACATAGGAGAGAGTAGATAACATCCAGTTGGTGACTTCTGTTTGGCAATCCGTTTGGGGATGATAGGCCGTCGAGAATAGAAGCTTGATGCCGAGCTTGGCGCATAGTGTCTTCCAAAAGTATCTTAGGAACTTGACTTCACGGTCTGACACAATGGTCCTTGGCACTCCATGCAACCTCAAGATTTCCCTACAAAAGAGATTTGCAACATGTGAAGCATCATCTATCTTATTGCATGGGATGAAATGTGCCATTTTAGAGAATCGGTCCACAACAACAAATACTAAATCATTGCAATTTTGAGTCTTAGGTAATCCAAGCACAAAATCCATGCTAATATCTTCCCATGGTTGATATGGAAAAGGAAGGGGCATATGTAAACCATGAGATTGTGCTTGGGAATTAGCTTTGCGGCATGCAGAGCACCGATTGGTGAAGCATGCAACATCGTGGAACATCTTTGGCCAAAAGTACTTGAAGGAGAGTGTGGCAAAGGTCTTGTCACGTCTGAAATGTGCCATTAGTCCTCCGCCATGAGCCTCTTGCAAAAGTAACAAACGAAAATAAGACTCGTGTCATGGGAAAACACGGCCACCTATGGGGCCATCTGCCCCTTGTGGTTCTGCAGGGGGAAGAGCACATTGCACAAAGAGCGGAGGGCACAGAGCAGCACGACAGAGATCACACCGGCAGTTTTTACCCAGGTTCGAGCCGCCACGAGGCTTAAAACCCTACTCCTGCTTTGGTGGATTGATGAGAGGACCATGGTGGAGATGTAGCGTTCTAGCCCGGCAAGGTTGCCTCGGGGCGAGAGCAGCTATGCGCGTATGAGTGTACAAGGGTCCGAATCCTTGCTAAGATTGCCACGACCCTCCTTTTATAGATCAAGGGGTCATCACAATGGAAAATCAGTCATTGTGCACTAATTATATAGCAAACAGTGCTATCATACCTAACTCTGCAGACAGGACAAGGCGCATTAAATGCGCCGCTTAGTGTCACATCATAGCGCAGCCCGGTAAGCCTTGCCGGGCCGTCAGGAGCCAGAGTTGTCTTAATTTAT
The DNA here is from genome assembly GCF_018294505.1 of Triticum aestivum. NCBI lineage: Eukaryota > Viridiplantae > Streptophyta > Magnoliopsida > Poales > Poaceae > Triticum > Triticum aestivum. Next base: position 189,277,565 of record NC_057796.1, read on the forward strand.
TGTATGACCTGCGTGTCAATGAAAAACGCCATGTAATTACTTTACTTTATTGCTAACCGTTAGCCATAGTAGTAGAAGTAATAGTTGGCGAGACAACTTCATGAAGACACGATGATGGAGATCATGATGATGGAGATCATGGTGTCATGCCGGTGACGAAGGTGATCATGCCGCGCCTCGAAGATGGAGATCAAAGGCGCAAGATGATATTGGCCATATCATGTCACTTTATGATTTGCATGTGATGTTTGTCATGTTTACATCTTATTTTCTTAGAACGACGGTAGCATAAATAAGATGATCCCTCACTAAAATTTCATGAGATGTGTTTCCCCTAACTGTGCACCGTTGCGAAGGTTCGTTGTTTCGAAGCACCACGTGATGATCGGGTGTGATAGATTCTAATGTTCGCATACAACGGGTGTAAGCCAGATTTACACATGCGAAACACTTAGGTTGACTTGACGAGCCTAGCATGTACAGACATGGCCTCGGAACACAAGAGACAGAAAGGTCGAACATGAGTCGTATAGTAGATACGATCAACATGAGGATGTTCACCGATGATGACTAGTCCGTCTCACGTGATGATCGGACACGGCCTAGTTGACTCGGATCATGTATCACATAGATGACTAGAGGGATGTCTATCTAAGTGGGAGTTCATTAAATAATCAGATGAACTTAATTATCATGAACATAGTCAAAAGGTCTTTGCAAATTATGTCGTAGCTTATGCTTTAGTTCTACTGTTTAAGATATGTTCCTAGAGAAAATTTAGTTGAAAGTTGATAGTAGAAATTATGCGGACTGGGTCCGTAAACTGAGGATTATCCTCATTGCTGCGCAGAAGGCTTATGTCCTTAATGCACCGCTCGGTGTGCTGAACCTTGAGCGTCGTCTGTGGATGTTGCGAACATCTGACATACACGTTTTGATGACTACGTGATAGTTCAGTGCGTAATGCTAACGGTTTAGAATTGAGGCGCCAAAGACGGTTTTGAAACGTTGCAGCACATATGAGATGTTCCAAAGACTCAAATTGGGATTTCAGACTAGTGCCCACGTCAAGAGGTATGAGACCTCTGACAAGTTTCTTATGCCTGCAAACTAAGGGAGAAAAGCTCAATCGTTGAGCATGTGCTCAGATTGTCTGAGTACTACAATCGCTTGAATCGAGTGGGAGTTAATCTTCCAGATGAGATAGTGATGGTTCTCCATAGTCACTGCCACCAAGCTATTAGAGCTTCGTGATGAACTATAACATATCAGGGATAGACATGATGATCCTTGAGCAACTCGCGATGTTTGACACCGCGAAAGTAGAAATCAAGTAGGAGCATCAATTGTTGATGGTTAGTAAAACCACTAGTTTCAAGAAGGGCAAGGGAAAGAAGGGATACTTCATGAAATGGCAAATCAGCTGCTGCTCTAGTGAAGAAACCCAAGGTTGAACCCAAACCCGAGACTAAGTGCTGCTGTAATGAGGGGAACGGTCACTGAAGTAGAACTACCCTAGATACTTGGCAGATGAGAAGGTGGGCAAGGTCGACAGAAGTATATTGGATATACATTATATTAATGTGTACTTTGCTAGTACTCCTAGTAGCACCAGGGTATTAGATATCGGTTCGGTTGCTAAGTGTTGGTAACTCGAAATAAAAGGCTACGGAATAAACAGAGACTAGCTAAAGGTGGATGATGATATGTGTTGGAAGTGTTTCCAAGGTTGATGTAATCAAACATCGTACGCTCCCTCTACCATCGGGATTGGTGTTAAACCTAAATAATTGTTATTTTGTGTTTGCGTTGAGCATATACATGATTGGATTATGTTTATCGCAATACGGTTATTCACTTAAGGAGAATAATGGTTACTCTGTTTATTTGAATAATACCTTCAATGGTCTTGCACCTAAAATGAATGGTTTATTGAATCTCGATCGTAGTAATACACATGTTCATGCCAAAAGATATAAGATAGTAATGATAGTACCACATACTTGTGGCACTGCCATTTGAGTCATATTGGTATAAAACACATGAAGAAGCTCCATGTTGATGGATCTTTGGACTCACTCGTTTTTGAAAAGATTGAGACATGTGAACCATGTATATTGGTATATATGCATGAAGAAACTCCATACAGATGGATCGTTTGGACTCACTTGATTTTGAATCACTTGAGACATGCAAATCATACCACATGGGCAAGATGACTGAAAGGCCTCGTTTTCAGTAAGATGGAACAAGAAAGCAACTTGTTGGAAGTAATACATTTTGATGTGCGCAGTCCAATGAGTGCTGAGGCACGTAGTGGATATTGTTATGTTCTTACTTCACAGATGTTTTGAGTAGATGCTGAGTATATTTACTTGATGAAACACAAGTCTGAATTATTGAAAGGTTCAAGCAATTTCAGAGTGAAGTTGAAGATCGTCGTGACAAGAGGATAAAATGTGTATGATATGATCATAGAGATGAATATCTGAGTTACGAGTTTGGCACACAATTAAGACATTGTGGAAATTGTTTCACAACTAATACCGCCTGGAACACCATAGTGTGATGGTGTGTCCGAACATCATAACTGCACCCTATTGGATATGGTGCATACCATGATGTCTCTTATCGAATTACCACTATCGTTTATGGGTTAGGCATTAGAGACAACCGCATTCACTTTAAATAGGGCACCACGCAATTCCGTTGAGACGACACCGTATGAACTATGGTTTAGAGAAATCTAAGTTGTCGTTTCTTAAAAGTTTGGGGCTGCGACGCTTATGTGAAAAAGTATCAGGCTGATAAGCTCGAACCCAAAGCGGATAAATGCATCTTCATAGAATACCCAAAACAGTTGGGTATACCTCCTATTTCAGATCCTGAAGCAAAAGTGATTGTTTCTAGAAACGGGTCCTTTCTCGAGGAAAGGTTTCTCTCGAAAGAATTGAGTGGGAGGATGGTGGAGACTTGATGAGGTTATTGAACCGTCACTTCAACTAGTGTGTAGCAGGGCACAAGAAGTTGTTCCTGTGGCACCTACACCAATTGAAGTGGAAGCTTATGATAGTGATCATGAAACTTCGGATCAAGTCACTACCAAACCTCGTAGGACGACAAGGATGCATACTACTTCAGAGTGGTATGTAATCCTGTCTTGGAAGTCATGTTGCTAGACAACAATGAACCTATGAGCTATGGAGAAGCGATGGTGGGCCCAGATTCCGACGAATGGCTCAAGGCCATAAAATCCGAGAGAGGATCCATGTATAAAAGCAAAGTATAGACTTTGGAAGAACTACTTGATGGTCGTAAGGCTGTTGGGTCCAGATGGATTTTAAAAGGAAGACGGACAATGATGGCAAGTGTCACCATTAAGAAAGCTCGACTTGTCGTTAAGATGTTTTCCAACAAGTTCAAGGAGTTTACTGCGATGAGACTTTCTCACTCGTAGCAATGCTAAGAGTCTGTTGGAATGATATTAGCAGTTACTGCATTATTTATGAAATCTTGCAGATAGGATGTCAAAACATTGTTTCCTCGACGATTTTCTTGAGGAAAGGTTGTATGGGATACAACTAGAAGGTTTTGTCAATCCTGAAATATGGTAACAAGTATGCAAAGCTCCAGCAATCCTTTTAAGGACTAGAGTAAGCATCTCGGAGATGGAATGTACGCTTTGATGAGATGATCAAAGATTTTGGGTTTTTACAAAGTTTATGAGAAACTTGTATTTCCAAAGAAGTGAGTGGGAACACTATTGAATTTTTGATGAGTATATGTTGTTAACATATTGTTGATCAGAAATGATGTAGAATTTCAGGAAAGCATACAGGGTTATTTGAAAAGTATTTTTCAATGGAAAACCTGGAAAAAGCTAGTTGAACATTGAGCATCAAGATCTATAAGGATAGATCAAAAACGCTTAATAGTACTTTCAAATGAATACATACCGTGACAAGATTTTGAAGGAGTTCAAAATAGATCAGCAAAGAAGGAGTTCTTGGCTGTGTTACAAGGTGTGAGTATTGAGTAAGACTCAAGACCTGACCACAGAAGAAGAGAGAGAAAGGACGAAGGTCGTCCCCTATGCTTTAGACGGAGGCTCTACAGTATGCTATGCTGTGTACCGCACCTGAAGTGTGCCTTGCCATGAGTTAGTCAAGGGGTACAAGAGTGATCCAGGAATGGATCACATGACAGCGGTCGAACTTATCCTTAGTAACTAGTGGACTAAGGAATTTTCTTGATTATGGAGGTGGTAAAAGAGTTCGTCGTAAAGGGTTACGTCGATGCAAACTTTGACACTAATCCGGATGACTCTGAGTAGTAAACCGGATTCGTATAGTAGAGCAGTTATTTGGAATAGCTCCAAATAGCGCGTGGTAGCTGCAACTACAAGATGACATAGAGATTTGGAAAGCACACACGGATCTGAAAGGTTCAGACCCGTTGACTAATAACCTCTCTCACAAGGGAGATATGAACAAACCCCATGGGTGTTCGATTCATTACAATCACATAGTGATGTGAACTAGATTATTGACTCTAGTGCAAGTGGGAAACTGTTGGAAATATGCCCTAGAGGCAATAGTAAAATGGGGTTATTATTGTATTTCCTTGTTCTTGATAATTGTCTATTGTTCATGCTATAATTGTATTAACTGGAAACCGTAATACACGTGTGAATACATAGACCACAACATGTCCCTAGTAAGCCTCTAGTTGACTAGCTCATTGATCAATAGATGGTTATGGTTTCCTGACCATGGACATTGGATGTCCTTGATAACGGGATCACATCATTAGGAGAATGATGTGATGGACAAGACCCAATCCTAAGCATAGCACAAGATCCTGTAGTTCGTTTGCTAAGAGATTTTCTAATGTCAATTATCGTTTCCTTAGACCATGAGATTGTGCAACTCCCTGATACCGTAGGAATGCTTTGGGTGTACCAAATGTCACAACGTAACTGGGTGGCTATAAAGGTGCAGTACAGGTATCTCCGAAAGTATCTGTTGAGTTGGCACGAATCGAGACTGGGATTTGTCACTCCGTATGACGGAGAGGTATCTCTGGGCCCACTCGGTAATGCATCATCATAATGAGCTTATTGTGACTAAGGAGTTAGTCACGGGATCATGCGTTACGGAACGAGTAAGGGGACTTGCCGGTAACGAGATTGAACGAGGTATTGGGATACCGACGATCGAATCTCGGGCAAGTAACATACCGATAGACAAGGGGAATTGTATACGGGATTGATTGAATCCCCGACATCGTGGTTCATCCGATGAGATCATCGTGGAACATGTGGGAGCCAATATGGGTATCCAGATCCCTCTATTGGCTATTGTCCGGAGAGGTGTCTCGGTCATGTCTGCATGGTTCCCGAACGCGTAGGGTCTACACACTTAAGGTTCGGTGACGCTAGAGTTGTTATGGGAAATAGTATGTGGTTACCGAAGGTTGTTCGGAGTCCCGGATGAGATCCCAGACGTGACGAGGAACTCCGTAGTGGTCCGGAGGTGAAGATCGATATATTCGACGAAGGGTATTGGAGTCCGGAAATGTTTTGGGAGTACCGGGTGTCGACCAGCGTGACCGAAAGGGGTTTCGGAGGCCCCGGCAAGAGTTGGGGGGCCTTATGGGCCAATGGGAAGGGGCAAACCAGCCCACTAAGGGGCTGTGCGCCCCTCCCAACCCCTCTCACGTAACCAGGAGAGGTGGGGGCGTCACCCCTAGGGCAGCCACCCCTACCGGCTTGGGGGGCAAGTTTCCTAGGGGGTGGGGGCGCCCAAACCCATCTAGGGTTTCCCCTGGCCGCCGCCTCCTCCTCTAGATCCATCTAGAGGGGCCGGCCCCTCTCCCCTTCCCCCTATGTATAGTGAGGGGGTGGGAAGGCAGCCGCACCCCTTGCCTCACGCAGCCCTCTCCTCCTCCTCCTCCTCCTCCTCCGTAGTGCTTAGCGAAGCTCTGCCGGAGAACCACGAGATCCATCGCCACCACGCCGTCGTGCTGCTAGAGTTCTCCCTCAACATCTCCTCTCCCCTTGCTGGATCAAGAAGGAGGAGACGTCCCCGGGCTGTACCTGTGTTGAACACGGAGGCACCGTCCGTTCGGCGCTAGATCGGATCTTCCGCGATTTGAATCACCGCGAGTACGACTCCATCAACCGCGTTCTTGTAACGCTTCCGCTTAGCGATCTTCAAGGGTATGAAGATGCACTCCCTCTGTCTTGTTGCTAGCATCTCCTAGATTGATCTTGGTGACACGTAGGAAAATTTTGAATTATTGCTACGTACCCCAACAGCCCATGCGCATGAGGTGCTAGAGCGGAGAGGGCCCATGCGCACGGGGGTCACTAAAAAAAGACACATCCGTGACATTTTGGGCCGAACGATTTTTTTCTATCATGCTTATGACACTTCTATGACGATAATTGTGACAAAACCCGGTATCATGAGAGATGTGGTGGGCTCCTACTTCTATGATGTAACAGACTGGATTTTGGCCCTTTCCTTTTTTTTGATTTATTTAGTTTTTGCTCTGTTTTCCTTTTTGGAGTGGTTCTGTGGCCTTGCCACCTGGGAAATCATCCTCATTTCCCCTCCCAAGTGGCTCATCATTCTCAAACCCTTTCCAAGATCATGTCACTTCACTCCTTGACCAAACCATAAAATCTTTTTCTAGGAAATATTCCTTTTTCTATTAAAGGAATAACCCTGTCTGCCCTAGGTTGTGAAGCAACCTATATTTCTGTCACTCCCAAAAATCCCAATTAATTATCATAATTTCCTTGGGTCATATGTTGCTCAAATATGCCCAAACTTTCTTGTTCTAGCCCAAGAATAATTCTCCAAAAATTATTCTTCATTTCTGTCTAGAGTGGCATTTTGTGAAGGAAGTGCCTCATATCCAATCTTGTTTGCTCCCAAACTTTTCGGGCATTCTTTTATGTCCAAATCATTGCCACATGCAAAAATTCAACTTTATTTGCCTAGCCAATCATCCTCAGTGATTTTTTAAAGTTTCTGTCAAACATAAGCCACTATGAAGGAAGTACTAGCTAGGAGCATCCAAATGAGTTGAAAATTTGCATGCCTCTTCTTGTGCTCATATCTTTACACTCCTCCAAATTTCAGCTCCATCCCTTGATCTATGTGAGCACAGGACCAAATCTTTGATTCTGGCAATATTTTCAGGTTGTGAAGCAAGTGCATTTTATATTGCTTCATTAATTCGGAGAAAATACCAGATTGTTCTCCTACCCAAATAACATCTCTCCACCAAATTTGGCACCATTTCATTGAGCCATTAATTCTCTAGAATTCTTGCAAGTTTCTGGTCAGTGAAGATAGCTGTGAAGGAAGTACCATTTTGGTAAATCCAATTGGTATGAAATTTTTACAGCTTCTTACTATGACCAAATCACTAAGCCTTGGCAAATTTCAGCTCAATTTGACACTCCATGTTTGTGCATCATCCTAATCTAGTTTCTGGACCATAATGTGAGTTACAAAGCAACTATATTAGTTTGTGCTCCATTATGCTAAAAATCTCCAGGATTATAGTCCTTCCTAATCTAATCACCCCAGACAAACCTTTTGGACCCAACCAAGTCCCTGTAAATCAACAATACACGATCAAGTTTACTGCAGTAAACTTCAGAGGTTAATTACCATTCAACCATATCTCTTTTCATCGATCTACCACCGCAGTTGTAACCTCCCCTGGAAGAACTTACCACTAGACAACATGTTCAAGCCCATCTCCCCCACTACATGCCGGTTCACGCGGTGACTGCGTTAATGTCACCACAGTGCGCGCACTCTATGTGTAGTGGCCGCGCCCAGTGGTTGTTTGTGCTTCGGCACCTCCTCCTCTCGTCGGCTTCATGCGTGTGAGCGTGTCCAAGAGCTAGCCTGCATCGTCGTCGTCCCCCTGGACCCCTCTCCCCCTCTGGCAGCTTCCTCACCGACGCAAGCCGCCGCGTGCCCATGGACGAACAGTGACGATTTGGCTCGGTTCATCGCCGTCGTCATCCTCCCCGTGCTCCTTTGGCCTTCTCCTCCCCGTGAGCTCTCCCCTGTGCCTCCCTTGTCGCCTGCCTCCGAGCTCATGCACGTGCACACGCATCCGCGGCGCCGGCCACGCGTCCGCGGCGACGACAGCACGACACACCCCTCCCCGCGGCTATATAAGCCCACCCCGGGGCCTCTCGACCTCATCAAGCTCTTCTCCATCGTCCTCTACGTCTCCCAGACCCATCCATTCGCTCCCGGAGCCCCTCTTCACATCTATTGCCCGCCATGGCTGTCGCTCCCCTCCGGCTAAATTAGCTCAAGCCGAAGCTTCTCTCCCCCTCCCACCACCACCGTTGGCTTCCCCGTGCTCCTGCGAGCCTCCACAACCCCACGCCTCGCCACCGAGCAACCTCAACTCCCTGCCCGACTCCACCAGAAACCGCCGTCCTCACCCTCTGTTGCTGTGATGCCGCGGCAGGCCTGCTCCTCCCCGGCGCCCGTTTTCCATTTGAACGGACACGCCGTCCTTCCCCGACCTCGCCGGCGTGTTCCACTTGGCCGGAGGTGGCCGGAATCGACAGCGCCCGTTGCCGGCAGCGCCTCTGCTCCGCCACTGCCTCCTCTTGTCGCCACGATCCCGCTCCTCCTCGGGCGTTGATGTTGCTCCAGGCGGGAGCAGCACTCCGCCCCGCGTTCCCCGGTGGCCTCGGCTCGGCCGATGATGGCCGGAGCCGGCCGGGCCATCGCCGGCTGATACGTCTCCAACGTATCTATAATTTATGAAGTATTCGTGCTATTATATTATCCATCTTGGATGTTTTATGGGCTTTACTATGCTCTTTTATATTATTTTTGGGACTAACCTATTGACCCAGAGCCCAGTGCCAGTTCCTTTTTTTCCCTTGTTTCAGTGTTTCAAAGAAAAGGAATATCAAACGGAGTCGAAACGGAATGAAACCTTCTGGAGAAGTTATTTTTGGAAGGAAAGCAACCGGGGAGACTTGGAGTGCACGTCAGGAAAGCAACAAGGGAGGCACGAGGCAGGGGGGCGTGCCCACCCCCTGGGCGCGCCCTCCACCCTCGTGGGCCACTCGTAGCTCCCCTGGCGTATTTCTTCCGCCTATATATATCCATATACCCTAAAAAGATCCGGGAACAAAATAGATCGGGAGTTCCGCCGCCGCAAGCCTCTGTAGCCACTAAAAACCAATCAGGACCCTGTTCCGGCACTTCGCCGGAGGGGGGATCCCTCACCGGTAGCCATATTCATCATCCCGGCACTCTCCATGACGAGGAGGGAGTAGTTCACCCTCGGGGCTGAGGGTATGTACCAGTAGCTATGTGTTTGATCTCTCTCTCTCTCGTGTTCTTGATTTGGCACGATCTTGATGTATCGCGAGCTTTGCTATTATAGTTGATCTTATGTTTCTTCTCCCCCTCTACTCTCTTGTAATGGATTGAGTTTTCCCTTTGAAGTTATCTTATCGGATTGAGTCTTTAATGATTTGAGAACACTTGATGTATGTCTTGCCGTGCGTATCTGTGGTGACAATGGGATATCACGTGATTCACTTGATGTATGTTTTGGTGATCAACTTGCGGGTTCCGTCTATGAACCTATGCATAGGGGTTGGCACACGTTTTCGTCTTGATTCTCCGGTAGAAACATTAGGGCACTCTTTGAGGTTCTATGTGTTGGTTGAATAGATGAATCTGAGATTGTGTGATGCATATCGTATAATCATACCCATAGATACTTGCGGTGACATTGGAGTATCTAGGTGACATTAGGGTTTTGGTTGATTTGTGTCTTAAGGTGTTATTCTAGTACGAACTCTAGGGCTGTTTGTGACACTTATAGGAATAGCCCAACGGATTGATTGGAAAGAATAACTTTGAGGTGGTTTCGTACCCTACCATAATCTCTTCGTTTGTTCTCCGCTATTAGTGACTTTGAAGTGACTCTTTGTTGCATGTTGAGGGATAGTTATATGATCCAATTATGTTATTATTGTTGAGAGAACTTGCACTAGTTAAAGGATGAACCCTAGGCCTTGTTTCCTAGCATTGCAATACCGTTTGTGCTGACTTTTATCATTAGTTACCTTGCTGTTTTTTATATTTTCAGATTACAAAAACCTATATCTACCATCCGTATTGCACTTGTATCACCATCTCTTCGCCGAACTAGTGCACCTATACAATTTACCATTGTATTGGGTGTGTTGGGGACACAAGAGACTCTTTGTTATTTGGTTGCAGGGTTGCTTGAGAGAGACCATCTTCATCCTACGCCTCCCACGGATTGATAAACCTTAGGTCATCCACTTGAGGGAAATTTGCTACTGTCCTACAAACCTCTGCACTTGGAGGCCCAATAACGTCTACAAGAAGAAGGCTGCGTAGTAGACATCAAGCTCTTTTCTGGCGCCGTTGCCGGGGAGGTGAGTGCTTGAAGGTATATCTTTAGATCTTGCAATCGAATCTTTTTGTTTCTTGTTTTAGCACTAGTTTAGTTTATAAAAGAAAATTACATTTTTGAGTCTACCTCATACGCTTCACCTTTCTAATATCTTTCATGAGTATGATGGAAAGGAAAATTGTGCCAAAGTGTTTGAAGAAGAATGCATTAAAATGTTTGGCACTAAATCTTTGAATGATGAGTATGATTGCAATGTTGTTAGTATGAACTCTTTGAATATCCATAGTACTAATGATGATTGCACTAGTTATGATGAAAATGCCTCCTATAAACATGTCAATTTTTGTGGAGTGCATTGGGTTTGCAAGTACACACCAAATAGGGAAGATAGATATTGCAAGAGGCATAAGTATTTAGAAACTAAATTCTTGCAAGAAAGTCTTGAGGTTTGTGCTGAAAAATTCAATATTTTTCGCGATCCGTGTGAACTTTGCAATGAACATGGTCCTTTAAATCTCCAATGCAAATTGTTTCATGACCGAATCGTGTCCAAATTTTTTGATAATTTGATTACCCTTGAGCATTATAAAGAGCTTAGTATTCTTTTGGGGTATTAGGAAATGAAACGTATAACTGAGGGTATTCCAAAGTTTAATCTTGATAGATTTCTTGATTTTGATTTAGAGAAGATTTATATGTATTGTGCGGTGAATTGCATTGAAAATCCTTATATTGCCAATTACATAAAAAAGAAAACAAATAGAAGATGAAGAGAATACTAACGAAAGGGAAGAGACTTCCCAATATTCTCCTATTATTTCTTATGATGAATCAGGTAATGAGGAGGAGCCTTCTATTCAACCATTCTCATTAATAAGGAGCTCCAAAAAGAGGATTGAACCCACACATGATGTGGTGAAGAAGAAGAAAAGAAAAAGGAAGAGAGGTAAAAAGATATCTCTCCCAAATAATGTTGCTCCTATTATTGTTGTGCCTCATGAAAATGAGTCAAAAATAATTGTGGGAGATGATGCACTTGATGATGATCTCGTTATGCCTATTGCTTGTTGCGATGATTATGATTGGGAAGATAATGATACTTCTTATGATCTTGAAAATCTTTTTGGCACTTGCTTGGAAGAATGTGATAATAATGTTTGCTATACTATTGGTGCTATCCATACTATTAATGATGAGAGTGATTATGCTTATGATATGAAAAGGCCCAAGCTTGGGGATGCTATGTTTAATGAAGATGATATTTTTAGTCTCCCAAGTTTTGATATGCAAATTTGTTATGCTGATAGCATGCCTCCTACTGATGATGATTATATTTATGAAATTGGGTTTGGAAGAGTGTCAACTTTAGGAAGTAATGATCCCACTATTTTGGAGGATGTTGAATCTTATAATATTTACGAAAGTGGATTTGGAGAGGTCATGACTTTATTTAATGATGTATCCACTATTTCGGAAGAGGTTTCAATTGATTATGATGAGAACAAAGTTGCTACTTATGATGATTATTGTGATGAAACTTATGCTATAAAGAGTAGTGATGATTATATTTATAAAACTTGTCATTATTATGAGTATCCTTTCTCTGAACATTACTCTTTTAATGTGGAAACAATTTATAGTATTCAAGTCTCTTATGATACTCCCACTATTCCGAATGAGAAGAATTTTGCTTATGTGGAGAGTAATAAAATTTCTATGCTAGTAGATCATGAAAAGAATGCTTTATGTGCTGGTTATATTGTTGAATTCATTCATGATGCTACTGAAAATTATTATGAGGGAGGAATATATGCTTGTAGGAATTGCAACAATATCAAGTTTCCTCTCTATGTGCTTAAAGTTTTGAAGTTATGCTTGTTTTGCCTTCCTATGCTAGTTGATTATTGTTCCCATAAGTTGTTTTCTCACAAAATCCCTATGCATAGGAAGTGGGTTAGACTTAAATGTGCTAGTCATATTCTTCATTATGCTCTCTTTATGTTTCAATTCTTATTTTTATGCGAGCATCATTGAAATCATCATGCCTAGCTAGGGGCGTTAAATGATAGCGCTTGTTGGGAGGCAACCCAATTTTATTTTAGTTTCTTGATTTTTGGTTCTGTTTAGTAATAAATAATCTATCTAGATTCTGTTTAGATGTGGTTTTGTGTTTTAGTTAGTTTTTGTGCCAAGTAGAACCTTTGGGAAGACTTGGGTGAAGTCTTTATGATCATGCTGTAAAAAACAGAAACTTTAGCGCTCACGAGATTTGCTTCAACGTTTTACTGGAGAGTGCTATTTAGTTGATTTTTTTGCAGATGATTAATAGACAAATTCCTCAGGTCCACCAATTTATTTTAGAATTTTTGGAGTTCCAGAAGTTTGCGTTAGTTACAGATTACTACAGGCTGTTCTGTTTTTGACAGATTCTGCTTTTCGTGTGTTTTTTTGCTTATTTTGATGACTCTATGGCTAGTAAAATAGTTTATAAACCATAGAGAAGTTGGAATAAAGTAGGTTTAACACCAATATAAATAAAGAATGAGTTCATTACAGTACCTGGAAGTGGTATTTTGTTTTCTTTCGCTAACGGAGCTCACGAGATTTTCCGTTAAGTTTTGTGTTGTGAAGTTTTCAAGTTTTGGGTAAAGATTCAATGGACTATGGAATAAGGAGTGGCAAGAGCCTAAGCTTGGGGATGCCCAAGGCACCCCAAGGTAATATTCAAGGATATCCAAGAGCCTAAGCTTGGGGATGCCCTGGAAGGCATCCCCTCTTTCGTCTTTGTTCATCGGTAACTTTACTTGGAGCTATATTTTTATTCACCACATGATATGTGTTTTGCTTGGAGCGTCATTTTATTTTCTTTAGCTTTGCTTGCTGTTTGAATAAAATACCAAGATCTGAAATTCTTAAATGAGAGAGAGTCTTCACATAGCTACATAATTATTTAGCTACTCATTGATCTTCACTTATATTTTTGGAGTAGTTTGTCATTTACTCGTGTGCTTCACTTATATCCTATGAGTAAATAGTTGAATGATTTGAATGTCATAAATCTGAAATTATATATGTTTCATATGCCTTTCCCATGGGGAGTAATGCTTTCACATATAAGAAGTAGAGGTGGTAAATTTATTGAAGGTTAGCGAACTTTGTATTAGTCACTTGAACAATTCATGAAAGAATATTGAAGGAAGAGAGATTTCACATATAAATATACTATCTTGGACATCTTTTATGATTGTGAGCCCCATTAATTATTTTAACCTGAGCAAATTAGTTGAAGTTGGACAAGGAAGACAACACAATGAGTTGCTTGGTATTTGTATAGAAGTTATATTGTTATGGATCCTCTAACATGTGGTGCTTGCTATTTAGAATCCTTTGCTAGCCAAAATATCTGTACTAAGCGGGAATACTGCTTGTGCATCCAAACTCCTTGAACCAAGTTTCTTCCATGAGTGTCCACCATATCTACCTATATGCGGTATTTACTTGCCGTTCAAGTAAATTTGCATGTGCCAAACTCTAAACCTTCAAATAATAATCTGTTTTGTATGCCCGGAATCGCTCATGTAGCGACTAGGGTCCTAGCCGTATCTTCCATGCTAGGTGGGTTATTCTCACGATGAGTGGACTCCACTCATCATTAACGAGAAAATGGCTGGTAACTGGGATGCCCAGTCCCATGATCAAAAGATCGAAATCAAATAAAAAATAATTGCAAACAAAACTCCCCCAGGTTCGATGTTAGTTGGAGGCACCCATTGTTTTGGGCAAGCCATGGATTGATGATTGTTGGTGGAAGGGGAGTAAAAATCTTTACCTTTCTGTTTGGGAACCGCCTATAATGTATGTAGTATGGAAGATATTGGGAACTCTTGGTCGTTATGTTGACAATGAAAGCATACCTCTCAAAATTATTTTCATCTCTGTTTTAGCTTCGAGCTCTGGCACCTCTTCAAATCCCTGCTTCCCTCTGCGAAGGGCCTATCTTTTACTTTTATGCGAGAGTCAGTAGTATTCCTTCTCATTCCAACCTACTCTTTAGTTGGCAAGCATCATGTGATGGAAAGATCTAGGCATATATGGCCATTCAAATATATTTGAGCATGAATTATTACTGTTGACATTACCCCTGAGGTAAAAGGTTGGGAGGCGAAACATTAAGCCCCTATCTTTCTCTGTGTTCGATGAATACTATTTGTTCTAAAAATATGCTCTGAGTGGTAGCAATCATGGAAGACTAAATGATAGTTTAGTATGTGAAGTTTGCTGAATCAAAGCTCTGACATAGACTCTTCCTGAAAATAAGATGAATTGTAATTGTTTGATGACTAATAACACGGTTTGTTAGTTTTCAAGAAAGTTTATGATCTATACTTTAACATGTGAATAGTTTGTTACTTGATCATGCAAAGTTTTATGATATGAGCTACTGTTATGACATATAATAATGCTAGAAAAGGTGATTGAAATTATCATTGATCAAACTTGTGCACCTGCTAGCATTCACACTTCATAAATTCTTTCTTTTATCATTTACCTACTCGAGGATGAGCAGGAATTAAGCTTGGGGATGCTGATACGTCTCCAACGTATCTATAATTTATGAAGTATTCATGCTATTATATTATCCATCTTGGGTGTTTTATGGGCTTTACTATGCACTTTTATATTATTTTTGGGACTAACCTATTGACCCGGAGCCCAGTGCCAGTTCCTGTTTTTTCCCCCTTGTTTCAGTGTTTCAAAGAAAAGGAATATCAAACGGAGTCGAAACGGAATGAAACCTTCTGGAGAAGTTATTGAGACTTGGAGTGCACGTCAGGAAAGCAACGAGGGAGGCATGAGGCTGGGGGCGCACCCTCCACCCTCGTGGGCCCCTCGTGGCTCCCCTGACGTATTTCTTCCGCCTATATATATCCATATACCCTAAAATGATCGGGGAACATAATAGATCGGGAGTTCCGCCGCCGCAAGCCTCTGTAGCCACCAAAAACCAATCGGGACCCTGTTCTGGCACCCTGCCGGAGGGGGGATCCCTCACTGGTGGCCATCTTCATCATCCCGGCGCTCTCCATGACGAGGAGGGAGTAGTTCACCCTCGGGGCTAAGGGTATGTACCAGTAGCTATGTGTTTGATCTCTCTCTCTCTCGTGTTCTTGATTTGGCACGATCTTGATGTATTGCGAGCTTTGCTATTATAGTTGGATCTTATGTTTCTTCTCCCCCTCTACTCTCTTGTAATGGATTGAGTTTTCCCTTTGAAGTTATCTTATCGGATTGAGTCTTTAATGATTTGAGAACACTTGATGTATGTCCTGCCGTGCGTATCTGTGGTGACAATGGGATATCACGTGATTCACTTGATGTATGTTTTGGTGATGAACTTGCGGGTTCCGCCTATGAACCTATGCATAGTGGTTGGCACACATTTTCGTCTTGATTCTCCGGTAGAAACTTTGGGGCACTCTTTGAGGTTCTATGTGTTGGTTGAATTGATGAATCTGAGATTGTGTGATGCATATCGTATAATCATACCCACGGATACTTGAGGTGACATTGGAGTATCTAGGTGACATTAGGGTTTTGGTTGATTTGTGTCTTAAGGTGTTATGCTAGTACGAACTCTAGGGTTGTTTGTGACACTTATAGGAATAGCCCAACGGATTGATTGGAAAGAATAACTTTGAGGTGGTTTCGTACCCTACCATAATCTCTTCGTTTATTCTCCGCTATTAGTGACTTTGGAGTGACTCTTTGTTGCATGTTGAGGGATAGTTATATGATCCAATTATGTTATTATTGTTGAGAGAACTTGCACTAGTTAAAGGATGAACCCTAGGCCTTGTTTCCTAGCATTGCAATACCGTTTGTGCTCACTTTTATCATTAGTTACCTTGCTGTTTTTTATATTTTCAGATTACAAAAACCTATATCTACCATCCGTATTGCACTTGTATCACCATCTCTTCGCCGAACTAGTGCACCTATACAATTTACCATTGTATTGGGTGTGTTGGGGACACAAGAGACTCTTTGTTATTTGGTTGCAGGGTTGCTTGAGAGAGACCATCTTCATCCTACGCCTCCCACGGATTGATAAACCTTAGGTCATCCACTTGAGGGAAATTTGCTACTGTCCTACAAACCTCTGCACTTGGAGGCCCAATAACGTCTACAAGAAGAAGGCTGCGTAGTAGACATCAAGCTCTTTTCTGGCGCCGTTGCCGGGGAGGTGAGTGCTTGAAGGTATATCTTTAGATCTTGCAATCGAATCTTTTTGTTTCTTGTTTTAGCACTAGTTTAGTTTATAAAAGAAAATTACATTTTTGAGTCTACCTCATACGCTTCACCTTTCTAATATCTTTCATGAGTATGATGGAAAGGAAAATTGTGCCAAAGTGTTTGAAGAAGAATGCATTAAAATGTTTGGCACTAAATCTTTGAATGATGAGTATGATTGCAATGTTGTTAGTATGAACTCTTTGAATATCCATAGTACTAATGATGATTGCACTAGTTATGATGAAAATGCCTCCTATAAACATGTCAATTTTGTGGAGTGCATTGGGTTTGCAAGTACACACCAAATAGGGAAGATAGATATTGCAAGAGGCATAAGTATTTAGAAACTAAATTCTTGCAAGAAAGTCTTGAGGTTTGTGCTGAAAAATTCAATATTTTTCGCGATCCGTGTGAACTTTGCAATGAACATGGTCCTTTAAATCTCCAATGCAAATTGTTTCATGACCGAATCGTGTCCAAATTTTTTGATAATTTGATTACCCTTGAGCATTATAAAGAGCTTAGTATTCTTTTGGGGTATTAGGAAATGAAACGTATAACTGAGGGTATTCCAAAGTTTAATCTTGATAGATTTCTTGATTTTGATTTAGAGAAGATTTATATGTATTGTGCGGTGAATTGCATTGAAAATCCTTATATTGCCAATTACATAAAAAAGAAAACAAATAGAAGATGAAGAGAATACTAACGAAAGGGAAGAGACTTCCCAATATTCTCCTATTATTTCTTATGATGAATCAGGTAATGAGGAGGAGCCTTCTATTCAACCATTCTCATTAATAAGGAGCTCCAAAAAGAGGATTGAACCCACACATGATGTGGTGAAGAAGAAGAAAAGAAAAAGGAAGAGAGGTAAAAAGATATCTCTCCCAAATAATGTTGCTCCTATTATTGTTGTGCCTCATGAAAATGAGTCAAAAATAATTGTGGGAGATGATGCACTTGATGATGATCTCGTTATGCCTATTGCTTGTTGCGATGATTATGATTGGGAAGATAATGATACTTCTTATGATCTTGAAAATCTTTTTGGCACTTGCTTGGAAGAATGTGATAATAATGTTTGCTATACTATTGGTGCTATCCATACTATTAATGATGAGAGTGATTATGCTTATGATATGAAAAGGCCCAAGCTTGGGGATGCTATGTTTAATGAAGATGATATTTTTAGTCTCCCAAGTTTTGATATGCAAATTTGTTATGCTGATAGCATGCCTCCTACTGATGATGATTATATTTATGAAATTGGGTTTGGAAGAGTGTTAACTTTAGGAAGTAATGATCCCACTATTTTGGAGGATGTTGAATCTTATAATATTTACGAAAGTGGATTTGGAGAGGTCATGACTTTATTTAATGATGTATCCACTATTTCGGAAGAGGTTTCAATTGATTATGATGAGAACAAAGTTGCTACTTATGATGATTATTGTGATGAAACTTATGCTATAAAGAGTAGTGATGATTATATTTATAAAACTTGTCATTATTATGAGTATCCTTTCTCTGAACATTACTCTTTTAATGTGGAAACAATTTATAGTATTCAAGTCTCTTATGATACTCCCACTATTCCGAATGAGAAGAATTTTGCTTATGTGGAGAGTAATAAAATTTCTATGCTAGTAGATCATGAAAAGAATGCTTTATGTGCTGGTTATATTGTTGAATTCATTCATGATGCTACTGAAAATTATTATGAGGGAGGAATATATGCTTGTAGGAATTGCAACAATATCAAGTTTCCTCTCTATGTGCTTAAAGTTTTGAAGTTATGCTTGTTTTGCCTTCCTATGCTAGTTGATTATTGTTCCCATAAGTTGTTTTCTCACAAAATCCCTATGCATAGGAAGTGGGTTAGACTTAAATGTGCTAGTCATATTCTTCATTATGCTCTCTTTATGTTTCAATTCTTATTTTTATGCGAGCATCATTGAAATCATCATGCCTAGCTAGGGGCGTTAAATGATAGCGCTTGTTGGGAGGCAACCCAATTTTATTTTAGTTTCTTGATTTTTGGTTCTGTTTAGTAATAAATAATCTATCTAGATTCTGTTTAGATGTGGTTTTGTGTTTTAGTTAGTTTTTGTGCCAAGTAGAACCTTTGGGAAGACTTGGGTGAAGTCTTTATGATCATGCTGTAAAAAACAGAAACTTTAGCGCTCACGAGATTTGCTTCAACGTTTTACTGGAGAGTGCTATTTAGTTGATTTTTTTGCAGATGATTAATAGACAAATTCCTCAGGTCCACCAATTTATTTTAGAATTTTTGGAGTTCCAGAAGTTTGCGTTAGTTACAGATTACTACAGGCTGTTCTGTTTTTGACAGATTCTGCTTTTCGTGTGTTTTTTTGCTTATTTTGATGACTCTATGGCTAGTAAAATAGTTTATAAACCATAGAGAAGTTGGAATAAAGTAGGTTTAACACCAATATAAATAAAGAATGAGTTCATTACAGTACCTGGAAGTGGTATTTTGTTTTCTTTCGCTAACGGAGCTCACGAGATTTTCCGTTAAGTTTTGTGTTGTGAAGTTTTCAAGTTTTGGGTAAAGATTCAATGGACTATGGAATAAGGAGTGGCAAGAGCCTAAGCTTGGGGATGCCCAAGGCACCCCAAGGTAATATTCAAGGATATCCAAGAGCCTAAGCTTGGGGATGCCCTGGAAGGCATCCCCTCTTTCGTCTTTGTTCATCGGTAACTTTACTTGGAGCTATATTTTTATTCACCACATGATATGTGTTTTGCTTGGAGCGTCATTTTATTTTCTTTAGCTTTGCTTGCTGTTTGAATAAAATACCAAGATCTGAAATTCTTAAATGAGAGAGAGTCTTCACATAGCTACATAATTATTTAGCTACTCATTGATCTTCACTTATATTTTTGGAGTAGTTTGTCATTTACTCGTGTGCTTCACTTATATCCTATGAGTAAATAGTTGAATGATTTGAATGTCATAAATCTGAAATTATATATGTTTCATATGCCTTTCCCATGGGGAGTAATGCTTTCACATATAAGAAGTAGAGGTGGTAAATTTATTGAAGGTTAGCGAACTTTGTATTAGTCACTTGAACAATTCATGAAAGAATATTGAAGGAAGAGAGATTTCACATATAAATATACTATCTTGGACATCTTTTATGATTGTGAGCCCCATTAATTATTTTAACCTGAGCAAATTAGTTGAAGTTGGACAAGGAAGACAACACAATGAGTTGGTGTATTTGTATAGAAGTTATATTGTTATGGATCCTCTAACATGTGGTGCTTGCTATTTAGAATCCTTTGCTAGCCAAAATATCTGTACTAAGCGGGAATACTGCTTGTGCATCCAAACTCCTTGAACCAAGTTTCTTCCATGAGTGTCCACCATATCTACCTATATGCGGTATTTACTTGCCGTTTCAAGTAAATTTGCATGTGCCAAACTCTAAACCTTCAAATAATAATCTGTTTTGTATGCCCGGATCGCTCATGTAGCGACTAGGTCCTAGCCGTATCTTCCATGCTAGGTGGGTTATTCTCACGATGAGTGGACTCCACTCATCATTAACGAGAAAATGGCTGGTAACTGGGATGCCCAGTCCCATGATCAAAAGATCGAAATCAAATAAAAAATAATTGCAAACAAAACTCCCCCAGGTTCGATGTTAGTTGGAGGCACCCATTGTTTTGGGCAAGCCATGGATTGATGATTGTTGGTGGAAGGGGAGTAAAAATCTTTACCTTTCTGTTTGGGAACCGCCTATAATGTATGTAGTATGGAAGATATTGGGAACTCTTGGTCATTATGTTGACAATGAAAGCATACCTCTCAAAATTATTTTCATCTCTGTTTTAGCTTCGAGCTCTGGCACCTCTTCAAATCCCTGCTTCCCTCTGCGAAGGGCCTATCTTTTACTTTTATGCAAGAGTCAGTAGTATTCCTTCTCATTCCAACCTACTCTTTAGTTGGCAAGCATCATGTGATGGAAAGATCTAGGCATATATGGCCATTCAAATATATTTGAGCATGAATTATTACTGTTGACATTACCCCTGAGGTAAAAGGTTGGGAGGCGAAACATTAAGCCCCTATCTTTCTCTGTGTTCGATGAATACTATTTGTTCTAAAAATATGCTCTGAGTGGTAGCAATCATGGAAGACTAAATGATAGTTTAGTATGTGAAGTTTGCTGAATCAAAGCTCTGACATAGACTCTTCCTGAAAATAAGATGAATTGTAATTGTTTGATGACTAATAACACGGTTTGTTAGTTTTCAAGAAAGTTTATGATCTATACTTTAACATGTGAATAGTTTGTTACTTGATCATGCAAAGTTTTATGATATGAGCTACTGTTATGACATATAATAATGCTAGAAAAGGTGATTGAAATTATCATTGATCAAACTTGTGCACCTGCTAGCATTCACTCTTCATAAATTCTTTCTTTTATCATTTACCTACTCGAGGATGAGCAGGAATTAAGCTTGGGGATGCTGATACGTCTCCAACGTATCTATAATTTATGAAGCATTCATGCTATTATATTATCCATCTTGGGTGTTTTATGGGCTTTACTATGCACTTTTATATTATTTTTGGGACTAACCTATTGACCCGAAGCCCAGTGCCAGTTCCTGCTTTTTCCCCCTTGTTTCAGTGTTTCAAAGAAAAGGAATATCAAACGGAGTCGAAACGGAATGAAACCTTCTGGAGAAGTTATTGAGACTTGGAGTGCACGTCAGGAAAGCAACGAGGGAGGCATGAGGCTGGGGGCGCACCCTCCACCCTCGTGGGCCCCTCGTGGCTCCCCTGACGTATTTCTTCCGCCTATATATATCCATATACCCTAAAACGATCGGGGAACATAATAGATCGGGAGTTCCGCCGCCGCAAGCCTCTGTAGCCACCAAAAACCAATCGGGACCCTGTTCTGGCACCCTGCCGGAGGGGGGATCCCTCACTGGTGGCCATCTTCATCATCCCGGCGCTCTCCATGACGAGGAGGGAGTAGTTCACCCTCGGGGCTGAGGGTATGTACCAGTAGCTATGTGTTTGATCTCTCTCTCTCTCGTGTTCTTGATTTGGCATGATCTTGATGTATTGCGAGCTTTGCTATTATAGTTGGATCTTATGTTTCTTCTCCCCCTCTACTCTCTTGTAATGGATTGAGTTTTCCCTTTGAAGTTATCTTATCGGATTGAGTCTTTAATGATTTGAGAACACTTGATGTATGTCCTGCCGTGCGTATCTGTGGTGACAATGGGATATCACGTGATTCACTTGATGTATGTTTTGGTGATGAACTTGCGGGTTCCGCCTATGAACCTATGCATAGTGGTTGGCACACATTTTCGTCTTGATTCTCCGGTAGAAACTTTGGGGCACTCTTTGAGGTTCTATGTGTTGGTTGAATTGATGAATCTGAGATTGTGTGATGCATATCGTATAATCATACCCACGGATACTTGAGGTGACATTGGAGTATCTAGGTGACATTAGGGTTTTGGTTGATTTGTGTCTTAAGGTGTTATGCTAGTACGAACTCTAGGGTTGTTTGTGACACTTATAGGAATAGCCCAACGGATTGATTGGAAAGAATAACTTTGAGGTGGTTTCGTACCCTACCATAATCTCTTCGTTTATTCTCCGCTATTAGTGACTTTGGAGTGACTCTTTGTTGCATGTTGAGGGATAGTTATATGATCCAATTATGTTATTATTGTTGAGAGAACTTGCACTAGTGAAAGTATGAACCCTAGGCCTTGTTTCCTAGCATTGCAATACCGTTTGTGCTCACTTTTATCATTATTTACCTTGCTGTTTTTATATTTTCAGATTACAAAAACCTATATCTACCATCCATATTGCACTTGTATCACCATCTCTTCGCCGAACTAGTGCACCTATACAATTTACCATTGTATTGGGTGTGTTGGGAACACAAGAGACTCTTTGTTATTTGGTTGCAGCGTTGCTTGAGAGAGACCATCTTCATCCTACACCTCCCACGGATTGATAAACCTTAGGTCATCCACTTGAGGGAAATTTGCTACTGTCCTACAAAGCTCTACACTTGGGGGCCCAACAACGTCTACAAGAAGAAGGTTGCGTCGTAGACATCACCGGCCTCTCCCCGTGCCTCTGCTCCTCTGCTTCCGATCGGGGAGACGGCGAGGAGGAAGAAAGACCCTAGACAGGCGGGCCCCACATCCCACGAGATCCCACCTGGCAGCCACACGCATTGACCCCGCCCCGCCACGTCAGATAAGTGGAAACGGACTTCCGATTTTACGTTTTCAGTGCCTGAAAGCGTACTTTGGTCTTAGTTCTGTTGAAAATGCGCTTTCCTTATGGGAAGGCATATTTTCATTTAACTTCGGCTAAAAATACGTTTCCTCTGTGCAGAAGACGTATTTTCGAAAATGCGCTTTCTGTTTTTCCTGCGCTGGGCTTGTTTGTGATGATTTCATTACAGATAGGTCCCTGGCAGAAAAACAACTATAACTTTTCGACCACAACTCCAAATGAGGTGAATCCAAAGCCCACGTCTTCGTTTTGTCGAGCCCGTTCTTTTAGTTTCATTTTCCCAATAGTTTGACACTGTGAAAATGTCCTTTTTGCCCTTGCCATTAATCAGCCCCCTCCGAGAGAGAACGTTTTTCGGCGATTCTTTCCGCAAGCTTCTCGCACTTTGTCCCGGTGATTTCTTCCACCCCAGGAAAGCCACACCCTCCATTTGCATGATTGCAATGCAGTGACATGGTTTATTCATTGCAACTTGTTTAAAATATTGCATTAGCTATGTATGATTTGTTCATGGCATTTCCCGAAGTATTGTTTTGATCTTGATATTGCCATGATATTGCTTGGAGTTCTAGGAATTATGGTTTGATGATTATGTGGATGACATGTTGCCTTTGGATTATTAGTGGCTGTTATGATTATTTTCATGATGGCATCTGGTATTATTTTGGAGTATTACTTTGGATATCATCTTGCCTTTGGATTATTAGTGGCTAGTGTTAGTTTCATCATGATGCTAGTTGATATTATGTTTCGGAGTATGATGATGGAGATGATGCTTGCATGTGGACCATAGTTGGGTAGCTAGTTCTTGATATTTGAGTAGTAGTATTATCGTTCTTGGATTCATCATGATAGTAGTGTTATGCTGTCTTCGGAGTATTTTGATATGACGATATTAAGCTTTGGATTATTTGTTGGATATTGCTATGACTTGGATTATAGGTTGATAGATGATATCGGAGTATTAGTCATTACTATTATATTTTGGGGTTAAATTCCGTCATTAAGTTGGTCAGGTGCCACCGAACTGGGCTTTTTCCAGTGCAACCACATTTGCCTTTTATGGGAAGGCCCAAATGCGGTCTATTGTCGTGCCTCTCGCCGGTGCCTCCAACGAGGGAAGGTTATGGGCGTGCGGTACCCTGGCCTGGTAAGCAGACATAACCTTGTGTGCCCGTTGTTGTTGTTATGGACCCGGGTCCCCGTTTGGGACCATTTATGTTTTGGCCACGACGGTGGTCGTTGTATCTTTGGTAGACCTGGGGCCACCCAAGACTAGCCTAGTGGGGAGTGAGTCGGAGTGGCCGGGAGAGTGTCATGGCAGTAGGTCGGTTTTGTCGGAATGCCGTTGGTCCACCCGAATGGGAGTGCGAGGCCATGGGTTCCGTGGTGTGGGTAAAGTGCGCTACCTCTGCAGAGTGTGTGTGTTTAATATATCGATAGCCACATCCTCGGTCATGGGCATAAGTTCGTACTAGGACACACCGTTCGATCAACACTCACATGACGGAATGACTTATAGGTGATATATATTTATATGTTGATATATGTGAGCAGTAATAGTTTGGTAGGATGTTGATGATGATGTTTGAGACCAAGTGTTGGTCATGGTAGTGATCGCCGGAAAGATCACCGTTTGGTTTTGATCACGAGGTGATCGAGAATGTATATTGCTTGGCCGGTTAGCCAAGAGAGATATTGTTATGGAGATCTGAGATGGTGATTTATCAGTATTGTATCAGTTTCATACCATGCTTAGTAGTTGTTGTCGTATCATGGTAGATATTAATTTAAGTAACCTGCTTAATGCTATGTTATTGTCTTGCCTTGATGTTTTTGGTTGTTGTGAGCTTGCAAGTACATTCAATGTACTGACCTGGCGTGTCATGCCAAATTGCAGGTGATGCCATGATTGCTTGATTTCTTGTCGAGGTTGCCGTGCGTGCGAGCTAGATCGTGTCCCAGCCAGAGTCCCTGCGGAGTGGAGTTCACCACCTTCGTCGTTGTTCCGCTGCTAGAAGTATTCCGCTGCTACGAGTTGTTTCGCTGCTAGCATAGAGCAAGTGTAGTATTGCAGGCATAGTGTCCCCGTGCTGATGCGCTTCTTTGTAACATCAGACCCTTGTATTATTATTCTTGTATAAGAGCTGATTTGTTCTATGTCAAGAAGTGCCGTATTCCAGAGACTTCTCCTCGATCTCTGGGCTGGAATATGGGGCGTTCCGGTTTCTCTGAGCCGGGGTGCCACATATGAGAAAAAATCATGATAGAAAATGGGCTTTTCATCCTGGGCGGGCCGGAGACGCAGCTGCATGACATTCTTTTGGCCGTGCATGACAGAAAAAACCGTGGTAGAAGCGAGGGCAAGGAAAATATCTAGGAGTTCCCGGTTACGGTGGGTGGTCGGGGGCTGAGCGATGCGCGTTTCTCTCGTACACATACGCGCGTGTGTGCGAGGCGTTGCGCTCTAACTGAACCCGAGCAAGGCGTTCGCCTACTGAACCCGAGAGAATGCACTGCAGGCTACGCGTTACTGAACCCGAGCGATCGATCGATGCCCGTTAACTGAACCTGATCGTGCGATTCCTTCGTTACTGCTGCTAACTAAGCCGATCGAACATGCTGCCTCTTGATGAACAGTGAGCGTTGTTGGGGGGGAGGTTGGATGAACAGTTCCCGATGGGGGGTGGATGAACAGGACCCCGTGGTAGTAGAGACCGTTGCCGCTGGATGAACAGGACCCCGATCGATCGAGCCAGTTGGGGGTGGATGAATAGGACCCCGTGGAAGGCTGGATGAACAGGACCCCGTGGAGAGCTGGTTGAACAGTAGCCCGTGGAGGGCTGGATGAACAGTAGCCCGTGGAGGGGTGGTTGAACAGGACCCCCTGGAGAGGGCTGGTTGAACAGTAGCCGGTGGAGGAGCGGTGGAGGCTGGATGAACAGGAGCCCGTGGATGAACAGTTGCAGGTGGAGGCTGGAGGAGGTCGACAGTGGATGAAGAGTAGCCTGTGGAGGCAGTCGATGGTGGAGATGAACATTATCCCATGGAGTCCTGTTTTGCGGTATGCCACACCCCTCCCGATGAACAGGACCCCCGTTTCGACCGTAGCGCTCCAACACAAGTCTGTTTCCTCCGTTTTGCCGTACGCCACACCCCTTCCGACCAACAGGACCCCGTTACGACTGTAGGAGGTCCAAGAGAAGTCTGTTTCCTCCGTTTTGCGGTCCGCCAGACCCCACCGGATGAACAAGATCCCGTTTCGACCGTGGCCTATCGAACACAAGGCTGTTTCCTTCGTTCTACGGTATGCCGAGCCTCGTTTCAATCGGCTGTTCTGTCCAAGCCGGTTGCATCCCGATGAACACGACGCATTCCGTTGCCTCCCCATGAACACGACAACGATGATGCAGTTTCTCCGTTCCGACACAGCCATGTACACGAGCCCTGGCCGTAAGTATGCGCGAGTAGGTGTTCGAGACCCCGCCCGTATGTACGTACGTGGCCATATTTACTTTCTTGCACCCTGGCCGCTGTATGTACGTGTACATGCTACGTGCGCGCCTCTAGTATGACACGTGTGCGCCTCTACTACGACACGTGCCCTTCCTTACACGGCCATGGTTCATCGCTGCAACCTGCAGACAGACCGATCGACTAGTATGTACGTACACGTTCGCGACCAGAATGACAACGCTACGTACGCTTCAACCAGGTGGATCCCTACTGATGAGCACTTCCTTGCATGCGAAGATGTAGCTGGTGGGTCCCAACAGTGAAGGGGCGAATCATTTTTTTTGCCCGTAATATGGACGCACTTCCTTGCATGCGAAGATGTAGCTGATGGGTCCCAACAGTCAGGGGGGAACTTTTTTTGGAGAAATACGGTGGTCCGTCCAGTGGGTCCCTGCTGTCAGGTGGAGGAATAATTATTTTCCGCGTAATAAGGAGGCACTTCCTTGCTGCAGCCGTGGACCCAGCTGTCAGCCACTCCACGTACAGTACTCTTCCGATGGAAGTCGTTCGTTGACCACATTGACCACACCGCGCCGAGAGCACCAAGGCGGTGGACGACGGCGAGGCCTAGGAAGGGGACGACACGGAGCCGGGGAAGATGCGACAGTGGATGCCCACGTGGAGAGGAGTACGAGGGTTCACTGGTTCGGCTGCGGTGTGAGGCTACCGTAGCCGCAGAATAACAGGGGGTGTGGGTGAGTAGAGGGATGGCCTGGCCAGCGGTGGGAGTAGTAGGGGCGATGAGGCCTCCGCGGCAGCATAGCTGGCCACGGGAGGCAGGAGCAGGCGGCACGACCGGCGCTGCTTTGGGCGGCTGGAGCAAGAAGACCAGAGTTTGAAGAAGCACTACGGCCGTTGGATGGACAACGTACGGTCACTGCAGCTAGAATCGTTTATATTGACTAAGTTGACAAATCCCTTGGTACGCATCAACTTAGTAGGCCCGCAGGTCAGCCTCCGAAACGGTGCACCCCAGATGTCAGGGGGAGGAATCATTTTTTGGGCAGCTGGAGCTAGAATATCCAGGATTGAACAAGACGCACGACATCCGTTGGATGGACATCCAACGGCCACTGCTGCAAGAACCGTGTGTTGACTATAAGTTAACAAAGCCTTGCATACGCGTCAACTTACTTTTTTATTGAGGGGACGCGTCAACTTAGTAGGCCCACAAGTGTGTGGCAGAGAAATTATAGCTCATTTGCGATTTGTAAGATGTACAACCCATTTTTTAATTCTAATGGAATTTACTACATCCCATTTCCTGTTTGTTAAAAGTACAGCCCATTTTCTAGCTAGGACAATGATTAATAATTTCAACCAACCACTCAAAACAGAATTCAATAAAATTTGCCACATTTTGATGGGATCAGAAATAATTTTATCCCAAAATTTCTAGTCATATTAAATACAATTTCAATATAAATTTGTATTACGTAAAAATCCAACGAAATATTGCGCGCGCAACAATTAATGAAATTAAAATTTTCAAAATCCAACAATAATATTTTATAAACTAATTATGTGTTTGGTGCATTTTTTCATAGTTACTGCCCAGTTTTTATAATTACATCCCATTTATTATTTCTTAAAGCCCATTTTCTTGTTAAGCCTAATGCATCCCTCATAAGAAAGATTTGCAGCCCAGCGGGGCGGAGAATAACAAGTTGACCTTGCGTGGGTATTTCTCAAAAAAAGTACAGATGGGCTAGCCATTTTCAGCTTGAAAACAATTAATATCTGGGCTGGATATCTAGCCTGGGCTAGACGGGCCACAGCCCGCCCAGTTAATACCCTGCTCTCCTCTGAACAACTACGAAATTATCGCTCAAGAAAAACTCTGCAGTGCTCACACCTCAAAAACACAAATACTGCTCGAGCTGCTTGGTCCCAGCTGTCGGCCGCTCCTTGTGCAATTCTCTTGTTTATTGACTACATAGGTTGAAAATGGTGTGGGACCGTGATGTCAGGTGTCGGTGTACAAAAGTAGGGGCTCTCCTTTCGACCCCTTTACTTGTGCACGGGCAGTCAGAGCCGCGCGCCACGGCCACAAATAGCATGGCAAAGGAGGGAAGCCAGAGAGAAGCCAAAGCACGAGACAAACAAGGCAACGCCAAGGCCAAAAACACAAAGAAGCAGAGAGGCGAAGTAGGTTCCCCCGGCAAGACCATTGCCGGGGGCAGCCTCAGCGGCCCCGACAAGACCCTTGCCGGGGTGGCTCGTCCTCACCAACAGAGTGAGCCACGACGATCGGCTCGTCGGGAGCCGAACGGCTCGTGCCAGTGTGGGCGAACAGCGGGCCGGTCGCGAACAGGACCCGGGCCGCGGTCCGCGAGCACCAGCATCGCTCTGGCAGTCAGAGCCTGGCGAGCGGCGTTGCTCATGCGCTAGACGACGGACTACACGCCGCCAAATCCAAAGACGGAGCCTGGCCCCCCGCAGGCAGTGCGGGGCCCTCCAGGAGTGTTGTTGTGCCACCCACGGGCGGCGCAGCAACCTCCAAGACACCCACACCGGCGCCCATGGCGCGCTCTTCTCGGGGTGCGCGCGATGAGCAGTGCCACCACGCTGGAGACCCCGGACACCGCCATGGGAAGAACCATGTACATCGTCCGCGGGTCGAAGGAGTCCAGCATGCTCGTCGAAGTGCTGGCGAAAATGGCAAGCAATCGCTGGGCCGTGGTAGAGCTCCTTCTAACGTAGTTAGAAGTCGAAGCGCGCCATGATCCACGCAGCTGTCACCACCACCCACGCCAGCAGAAGCTTTGGCACGCGCACAACTGCTCCTCGACTTCCCTCCTGCTGCGGAGAAGCTCGACGAGTGGAGAGCCACCATTCGGAGCCTCGTCGCCGTCGCCAATAAAGACGACCCGCGACCGGCGGGGCCTTCGGGCCGGCGCTCCGTCGAACCACCGCATGCCAGCGGTGGAGGGGCCGGAGGTGCGACAGCCATGGTGCACTCTCCTCCTCCACACTGGACACCGCGGGTGTCGGTCCGTCGCGATGACGCTTGTGATAATATTTCCATAGCCTCGTCCGACCCACGGACCCACCGCGACCAATGCCAAGTTCTTCGAGAGCGAGCTCACGAAGATGCTCGAACCACTATTGAGCGCCGTCGGACAAGCCGGCGGGACCCGCTATGGACCACCCAGCACCGTGGGGCTCCGGCGGCCTACCTTACGAGGTGGGCTGCCCAGCCTTTACCCGTGAGCTGCGGCCGTTCCAGTGGCCATCCCACCGCACGTTCAAGCCCGACGTCGGCGAGAAGTACACCAACGCGATGCAGGCTGCCGGAGCTCGCGACGACAAGGTGCTTGCCAATTACTTCCCGTTAGCACTGAAGCCCAATGTCATGTCTTGGTTGATGCACTTGCTGGAGTTTGTTGGCGCCTTCACTGGAGGCCACCAAGGTCATGGCCAGGCCAGTGATTTTCATATCATCCCCCAGAAGGAAGGGGAAACCCTGCGCAAGTACATCCAGAGATTCAGCCGGGTGTAGTACAACATTCCCGACGTTCATCCCGCAGCCGTGATCAGCGCGTTCCATCAGAACGTGTGCAACCGCAAGATGCGCGAGGAGCTGGCGATGGCCAAGGTTAAGGATGTGGCCGAGCTCTATGTTCTGGCCGATAGGTGCGCCAGGGCTGAAGAGGGAAGGAAGTACCCCGGCGAGGATGCCGGCACGGAAACCGATTCTACTGATGAAGACACCGCCGCCCCGACGAAGAAGGGCCGGCGTGGCAACAGGAAACGCAAAGGCAAGACCGTGCTTGCCGTCGAGGGATCCGATAGCACCGGCGCTGCCAAGAAGGCCAAGGCAGATGACCCCAGCAAGGAGATTGCCGGGTGCGCCGCCTTCCGAGCCCTGGCAGCTGCCGACAAGCCAGGAAGCTCTGACAAGCAATACTGCAAGATCCACTGCACCAGGGCCACGACCTCCAGAACTGCCGACAAGTCGAGCTGCTTGCCGAGAAGCAAAAAGCTGAATACGAGAGGCGGGACAAGGAGAAGGGCCAGGATGGTGCCGAGGGATCCAGCAAGAAGCGTGGCCGCCAGGGAGGCCACCGCGGCAAGGACAACCAGCAAGAGAGGCCCGCCTGGGGCCGTGACAAGAAGCAAGAAGACAAAGATCATGACGAGGACGATGAGTCCGGCGAGCAAGAGTTCCAAAAGGCTACAGAGGCCATGCGCGTCGATGGCGGCGCCTGGCTGCATACTTCTCACCGCCAGCTCAAGCAGTGGGCGTGTGAGATTACAGCAGCGGAGCCGTCGTTCGATGCTCAGAAGCAGCTGAAGTGGTCCAGCACGCCCTCATCTGTAACGCCGAGGACCACCCTGACCGCACAACCGCGGTCGGGTGTTTGCCGTTGTTGGTTTCGCCAACAATACGCAACCTCAAGGTGAACAAGATGTTTGTCGATGGCGGGGCCGGCCTAAACTTGATCTCGCCCGTCATGATCAAAAGGTTGCAAATTCCCGATGGAGACTTCGAGGAAACAGGCACGATTCAAGGGGTCAATCCGGGGAGGAGCCAGCCAAAGGGAAAGGTCACATTGCCCGTGACGTTTGGAGGAGAGTTGAACCACAGGACAGAGAGGATCGTGTTCGATGTAGCCGAGATCCCCTTGCCTTACAACGGGATCCTCGGCCGCTCGGTACTAGCTAAGTTCATGGCGGCGTTGCAATACGCCTACAACATGCTGAAGATGCCTGGGCCGTTGACCATCATCTCCATCCCCTCCAACAAGAAGGACGCACTGATGTGGGCCGACCAACTCTACCTGGAAGCAGTCGCAGCGGCTGCCACCAAGGCACTTGCTCCTGCCGCTTAAGCCCCGGGAGGGAAGAAGAAGCCTGGCAAGACCTCTCGCACCCACTCCGGCAAGCGCACCTCTTCGGAGTGTTGTGCTACCGTCGAAGACGTGCCAGAGAGCTCCACAGGCAAGAGCAAGAAATCCAGAGCTGAGCCACCGCATACCAAGAAGGTGTCCATTAGGGAGGATGGCACGGGAGGAGCTTTCAACATAAGCTCCGCCCTCGACAGCAAATAGGAAGGCGCGCTCGTCACCTTCCTGCGGGCGAATGTCGACGTGTTTGCATGGCAAGCATCCGACATCCCCGGCGTTCCCAGGGAGGTGATTGAGCACCACCTAGCTGTCTGTCCTCATGCGTGGCCCGTCGAGCAGAAGGCCAGGAAGCAGGCTCTGGAAAGGCTGGAGTTCATCACAGAGGAGATCAGGAAGTTGGAAGCGGCAGGTTTGGTGAGAGGAGTGCTCCATCCGACGTGGTTGGCCAATCCGGTGGTGGTGCGCAAGGCGAATGGGAAGTGGAGGCTGTGTATTGACTACACAGATATCAATAAGGCTTGTCCCAAAGACCCCTTCCCGTTTCCGCGCATCGACCAGATTGTTGACTCCACGGCCGGCTGTGATCTGTTGTCATTCCTCGACGCTTACTCAGGCTACCACCAGATCTTCATGACAAGAGAGGATGAAGAGAAGACATCATTCATCACCCCGTGTGATATGTATTGCTTTTTACGGATGCCTTTCGGGTTGAAGAGTGTTGGCTCAATGTTTGCAAGAGCGGTCCAAATTGGCTTTGAACCCTAGCTCCATAGAAATATGGAAGCATACATGGATGACATAGTGGTCAAAACCAAGGACAGGGCCACTCTTGTACAAGACCTAGAAGAGACGTTTGCCAACCTGCGCAAGATCAACCTCAAGCTGAACCCTGAGAAGTGAGTCTTCGGCGTTCCGTCCGGCAAGCTTCTTGGGTTCTTTGTGTCGTAGCGCGGGATCGAGGAAAACCCAGACAAGATCAAGGCTATCGAGTAGATTGAGGCGCCCAAGCGGATCAAGGATGTGCGTCGGCTCACTGGCTGCGTTGCCGCCATGAGCCGATTCATCTCCAAGTCTGCCGAGCGCGCCCTTCCTTTTTTCAAAATCTTGAAGAAGGCAGGCCCAATGGAGTGGACCCCAGAGGCCGAGGCGGCATTGCAGGATCTGAAGAAGTACCTTTCCTCCAAGGCAATACTGGTTGCGCCTAAACCATAAGAGTCGTTGCTGCTGTATCTAGCGGCAACGAATCAAGTGGTCAGCGCCGCACTGGTGGCCCAGAGGGAGGTCGACGAGGAGGCAGTGTCGACGGCAGGGCCAGCGGATGGCAAGCCAGAGATTCCCTCGGCAGGGCCTGATGCTGGCGAGGCAAGGCCCCCGGCAGAGTCTGACGCCATCGGGGTGGTGCCCACACGGTCAAGTGAAGTGGTGCAGAAGAAGAAGATGATGCAGCACCCGGTTTACTTTGTCAGCTCCCTCTTGCAGGGGGCTAGGTCGAGGTACTCCGATGTGCAGAAATTGCTCTTCAGCATCCTTATGGCCTCGAGGAAGCTGCGTCATTACTTCCAAGCCCAAGAGATCACCGTCGTCACCCGCCTCCTGTTGCAACGGATACAACACAACCCAGATGCGACCGGAAGGATTGTGGAATGGGCCTTGGAATTGCCAAGCTTTGGGTTGAATTTTGAAAGTACCTCGACAATCAAGAGCAGAGTCTTGGTGGAGTTCATTGCAGAATGGACCTCAACGCTCGACGAAGAAATCCAGGAGACCGCTCTCCCTGGCAAGGAGGCAAGCCGCAACTGGATCATGTACTTTGATGGGGCCTTCTCCCTGCAAGGCGCCGGTGCCGGTGTGCTGCTTGTCGCACCCACCGGAGAGCACCTCAAGTATGTGATCCAGATGCACTTTCCCAGGGAGATGTCCACAAACAACACTGCTGAATACGAGAGGCTGCTTGCCGGTCTCAGGATCGCGGCGAACCTCGGGGTGAAAAAGCTCATTGTCAGGGGTGATTCACAGCTTGTCGTCAGACAAGTTAACAAGGATTATCAGAGTCCATTGATGGAGGCCTACGCAGATGAGGTGAGGAAACTGGAGGAGCGCTTCGACAGTATACAAGCAGCGCCCGTTCCCTGAGCGGAGAACGACATCGCTGACTACCTGTCAAAGCGCGCTGCATTCAAGCTACCTCTGGAACCAGGTACCTTTTTGCTTCGGTTAACTCAACCATCTGTCGAGCCATCAAAAGAGCAGAACAAAGCGGAGGAAGTCAGGCCCCGGCAAGTACTTTCCTGCCGAACCCCCGGGGGCTGCCTACAACGGTGTTGCCGCGGATCCTAAGCCCGCCGAAGGACGGCTAACTCCGGCAAGGCACCCAGCCCTGGCCGTAGAGACGGCTGCCCCCATGGCGGAAGAGATGCGTTTGGTCCTTGCCGTCGAGCCCCAGGCTCCAGCATGGGCACAGCATACCATCCATTTCCTCCAGACAGGGGAACTTTCTGAGGAGCAGGAAGAAGCAGAAAGAGTAGCCCGTCGGTCTGCCCTGTACCAGTTCGTCGATGACATCCTGTACAGAAGAAGGCCGAACGGTGTGAGATTGAAGTGCATCCCCCGGGAGGAAGGACTGGAGCTGTTGGCAGAGATACATGGAGGCATATGTGGCTCCCACATAGGGTCAATGGCCCTTTCCGGCAACGCATTCCGGCAAGGCTTCTTCTGGCCCACCGCCCTCCAGGATGCAACGGCACTAGTAACCAAGTGTGAAGCGTGCCGGTTCCATTCAAAGAAGCTTCATCAACCAGCCCAAGCCCTTCAAACAATCCCTCTCTCCTGGCCATTTTCGGTCTGGGGGCTCGACATACTGGGCCCCTTCCCCCACGCTGTCGAGGGCTTTGAGTATTGTACATCGCAATCGACAAGTTCACAAAGTGGCCGGAGGTGGAACCGGTGAGGAAGGTGACAGCACAGTCAGCCGTCAAGTTCTTCAAGGGACTAGTCTGCCGTTTTGGTGTGCCAAACAGAGTCATCAACGATAACGACACGCAGTTCACAAGCCACACCTTCATGCAATACATTCAAGACCTCGGCAGCAAGGTCTGTTTTGCTTCCGTGGCACACCCCCAGAGCAACAGCCAAGCGGAGAGGGCAAATGCTGAAGTGTTGCGAGGCCTGAGAATGAAGACTTTTGACAGGCTGCACAAGAGCGGAAGGCGCTGGATTGATGAGTTGGCGGTGGTTCTTTGGTCGTTCAGGACGACGCCAAATCGAGCCACCAGCCAGACACCCTTTGCCCTAGTATATGGGGAAGAGGCAGTTCTCCCCATGGAACTCATATACGGGTCACCTCGAGTGCTCGCTTATGATGAGCTTGAGCAAGAGCCGCTGCGGCAAGATGACGCAACGCTCCTTGAGGAAGATCGTCTTCGGGCGGCTGTGAGAGCAGCATGCTACCAGCAGGCCTTGCGCCGCTACCATAGCCGCAAGGTCCATGCCCAAAGCTTTGAGGAAGGCGACCTTGTTCTTCGGCGCGTTCAGTCGGCCAAGAATTCCAACAAGTTGACGCCGAAGTGGGAAGGCCCTTATCGGGTAATACGAGTCACCACGCCTGGCGCAGTCCGCCTGGAGACCGAAGATGCTGTCCCAGTGAGCAACTCTTGGAACATCGAGCATCTTCGCAAGTTTTACCCATAAGGCGCGGCTTGCTGGGCCCCCGGCAAGCCACCTTTTGTACAAGCCTTGCTGGCAAGGCATGTAACCCTTTGTACAAAGCCAGGCACAGACCCTAAGCACAAATATACGAAGCGCTGCCGCCCTAAGTTATAGCATGCATGCTAGGTCGAGTCTCTTCCTTGGTTAGGGTTGATAGTGCTTAGCGGCGACTAACCCCTAGCCTAGAGGTCGAGTGCGTGTCTCTCTATTCTTTTCTGCCCTCCTTTGGTTCACAGGGCACATGGGCACTTCTGCTGAGCTACTTGGGAGAAAGGGAACGGACCGGCGTCCCGACCCCGGCAAACCAAAGTTGCCGGGGGCTGCAAGTACAAGGATCCAACCGCGGCAAGAGAAGGTTGCCGGGGGCTGCAGATCGAGATAAGTCTTTCATCCTCTCTCATGCATTTCGGTATGGAACTGGGACATGTGAAACCTTGTTTTGTCTCCAGGCTACCGTGCTCCCCTTTTTTCTATACCTAAGGATTATCTCCTGGGTCCGGATTTGGTTGTAGCCACGACGGCAAGGAGATAGAACGAGGAGCCTAAGCCCACTTCATCCCTGCCTCCTCCAAGGGTGCGAGAATGGTCGAGCGAAGTGGGGGGGACGGCAAGGCCTGTTGCCGGGCGAAAACTGTT
Organism: Triticum aestivum; assembly: GCF_018294505.1. Taxonomy (NCBI): domain Eukaryota; kingdom Viridiplantae; phylum Streptophyta; class Magnoliopsida; order Poales; family Poaceae; genus Triticum; species Triticum aestivum. Next base: position 189,313,343 of record NC_057796.1, read on the forward strand.
TATCTTAAATAGTAATAAGGATTCGCTCCTTGTCATGAGTTTCACCCACGAATGAGAAACCTGGCAAACATCCCTGTTTCATTAAAAATATCCCACCCAGGTATAGTTCATACAGAATGAAAAACATGAGCAAGGGGATTACAAGTTCTAAATTTAACGAAGGCCCGAAGGCTTACAGACTAAAAAAGAGATGACATGCCCGTAATCCCTTTCTTGTCCCTCTCCTCAGGAGGCAGGTCAAGAAGGCGAAAGGGCAAAAGGGGCGCCTAGGTGAGCTACGAGCAGCAGAAAGCACCAAGAGAACACCTCGGTAGCTGCCCAAGGGTGGGCCGGTGATGAGGGTGCCGGGAAAGGAGCTGGAAGACGAGGCGGCAGGTCACCAAACACGCGATGAAGGCGTCAGTGTCCGCGTACTCCGAGTTGACGGCCTTGCCGCCCGCCCTCTTCCTCGTCTGCAGCCTCCCGACGCCAGCCGCCCAAGGAGACGGCCCCGAGAAGTTCAAGGAGCTGGCCCTCCTCCGGCAAAACTCCGCCGAAGGAGCGGCCAGGTGCAGATGCTGCTGCTGCCGCACCTGCCCAAGTGCGGGGCATCTGACGCCTAGTCGGACTCGTCCCCGTCATCTGCCCCGCTGTCCTCCTCGTCACTTTTGCTCCAGGAAGAGCTTCCATCGTCGGAGTCTCCGTCGGAGGAGCTCTCCACGCAGCACTTCAGGCGAGTTCCAAGATCTCCGAAGACCTTGACGGAGAGCAGGCCGTCCTCCATTAATTTCAAGTAGAGGACGAGCCCCGCCGTCAGGCTGTGGATGCGAGCGAACGTCTTCCATCCACAGCGGAGGTACATGATCCGAGGAGCCGGGAAGTCGATGTCGACCCGCGTGCCCCCATTCCCACAGCCCCTCATGTCCAACCTGAGGGTCTGGGACGGGTCGCGCTCCATCTCCCGAGCAAACGGGGCGGGAAGACGAAGACGGCGACACGGAGGCCGGCGCAGCCTAATGAAGAACTCGCGGGGCTGGTCTCCAACGTGGCCCTCCGTCGAGAAAGGCATCATTGGCCGGGGCGAGGCCGGCGTGCCGCCCCGTCCTCCTTTTCCCCGAGCACCACGACCTTTGCCACGGCCTTGCCCACGGCCTCGCCCCCCTTCCCCTCGCGGCCGGCTCCACCACCGCGAGCTCAGGAGGAGGAGGGACGCGTTGTCGAGCGGCGACCCTCGCCGCCATCGTCGAGGGACTGGGGTTCCCCTTCTCCATGGCGGATGAGAGGAAGAAGCAGAAGCAGGAGGAGATAGAAGATAGAAGAGTGTGGGATGCCATCCCCCCTTCCCTCTCCTTATAAAGGGGCGGGGTCGAGGCTCGGCCGCCCCGCTCGGCCAATCCAGCCACCGGAGGCGCAGGGAATCGAGACCGACCCGCTGCCCCAACCAGCGACGGCCCGGTTTCCCGCCTCCACCGCTTGCCACCCCCAGCGCATGGAGGATGCGTGGCGAACGTGCAGAACCGAGGGTATGGGTGAAGCGACCTCTCCCCACCCCATGATTGTGGGGTGTGGACGCCTTGAAGACCGCAACCCGGCCCCACTCAGTGAATGGGCCGCGCCTTTACGCCTCTCCCTCTTCATGGGGAAGGCGCGAGTCGCCCCTATATCACGATATGACGCATGCATGCGGGAATCGCCCCACGCATGACCCCCACGTTACACACGACCCTCCACGTAGCGCATTCAACGCGGGTCGTGGAGAAGCGCAGCGGACGAGAGTTACTGCGGTAAAACTCCGCCCCACCTGCCCGCGCACTGTTCTGGGCCTGGCCTAACAACGTGTCACGCTTATGTGTGGCCCAGGCCCGGGGGCTCCTGTCGGTGTACAAAAGTAGGGGCTCTCCTTTCGACCCCTTTACTTGTGCACGGGCAGTCAGAGCCGCGCGCCACGGCCACACGTAGAAGGGAAAAGGAGGGAACCCGGAGAGAAGCCGAAGCACGAGACAAACAAGGCAATGCCAAGGCCAAAAACACAAAGAGGCAGAGAGGCGAAGTAGGTTCCCCCGGCAAGACCCTTGCTGGGGGCAGCCTCAGCGGCCCCGGCAAGACCCTTGCTGGGGCGGCTCGTCCTCACCAACGGAGTGAGCCACCCTTGAGCCCACGGGTTCCAACCCAAACACCATCGACCACGTTGGAACTAGGGCTCGGGAGGCACCTCCGTGGTAGCATGCAGATCTTTGTGAAGACAAGGAATATTCAAGATCAGATGAGAACCAGAAGACGGCGACTCTCGGCAGGATCCTTGCCTAGGAGATCCACAAGACCCCCGGCAAGATCCTTGTCGGGGACGACACCGCTCCACGGCAAGACCCTTGCCAGGCCACCCGGCAAGGCCCTCACCGAGGACGCCAGCAGGGCCACTGATAGGCCCGCACCAGCCAAGTCTCCACCGCCGTTCTCATGCAGCTGCCAGCCCAACCAATTGGGCAGGCACCTGCGTGGCAACATGCAGCTTCCAGGCCAACTCAGCGAGCGCCTGTGTCGGAGTAAATGGCCACGGGTAGCCTAACCGACTACCCCTGGTTCTTCAAAAAGTTACCAGGCCATTTGAGCCTTCAAGCATTCAAAGCATTGGGCCGCCTTCCCTAGGAGCCGACTCTCAGAAGGCGACCCAGCCTCAGAAACCTCCCCCAAGATAACTACGAGATGGCCGACTCCAGGAAGCCGACCATGGAGAATGCCGACTCCCAAGAGCCGGCCACGAAGAGCGCCGACTCCAGGAAGCCGGCCAAGACCGCACCCACCAAAGGTACGCCCACATAACGGTGACAAGACGGGACGTGGCTACAGTGCGGCCCACTACCCCCGAATCCCGAGGCAGGCATGGCCACAGGACGACCGTACGGGTCAGCCATCTCCCGTCAGGCTCGACACTGTAGCCATGCAAGTCTCAACGTCACCCACGACAGACGCCAGTATGGCCCGCGGGCGGCGGGCCCCTTTAGCCAGAGAGAGGCACGAAGGCGGCCCGGCCTCCCCCAGTCGGCCCGGGGCGTAGCCGGCCCCTAGAAGCCGGCTACCCCCCTCCCTCGGAACATGCGCCACATTAAGGAGACAAGACGAGGTAAGGCTACAGTGAGAGCCCTCGAGGCGGCACACTGTAGCCACGCTTACCTCGACAAAGCCCTCGTCATCAGGGGCGAGGCTACAGTAAACAGCCACCGACAAGACCCCCAGGCGGTGGGGCCGGCCTGTCGACCAAGAGGCCGGCAGCCGGCGGGACCCACCAGTTGGCAGGCCCCAATGGCCGGCGGAGAAGCCGGCGAGCACAGACACTGACGACTGGGACCCGCGCCCAGCCGGATTACAATTGTACCCCCGAGGGGTAGGCCTATATAAACCCCCCGGGGCACCCATGCAAAGGGTTGGCTTCTTAGAGTTACACACACACCATATAGAGAGGGAAGCGAGAGCTAGACTTTCTCTTCTTCTCCCTTGAACCCCATAGCTCAAGGAGTACTTGTAGCTACTCTTTCTGATCTAGTGATCATGCGGAAACCCCGCAGAGCAGGACTAGGGGTGTTATCTCCACGGAGAGCCCCGAACCTGGGTAAGATTCGCCGGCGAGCATGTCTTCGCCTCATCCTGTTTCCAGGCACCGGCGACGTCTTACTGGCTCCCACAATGATAAGCCACCCGTTGGCATATGTCGCACCTACCACCCGACAGCCTGCGTGGCGACATGCAGATATTCGTGAAGGCTCCAGCACCGCGCCACGTCAGCTGCCTGCCTTCCTACATGGCGCCACCTGCATCGTTGGCCAAGGCGCGTGTCGAAGCGAGGAGGAGCGGCGACGGACGGGACGGGCCTCGTTCCCATCCCCAATAAAGCAAGGGGACACCTAAGTGATGCATTAAATGCATCTTGTCGTGTAATATGAGCGATAAGCTCACAGCACTGCAGGCCTTTCCACCTCCTGTGTGCCACTGTGGCAGCTCCTTTCTACTATAAAAGGAGGCCCACGGCATACTGGAGAGGGATTCAGCTCTTTGAAACCACGCATCCACCATAGCTAGTTCGAGAGCCTAAGAACTCTCTAAAATATAGCCGTCAAAGCAGGACTAGGGTATTACGCATCCTCACGGCCCGAACCTGGGTAAATGAACCTTGTGTTGACTGCTAATCCTGCTCCTCTCACAACCCTGCGCCCCGACAACCGTAGTAGGGATTCTTGTGATCCCATAGGTGTCGTTTCCCACCGACATGAGGAAACCAGGAGGAAGCAAAAAAATTATAGTTGTATATAATAAGGAGGCACTTGCGTACGTGCGGCTATGGCCCTGGTGGGTCCCCACTGTCATCCTCTCCAAGTAAACTCATCTCCTCATTCCTCATGTCCGTTGACCATGTTGACAACGCGAGATGGCGGCGCCACAACGAGTGCAACAACTCGAAGGACGACGAAGAGGGCCTCGCGGGTCCTATGGATGGTCTGATACAGCGTCAGATGCTCATTCGGGAAGCCAGGATCATAGGGCCACATGTCCATGACGGCATTGTCATTCGCTTGTTCACCAGTGCTCCTTGAGGAGACGGAGATTGCAGCACAGGTCCTCCTGCGCTGGGAGCTCTTCCGCCATTAGGGCGTTGAAGTGCGGCCGCACCTTCTCTATGGTGAACACGTCATGAACCGGCTTGGATAGTGGCGCCGGCTCCTAGTCGGAAGCTATGTCCATCGTCTGATTGTCGTCGCTCAGCTCGGCGAGCTTGCTGGCGAGCCAGCATGTCTGGCTGCTGGACCGATCCGCTGCCAAGCACGAGTCTGACTGCCCTGGCCCGCCCAGACCGCCTCCCTCGCCCGTGCTCGCTTTCCGTCCGAAGCGGTCAGCGCCGCCTGCCCCGCTTCCTGGTGCAGGCGATTGCTCCGGCTTCAAACGACACAAGTGCCGCGTCCGTCTGCCGCAAACATTAATGATACACGGTTGCCGAGGCGCCTACTCCGGCGCCACACGTCCGTCCCTCCACTGCCCACCATTGCTATATAAACTGCTGCGTCGGCCATAACCGCACTCATCCGCCTCTGTTCCCTTTCTCCTGTCCACACCAGTACTGCCCACCATGGCTTCCTCGCACTCCAGTGCTCTTTAGGACGGGCGGACGACAGACCACAAGGAGATGGCAACCATTGCTGCCGACTGGCTGGCCGGCAGGCAGCTGGAGGATGACGACGTCCCAATGGAGAACATGGTAGTCGACGATCCGACGCCAACCCCCTCCTCCGCGCCATCCTCGTCGGTGCATTGCACCATGACCATCGGTGAGGCCCGTGCCCAATACATGGAAACGGTGAGGTAGAAGCGTCAGGAGCAGTTCCGGGAGGCGCAGGCCGACGCCGCCTACAACCACCATCTCCTCCAGGAGCACTTGCAGGCAGAGGAGAGATCGCCACGGAGTGGGCGGAGCAGGAGGCGCTGCTCGACTCATACCGCTCCGCCCGCGAGGGCCACCTCGAGCGCTGGCGGTACCGCATGCAGGTGACGGAGGCTGCGGCCGCCTACAAAGAGGGCGATGAAGCAGGCGAGGCGCTGTTTGGCGAGACCGATGATGAGGCAGAGGACAATGCCGGCTCCGACGAGTCCCCGCTCCGCTGGCGTCGACGAGGCCCTGCTCCGGCGAGGCACCGCGGCGCCAACAATGAGTCAGAGGACACCGCCGGCTCCGTCGATGCCCCGCCCCGCTGGCACCGAGGCGGACGACCTCGCCGGCTTCGGTGAGGCCCTACTCTGCCGAGGCCCCTCCCGCCAACAACGAGGCAGAGGACATCGCCGGCTCAGCCGAGGCCCCACCCTGCTCCGCCAAGGCGCCGCCCCGGCGGCAACGAGGGGACGATTTCCCCCACTCCGCCAAGGCGCCGCCCCGGCGGCAACGAGATAGAGGACATCGCCGGCTCCGTCGAGGCCCCGCCCCACTGCCAACAAGGCCGCGCCACACAGAAAATGAGGAAGAGTACAACACGGTAGGTCGCCGCCGCTCGGGTCCAAGTAAGGCCATCGCTGCTACCCTCCAGTTGAAGCAAAGCTAGGCGGACTGACCATTGACGGCCGATTAGCTTCTTGGCGGCGACGTGGAGTCGGAGAGCTATGTTGGAGAAGGATGCTGCTTCAGTTACTTAACTGCTGGTGCAGCTGGGTCACTAACACGTGGGCCCAACAGGAATCTGGGCCACATGTCAGTTATGCAACTTCACCTGTAGTTAAGTCACTGAAGCTCAGTCCGCTGGAGAAGAAGCTTCTGTTCGGCTGAGCGCACCCCTTTTTAGTTGAAGAATGTATGAAATGTAATGAAATCCGACATGTTTATATGAAATTCAGCCGTGTATGAATGAGTTTAGTTCGATTAGTTCGAATTCGTGTATCACTGGCATTGGATGAACATGCAAAACAATACGTACTAGCATTATTCCCAGGGTGATCACCTCATTTGCAGCAGTTTCACATGTACTCCCTCCGTCCTTTTTAGTCTGCATACAAGTTTTGTCTGTAGTCGAAGTATCTCTACTTTGACCAATCTTATAGAAAAAAGTATGAACATTCACAATGTAAAATCAACAGACTTGAAAGAAATCTAATATGCGAAGTAAAAAGGAACAGAGGGAGTACAAAGAGTTTGAACAGCTTTTTAGCGTTCCTGTACATTGCAATCAAACATTCAAAACAATCGAAGATTATGCATCTCAGCGATTCACATGTCAAAGCCAATATTTACTTCACAACTAAAGAATAAAGAAAAATTGATCGATGCTGCTGATAGCAAAGGGTGTCCCAATCGAAAATATCAAATGCATGTCTTCTTGCTAACATCAATGACCAAAATTTGACAAGGTTGTCCCATTCCAAAATGTCAAATGCGTGTTGTTTTGCATACATCAATGAGAAAACTTTGACAAGGTTTTCCCATTCCAAAATATCAAATGCCTATGATTGTGGAATGGGCAGGGTTTGCCATCAGTTCGGACATTAACATGGCACCTCGTGCTAAATAAACCAGCTGTTCTTTTTGTGCAGTTCCACCAAAATCAACCAAATTCGCGCGTAGCTTGTATGATTTCGCCTTTATATGTTGCAACGCCTTGAACATATCGGCACCTCCTTTCTTGTGGTGGAAATGGATGATTCGATGTATTCATGAACATTTTATGCGGTTCCCATTGAAATCAAGCTGAGCACCCCTGTTTGCACAAATACAAAAAAAGTGATTAGTATAAAGCAAACTGTACTACGAATTGACAGTCTAAACAGGCACCTACATGGTCCATGTAGAGCACACTTCTAATAAAATGGAACTCACCGGAATGAATCCTAGAACAACATTGTACTTGCGCATCACAGCAAAAAAGATGGAGATCCGTCAGTCCTTCTGAGCTGAAGTTAGTTTGGTCTTGTGGGGAGTAATGTAACCATCCTTCAACTGCTCCTTTTGATGAGAGGATAGATAGGGCTTCTTCATCCTGGCATAATCGGAACTAGTCATGTCACGTACTCCATATTCTTGTTCAGAGGAGGATGATCCTGTTGTGCAAAGACAAGAGGACAACTAAATGCTAGCATCCCTGTTTGCTTGCAAAAAAAGGAAAGGAAATATTTAAAACAGCACAGATGAAGCACTTCTCAAGGACAATACCACTTTCTCATGGCAGTACCTAAACAGTAGCACAACACCAATAGAGATGACAAAGCTCAATCATATGGATGAAATCCGTGGGCGAGTACCAACCTTTGTCACGAGGTTTATTGTGTAGAGCATACAGATCAAGCACTACTCCGTAACCATCTGTTGTTATCTATTGTGGTTGCCATGCTTACTATATACTCCTCGATTAGTTTAATGTTTCCAACATCTTCTTGTGCAGTTCCACTAAAATATATGGTATCTTCAAAGAAGATCCATGTTTGCACAAGTAGAGATAATTACATATTACATTAAGAGTGGCATAAAATCAGTGGAAAAACAATTGCTTGTTCCAGCCATAGCAATAAATTAAGATGCAAAACTATATAATTACTTGTGTCATCACAGTTCCAGTGCTTCACTACAGCACCGGTAGTTGATTTTTGTTTTTCTTCCGCTTGTTCTTCCCCTTCATCACTTGGTTCAATAACAAACAAGCTTCGCCTTCAATGTGAGATTTGGCATGTCAATGAGGGAGCACAAGTATAGCACTAAACAACGACATTAATTTTCTGATGAAAGTGGCAAAATACAAGCCAACAGTTGTGAAATATCCTTATCTTACCTCAATGGGATATTACGGTGCACATACAGATTGGAAGTCTCGTCTCGATTTGTGCAGTTCACTAAAATCAAGCAACATTACCGTACAAGTAGCACAACATATGAAAGCACACTGCACAATCATGTGAAAGAAGGATAGTACTGACCTCTCATGACGCGGAATTCAAACAACTCACAAGAAGATCTGAACCAAATTTGCCAACACGGATAGGAAGTAAGATCTCCTCTTGTGCAGTTCCACTAATATCAAGCAATCAAGCAACGTTGCGGTGTGACATTTTGGTTGAACTGCACAAAACACTCTTAAAACAAAAGTGTTTTGTGCAGTGCAACAAAAGGTCACAATAGCAACAAGGTGAAATAGATAACCCTGTTTACACAGAGGTGCAAAGGAAACAACTAGTGGTCAATAATGGTGGATGACACAGAAGCCAATAAAAAGAAGCATCTAACTTATCTAAATGGGAAAGAAAGCAAGACAGTAGCATTTCTCAAACGGTGGCATTGATTCATATTAACAAAGAGATTATATTACCAATAAAATTTGTTAAACATGTAATTTGCTTTTAATTGTGGCATTGCATCAATTTTCCAGCGGCATTATTAGAGGGTGTTTGTTTACAGGGACTTTTTGGTGTAGGGACTAAAAAAAGCCCTTTCAGTCCCATCTAAACCAAACATGAGGGACTTTTAGGGACTAACAGTGGGCATTTGGGACTGAAGAAAGAAGACCCCGAGGGAGAGTCTTTTTGGGACTTTTTCCAACAGTTGCCCCTGCCCCGCATTGCAGCTTATCTCTATTAGTTCATTACTAGGGGCAACATGGTCTTTTAGCATGTCATTTAATAACCACTAGTGCATGTTTAGTCCCTGGAACCAAGCAGGTAGGGACTAGGGACTTTTTAGTTGGGAATAAAAAAAGTCCTAGGACTTTTTAATCAAATAGGGCCTTAGATTAACAACAGCTAAAGAGTTGCACGGGACAGTGGACGCACCAGCACCATGTGCATCTACCGATGTATGAAGGGGTGATGCAGTCTGTTGCAACAAAGAACAAACAACCAAGGAGCATATTTGTGTAGGTCCCAGTTTTGTTATCTTTAGACACCTTCCCCTATGTGAACGGACTCTACAACCTTGTCCCCCAAAGCAAAAATATCAGTTCGTTACAGATGTGTGTACTGCGTTTTTCATTGTTTTCCCTTTTTGACCAACGTAGGTGCTGGATAGCCAGTCTGTACTAGTACTTTCCCCCCTTCCTTTCCCGTTTGAACCACGTCCTAGATTCATGCTATACAACTTTCCCCACTACTTTCCCCCATTCCTTTCCTCTTTGAATCACGTCCTAGATTCTTGCTATACAACTTTCCCCACTACTTTCCTGTTTGACCCAACACCTAGATTCGAGTGCAGAAGTGAAAAAAGCCCACATGCAGCTAGAGCAATGCATGTGGAATAAGTAAATTATACCTTAAGGTTCTTGGGGTGTGGTTCAGTGGGCGATCGGAGGCTGTTCTGCGCACACTATGTACGGCGACGAGGAAGAAGGGGTCGGAGGCCCTCCCGCGCCGCCGCTGGGTGAAAGAGAACAGGTGCGCCGGTAGTGGATTCCCTCCCTCGCCGACGGCGACAGCGTTAAGCCTCCTTCCCTTGCCATCGGACGGATCCTGCCGGCACTTTGACCGGCAGTGAGGGGAGAGAGAGAGGCCAACAAAGTCTTGTTTGATGAGAGAGTGTGAAGAGAGCAACTACAAGCGCCGAGTCTCCAGCGTGTATATATATAATGGAGAGTGAGTGGAAGAGTGCAAACCCTAGAAAACAAGCGCCGAGGCTGCAACGTATATGTGATGAGGTGATTATACGGTCATTACGAGATTGTATAGCTCCGTATCCATCCATTTTGACCAGTAAAAGGATTCTCCTGGCACCGCCCCAGGTCACTTTCTCCCTCTGTCATGCGGGGCCTACCTATCATTGGGTGGAAGAAAGAACTCGAACAAAAACAAAATTATGCTCAAGTGTGGTTATCGAACCCGAGACCTCAAGTTTGATGAGCGAATAGGCTAACCAGCTACACCAGCCTCACGTTATGTTTAACGAGAGGAAAATAACCTTTTATACATTCCTGCATTCGTGTGACAAGCATGCCATGTTTTTTTTGCATGGGAGTCATTGGGATTTAAATCATAATCGTGTCATTTGGCTTTGGTGTAGTACAAAAAAAATGCAGCCTTAGTCATCTGATTTTCGTAAGATGACTTAACACCTAGACGGAGGGGGTACTACTCCGAAGTCCAGGTTTGATGGAATATTCGTCACCTCTTCTCTTATTGTACGTACTCCATTTGTATCTCACTTCCTCTAGCTTCGCACTCGCACGATATTCCTCTTCTATGAACCTGTGTGTGTGTGTGTTTAAGAGCATGTGTGTGTTAGAGAGAGCGACACATCGATCTACTCCTACAGAGAGATGGTGTGTACTGTACGATTTAGCCGCGAGAGTCGGTGCATCCTCTCGTTTCCGGGCGTCCGGTCGGAACAGCGGACAACTGCCACGCCCGCTCCTGACCAGCCTAACCCACCCAAAGCCCCTCCATCGCCCGCGTGCGCTTCTCGCCCGAAATGGTCAGGGCCGCTCCAAAGAAACGGTGCCGCATTCATGCCCGGGCAGAGCGGACGCGACCTCTCACTGACACCTGCATTGAAGGGAGAAGCGGATTCAAGAGTGATGGTTGCTTTGTCCGTCCAACTTACTGTTGGGTCTATGTGATTTGACGGCTCATTGGTCATTATTACTGAGGTGGTACGACTGCTGGATGTCCCACGCTTTCGACGGAAAGGAGGTACTACTAGATTACAATTTTCTCCATTCTTACAGCAGAGGAGTGCGAAAGCAGTGAAAACATGTAGGCTCAGTGATTACATGGCCCACCTCACACTATCACCATATTTTCTGGACACCATACGACACCTAACTCTTTACATAGTACTAGTATAGTACGTACTGTAATTTCTCAGCGAGCTAAACTTGTACAATGCTATGAAGCTTCCAGCTTCTGTTTCATGTATCTTGCATCCAAGGTTGCCTGTTGCAACATTTCATCAAATACAAAGGAGCCTAACATGCATGCTATTGCATCTCAATGATTTATAGATCATAGCCAATATGTACTCCCTCCGTTCCAAAATAAATGTCTCAACTTTATGCAAACTTTAATACAAAGTTGTACTACTACTAGAGTTGACACTTATTTTGGAATAGAGACAACTAAAGAAAAAAACGATCCATGCAGTCCCTAGCCCTTGGACCGTAAACCCTAACCAAGCATTAATTTGCTGGCAACGTTGCAGGTTCTGAAGAAATGAAGTTTGCAACCCTTTGACCATCGGGTCATTTTGTGCAGTTTCACAAAAATCGAGATGAGCATCCCTGTGGCAAAGAAATTGAAGAAGCGTAATTAGAATAAGATTACTGGGACTAGTTGATGAGACATAAACTCATCACAAATACAGTACGTAGAAGCCGGTAGAGGTATGTGCGGGGCAATGAAGTAGAGAAATATCCACATGGAGTGATGTGGGTGGCTGGAGTAGTGGTGCAAGCTGGTTGTAAAGGAAGTTGTACCTGAGGGACGTCGGGACGTAGCTCAACCTAGAGGAGGGCGGCGGGAACTGCCCACGTCGCGGCAGTGACCAAGGGACGAAGGCAACCTCACTGGCTTTGTGAGAGAGAATGGCGGGGACCCCTGATCGGGACGTGCCGACAGTGGGTTTTCGCCGTCGGTGATGGCGACTGCATCTACACTAAGCATCCACCCCTTCCCCCGGCAGACGTGATCCGCCCGGATGTTAGAGATGTGGCCACAGTCGTTTTGTGTGAGAGAGTGTGAAGAGAGCAACCCCAGCAAGGAACCGTGTAGGCTCGTCCTGGCTATGTATACAGTGGAGTGGTTTCCTTTTCTCTCCATATGAACCTATTTATATTGCGTATGTGCCACTGAAGAAAAAAAAACTTTATTCATCAATGACGCGTCACCGTTCATGCGTGGTTCCCAACCCTCCATTATTTTTTAGGCTGGTCATAGTGGGAAGTCACTTCTACTAGTGTCATGCATATGACACTAGTCTAAGTTACTACCTTCATAGTGAAAAGTAACATAGTATTAGTGTCATAGAGGACTTCATTTATTAGCTTGTAGACTCATCATGTCTTGGAAACCACTATGTTACAGTAACATATTATGTTACCACTCCTCATTAACTACATGCCACATAAGCAAAATTTTCCTGGAGTGCGCTATGTTACTAGCTAAGTTACTCCCACTATGACTAGCCTAAGTGAGTAACTACTACTAGACGCGTCAAATTATCACGTGGGCTACATCATCTTACAGAAATAAGCTCCACCGTGTCATGTGTGTGTTTGGGGAAGACGCAAAAGACGCAAAGAGTGCTACTAGTACACTATGTGCGTGGGTGCGTGCACCTCTTCTCTTCGAGCATGGTTGTTAAAAGTATAGCCCACCACTGTACTACCACGCGGTTATTATATATGGGCAAAGAGTATAGGCGGTAATAATGACTAATAAGCCGTGAAATCACGAGGCCCACCTTTCTCTATGTTTTACCAAGGAAGCAGCCATCTTTTCACTCCTCGTTGAATATCCATCCGCTGCTACCTCCGCGAATAAATAAAAATCCGCTTCTACCTCCGTAGCATGGTTAATAATATAGCCATGTCAATCATGACATAGAAATATCATTCACTGATACAATAGGGCTGGAACTAAGGCTGGTGAGTTTTTTTTACTTTGTCTCTTTCTCTTTTTGTCTCATTTACTCATTTTACATAGGAGCACGTGTAGAGGATGGCTATTCCTTTCGATGGGACTTCTTCATGGGGTATAAGACTAAGCAGCTCCGAATTATGCCTGCTGCCCACCACTCTGAATCATGCCATCTATGATAGGGAGTAGTCCCATTGCATCAATGAGGTCCACTAGGTCTAGCACGTCCTATAAGAAGACACTGTCATGCAAAACATACATCTTGTTGCCTTCTTCCTCGTACAGTACGTACGACTGGTACGTACTACTAGTACTACTACTACTCGTTCTCCTATAAACCTTGCGCTTGGCATCTCCAAAATATAACCTTGCGATTGGCTCTTCGCCTCTTCGGGAAGTCGAGCAATAATGGTACTGCAGTATATATCGTTCTGGCTATATGAGACCGTCGGATTTGGGGTTCCGGCGAAACCCTTAAGGTTCGAACTCTGGGGTGCACGCGAAGTTCTTTCCCTCCTACCGATCTACTCCCTAGCTCACCAAGGTCTCGCGGATGAACTCGACGAACTCGCAACACAGAGAGACACGGGATTTATACTGGTTCAGGCCACCATTGTGGTGTAATACCCTACTCCAGTGTGTGGTGGTGGATTGCCTCTTGGGCTGATGAAGGACGGTACAAGGGGAAGAACAGCCTCCTGAGGTTGAGGTGTTCTTGTGCTCTGTGGGCTTGTGGATGAGAACTCGATCTGTTCCCCTTAGTTCCAACTGCCTCTACTGTGGTGTCTAGCTCTACTTATATAGGCCCTGGTCCTCTCCCCAAATATTGAGTGGGAAGGGAGCCAACAACGGCGGGTGAATTTGAAAGGGGACAGCTAGTACAAGCTATCCTGACAAAACTGGTCTTCGCCTACTAATGGCTCTGGTGGTGACGCTGTCTTGGGCCCTACGGTGACCTCCGTCTTGCCGTCCTGCTGGCCTTGGTCTTCTTGCACCGATATGGAAACCTTTGCCTGATGCCTCGGTACTCTGCGCCTGTGCTTGCTTCCTTAGCACCAAAGAGGAAACAAGGACGCTGCACGCGCTAGCACCCGCCTGGTGCCAAGCGTCATGGCTCACGTCACGAGAGCCTCGTGAGGTTTGCCCCGCCTTGATATCGCCGCTCCTCATGAGCCTGCCTGGCTAGGACGCTCCTGAGGAGGTCTTGCATTGTCCGCCCCGCGAGGCTTGGCCCCTCGCGAGGGTCTTGATTGCCTTGTCGATGAAGATGGGCCGTACAGGCCCGCTAGCATAGCCACGCCGTGGGCTGCAGGCAGGCAAGTCTGGGGACCCCCGTTCTCAGAATGCCGACAGTAGCCCCCGGGCCCAAGGTGTGCTCGGGCTTGGCTTCGCGGCGCAGCCAAGGGTCAAGTACGAAGCGCGTGACATCCGGAGTCCTGCCTAGCCTACTACAGCCCGGTTCACTGGAGTCCTATTAGCCCAGTGCTACAGCCCGGATTCGCACGCTGCTGACCGACATGCTCGATGTTGATTCATGTATGGCTGTCCCCGTAAGCTAGTGCCACTTTGGGTTCACGACTAGTCATGTTGGCCCGGATTCTCTGTCATATGGATGCTAGCGACACTATCATATATGTGAGCCAAAAGGCGCAAAGGGTCCTGGGCCATGGTAAGGAGACACCCATGGGAATACCGTGCGTGAGGCCGCAAAGTGATATGAGGTGTTACCGGCTAGATCGATGTGACTTGGAATCGGGGTCCTGACAGCTTTGCTGCGGGCCCCCAAAGCCCGCGGCCTTAGTCGACGCGTGGCGGTTGATTGGACGTGGGCGTCTCCACTTCCCCACGATGCCTTAGTATCCGCCTGGCTACGCGGCCCCCGTGACCTACACAATTATTCCTCCGTTGTCTGCGCCTTGCTTCCCCAATTTCTCTGCTTCCTCGAGACTTTGTTTCTCTTCTCCAATCTGACCTGCCCTCTGCCCGCTTCGCTGTCATGGTACCGAAACAAGCAGACAAGGGGAAGAAGCCCCTGTCTCCGCCAAGCGCGCCTCCGGCCGTTGAGCCGGTGCTGGGCCGATCCCGGCTGCTCAACGACGAGGCCATGGACAAGGTGCATCCAATGCTTGCTTCCAGCTTCAACGAGTGGGGAGAGACGGTGGCTTGGCCCGCGTCTCGTACTCGCATGGCTCGGGCAGCCACTGAAGTCCCAATCTTCATAGATGCCCTCTGGGCCGGCCTGATTCCTCCCTTCTCCGCCTTCTTTAATGCGGTGCTCGAGCATTATCAGATCCACATGCTGCATCTTGACCCTCAATCGGTGACCCTTCTTGTTGTCTTCGTCTTTGTGTGCGAAGCCATGGTGGGTATCGCTCCTTCGGTGGCCCTCCTCTACCATTTCTTCTCACTACATCTGACTGACCCTCGTCAGAGCTCGGGGTGCGTGAGCTTCCAGGCCGTGGCCGCAACGGCGGGCGCGGGGATTGACTTTGAGCTTCCTCCATCCACGAACGAGTTCCGGACACGATGGGCGTTTGTCGATGCCGGTGTGCTCAGCCCTCTGCTCCATGCCCCGACGGGGCCTGCTGTTCCAAACTCCGGTTGGGGCCATAAGAAGCTCACGAGCCCCCCCTCGCCCCCGTCTGGGCCAGGCTGAGGAGGTTGAAGGACTGCGGTGTGACTGCGGCTATGGTGGTGAAGGAGTTCGTCAAGCGCCGAGTCGCTCCGCTTCAGCGCCATTCCCGCCCAATGTGGGCCTTGCTCAGCAGTTAGGACCACATGAGCTTTCAAGAGGAAGGGCTTCCTCTTAAGACGCGGGAGACAGTGCTTATGGTCCTGACGGGAACCCCTCTGCCGGACGACATGCCCAGGAAGAGCTGTTTGCTGTACCGTTGCAAGAACAAGGATGAGTTTTCCGCGAGCATGCCCTCCTTTGATGAGTGGGGCCTGCGTCCGATCGGCCTGGTGGGCCCCGCGAGAACCCTGTCGACGTGGTCCCGTTCCTCGTCACCGGTGAGGGTGCAGGAGGGCGAGCTCCGACGGTGGCCGACGGCCCCAGCGCTGAAGAGCACATGTCGCGCGGAGAACCGGGAGCGTCGTCCTCGGGAGCTCGCGATCCCTCCCCTGGGGTGTCGGTCACTGAGGCGACGCAACATGCAGTTCCCGAGGTCAAAGCCCCTGAAGCCTCGGGAGGTCGTAGCGAGACGGCGCCCGACAGTTCGCCGCAGCCAGGCACCCCTGAAGTTGTCTCTCCAAGCTCTTCTTCGGCACCGCCTCGCACCGGCCGTCACATCCAGCGCTTCGGTCGGCGTTGCATGGACTTCGAGGAGCTGCGCAAGAGGAAAGGATCTCCAAGCGGCAACAGCATCTTCGGGCCGTTGAAGCGGCGAAAGTACTTTGCTATCGACGAGTAAGTACTGCACCTTGTGATTTCTTGATTGCTACTTTCCTTCCTGACGCTAGCTCTTTAGGACCCCTTCTGCCAGGGCCATCGGGCCCCTCGTGAAGCAATCCTCGCCTTCCTCGGCACCCCCGCTGGCCTTGTGCACCCCGAGCCTGTACGCTGTGCCCGGAACTGGGTGGGCAAAGGGGGTGCACTCGCCTTCATGGGGCCCTGAATCTGTGGCTTCGCTGCCCTTCCTGCACGGTCTGGCTTGGAGCCTGGCGGGCGTTCCCCGATCTCCTCCTCTGGTTATGGACAGCAACTAGTTGACTTCGTCCTTCGGCTCCTCCTCAAGCAGCGGGCCGCATCCGGCCGGAAATTCTCGCGAGGTCGGGCCGATGTCTGGTGCGACACCAGCCCCCAGCCCCCTGCCGAGAGGCGGTGCGCCACTTGACGTCCCGCCTGCAGCCCCGGAGGTGGAGGACGAGGTGGGCCGTGCTTTCGAGTCTGAGCGCGGGCGAAGCGTCGTTCGCCATGAGCTCTTCCGAGAGGCGATGGGCGCGATGAGCCGACTCGGCGAAGAACTTGCGGGCGTCGACTCGCGCCTTGAGGCTGAGGGTCTGCGGCTGGTGGAGGAACGGCGTAAGCTGAGGGTGGCCATCAACCTTGGCCGCTATCAGTGTGGTCTTGACAATGCGAAGGCTGAGGAGTCCCTCAAGGTTTCCCGCGAAGCTTGCTCTCGAGCTTTGGAGGAGGCTCGCGAGGCCGACCGCCATCGCGAGGCTGCGGAGAAACATGCGTGGGAGCTCCAGCCTGGAGTGCGTCCCTCAAGCAGCAGGTGGATGCACGCAGAGCCGCCCTTGCGTCACTGAGGGGGACGCCCGCTGAGGAAGAAGAGGTCCGGAGGCGTGAGGAAGCGCTGGCTCTGGAAGCCGTGGAGCGCAGTCTTGAGCTCGAGCAACTGGAGACGAGGGAGCGTCAAGTTGCTCAGGCGGAAGATGCCGTCGGGGCTCGTGAGGCCAGGGTCCAAGAGGAAGTCGACCTCCGGGTGGCCGAGGTTCGCGCAGACCTGGAGGGTAGGTCTGACTTGAAGTTGAAGCTCACAGGAACGCAGGATGCGGGCAGGGCCGCTGCCCTCAGGCCCAGGTTGGACGAGGCGGAGAGGTGTGGGGAGGCCACGGCTGTCGCCCTGGTCAAGGTGTAGGCGGACTTGGCCTCCGCCCGCGCTGAGCCGCTTTCTCTCCGAAAACGGGTTGATGATGCCAAGGCCGTCGCGCGGCAAAACAGGGAGGAAGTGCTCCAACGGCGGACGTTCGAGTGCGAGCACGCCCCCATGCTTTAGGATCTCCGGAACATGGCTAATACCGCCCTGGGCTACATCTGCGACGAGAATGCACCGCCTCCTCACTCAAATGACTACGCCACCCACCTGACCTTCTACACCGATGTGGTGACGTGCCTAGAAGCCCGGTCTGCCAGGACTCGCCGGCTCGTGGAGGAGAGAAGCCGGGGTCTGCTCGGGCGCGCGTTCTCTCACGTCTTTAGCCACCTCAGGAACACCTTTCCTGACTTCGACTTCGACGCCGCCATTGCCCCCGTGCCGCAGGCCGTCCGGGGTGACCTGGCGCGGTGGGTGGAGGACAACATGGATGCGTTGGTAAGAGCCTTTACTTTTGAGGACAACGCGGTGGTAGTTGCCGCCGACGGAGGCGACGTGGTCGACAATGGGGATGCCGGCGCTGGTGATGGCGGCGGCGGCGCCAACGACGACGTCAGCGACGCGAGCGGCGCGTCCGAAGATAACGCGGAGGACGCGGCCGGCGACATATCTGGGTAATTCCTCGTCCCTTTACTGCTTCACCCTTTATGCAAAAACTTGGGCGTGGCCCCTAAAGATTGTGAGAGCATTTTGGGAGGGGGAGCCCCTCATGTAAATGAATCATGATTTCTATCTCTCTGCGCTGAATCAAGGGTGTGTTTTGGCCTGCCATGTGTGTGATGGCAAGTACTGCCGCTGCAGTTTACCTTAGCTGGGGCAAACCCTCAATCGTATTGTGAGGTCGAGAGTCGCCACGGGGCTCCTGGAGGGTCTGCTGACCTACCCGAGAGTGCCTCGTGAGGTTCCTGTGCTAATCAGCGCGCGCGGCGCGCGCGGCCCGCGAGGGGGAGGCAGCGAGCGTGAGCTCGAGAACAAGGCAAGTACCAGATGGCAAGAAATCTCTTTGAACGAGAAAATGCACCCCCCGCACGCATCGACAAAAGCTTAACATCAACTTAAATCCAAATCCAGAAAGCAAGGTCACGGAAGAAAAGATCCAAAGCAAATGGCCGCGTCTGGCGCCTAGTCTAGTCTTCAGGTCTTCAAGTCTTCTCACCAGCACAGAGCTAAGTGCTGCCACTAGGCGTGGGAGGGAGCCCCAGGGCCTGAGGCCGGCACCCCTGAGACCCCGGGGCGTGTACAGCCCCACTCATTATTACGTGAGAGTGTCACGGGCGGCGAGCTTCACACGCACTGGGCCATCTTCACAGGAACCGGACTGGCTTCATATCGCCAGACGAGGGCCCCGCCTTGCACCTCCCTCGACTACCTTTGAGCCGACCGGCAACCTGGACGACACAAAGGGGGAAAGGGGACGCCAGCGGTGCCCCCGGCGACCACGGGTCCTCTGCCGGGGGAAGGCTCGCCGGCACCTCCCCGGCAGAGGGCCTACCTCCGGGCGTTGCCTAGCTTCGCGTGACGTGGGGATGGGCCTTGCTCCTGGATCCCTCCTCGCGGCCCCCAGCGTGATCCCCCCGGCGGAAGGGATGCTGCTGCGCCGGGGTCGGCGACTGATGCCGTGACCTGATTCACTTGCAGCCCATGGTTAGCGTAAGCCTGCTCCTGAGAAGTTAGAGGTACCCTGTAGTCGTTGTCGCCAGCGCGATCGTTGCGGTTCTCCGTTGGTTCTTGCAAGGCTTCAACTTCCAGCGCCCCTTCTTCCCAATCTTCCCCGAGGAACGAGCCCGGGTCGTCCTCCGGTGCGTACCCCTGGTCCATCATGCGGGGCGCGTAGGCTTCCGGGGCTGTCACCCCGAACACCTCGCCGTAGTGCCCCACACTCCATGTTGCCCCGCCATGCGCGGCGTCCTGAGGATGGTAGCACGGCATCCCACTAGAACCATGAGAGGCGACGCTTGTACTCATGCTCATTGCGGGTGGCATGGGGGCGGCGGAGCCCCCGGTGCCGCCGGCCGTGCTGGTGTCGACGAAGCCCCCAGGCGCACCCGATGGCGCGTGGTTGCGGCGAGGCCCGCCGTGAGACCCCGGCATGGCTTGAGAAGGAAGCTGATAGCAGAAGGGCGGCACTCCTGATGCCGCCGCATCTAGCAGCTCGGCAACGCGCTCCAGCAGTGCATCCCGGCCGCTCTCCATCAGCCGGCACCGCAGCAGCTCTCGCGCCACCGTGAGTGCTGCCCGCATGTTTGCCTGCTCCCGCCATGAATGCGGCGCTGTTGCTGCAGCGTGGCTTGCTGCCCTTCCAGCGGCTCGTACTTGTCGTGGTGTGAGGGTGGACGACGCCTGGCCGCGCCGCCCGCGCCCCGCAGCATTGGACGGTGCTCGCGGCGCCTGGGGCGCGGGGTCGAGGTCTTCATGGGCAGGTGTCACCACTCGGGCCGGCCAAGCTGCCCAGCGGTCGGAATCAGCCCTTGGGTTGCCGGACATTGTGGCCATGGAGCGTTGGCAAGTCGATCGGCGGAGAAGAAGCTCCGGCACACCCCTACCTGGCGCGCCAAATGCCGGATGTGGGGTTCCGGCGAAACCCTTAAGGTTCGAACTCTGGGTGCGCGCGAAGTTCTTTCCCTCCTACCGATCTACTCCCTAGCTCACCAAGATCTGGCAGACGAACTAGGCGAACTCGCAACACAGAGAGACACGGGATTTATACTGGTTCAGGCCACCATTGTGGTGTAATACCCTACTCCAGTGTGTGGTGGTGGATTGCCTCTTGGGCTGATGAAGCATAGTACAAGGGGAAGAACAGCCTCCTGAGGTTGAGGTGTTCTTGTTCTCTGTGGGCTCGTGGATGAGAACTCGATATGTTCCCCTTAGTTCCACCTGCCTCTACTGTGGTGGCTAGCTCTACTTATATAGGCCCTAGTCCTCTCCCCAAATATTGAGCGGGAAGGGAGCCAACAACGGCGGGCGAATTTGAAAGGGGACAACTAGTACAAGCTATCCTGACAAAAGTGGTCTTCTCCTGCTAAAGGCTCTGGTGGTGACGCCGTCTTGGGCCCTACGGTGACCTCCGTCTTGCTGTCCTGCTGGCCTTGGTCTTGTTGCACCGATATGGAAACCTTTTCCTGATGCCTCGGTACTCCCCGCCTGTGTTTGCTTCCTTAGCACCAAAGAGGAAACAAGGGCGCTGCACGCGCTGGCGCCCGCCCGGCGCCCGCCTGGTGCCGAGCGTCATGGCTCACGTAACGAGAGCCTCATGAGGTTTGCCCCGCCTTGATATCTCCGCTCCTCGTGAGCCTGCCTGGCTAGGCCGCTCCTGAGGAGGTCTTGCGTTGTCCGCCCCACGAGGCTTGGCCCCTCGCGAGGGTCTTGATTGCCTTGTCGATGGAGATGGGCCGTACAGGCCCGCTAGCATAGCCATGCCGTGGGCCGCAGGCAGGCAAGTCTGGGGACCCCCGTTCCCAGAACGCCGACAGAGACCGAATGAATTGCTGCACCTCCACCACATGGGCAAGGGTCGAGGGGCAAGGGAGCGTGCGTACTATTATGTTCGTTTCAATATGGACTACATACAGAGCAAAATGAGTGAATCTACACTCTAAAATACGTTTATATACATCAGTGTTTGGAGTATGTACTAGTAGTTCATATTGAAATCTACTAAAGGACATATATTCCAAACAATATGATAATCTCTCTAACCAAGGTAGGGACGAGGAGTAAACGGAGGGAGTAGTAAAATTTTCTCCTCGTCCTGCGAGCCACCGTGCGCGTGGGCGAGGGAGCGGGCGTCAGGCGTAGTAATCAAGCTTCACCTCGTCCTGCGAGCCACCGCGCCCGTGGGCGGCGGAGATGGCATACTAAGCAAGGTTCTCCTCATTTTGCGAGTTGACGGGACACATCAAACGAATACATACGGAGCATCTCGAGTGTATAGAGCCTTGCCTCTAAGGTAGGCCCCACATGGTTTGCCTCTTTTTTAACATAACGCGTCTAGTCGCAATTTTTTTGTTCACCTGTGGTAGACGATCCTCCATCAAGTGGACAACCAGTACACGTGTCAAATTACCACGTGGGTTGCCTTTTCGTACAGAGATGAGCTCCACGGTGTACCCGCGCAGGTGTGGTTGGGAAAGAGACGGGAGTACGTGCGCCGTGCATGCACCACTTCTCTTCGTGCACATCCCCCACCTACGTGGGTGTGTGTGAGAGAGGTACAAACCTAGACAGATGGCATGTGCTTTCGTGAGTGTTTTTTGTTTTGGGGGGTGGGGTGATTTCGTGAATGTATTTGTGGGAATATGTGTCGGTGACATCTCAAACAAAAATTTGACACATGCAATGTGTGTGAAATAGAGGCCTATCTATATCATATAGAGGGGGCGATCCACGAGAAGAGAGGGAGGGGTCATAGATATCGATAGAGTCAAAGAGAGGATCAAGTGGGTGGGTGCGAGATCGATGAAGAGAGCCATCGAAATTGTGTGTGTGCGAGTCAAAGATATAGGGCGACTGGCCTACCGGAACGTCAGAGGGCACAGGGCAAGTTTGTGTGTGGCAGGGAGACATGACTAGAGCGCTCGATGTATCGGTGTGTCGGGGGGGGGGGAGGCAGAGGCCTACCTAGAGAGGTAGAACAACTCGTATATGTGTTGAGAAGGAGGGACCCAGCTATGTCTTGAGGGAGATCGGTCGACATCCATACATAACTGAAGGACAGGAAATAGGAGAGAGAGAGAGAGAGAGAGAGAGAGAGAGAGAGAGGAGAGAGAGAGGGAGGGAGAGGGGTAGAGTGCTGAATGGGTGATGGAGTTGCTTCTCGAAGATGGTGGGTAAGGTCTACTAGACAAACTGAGGGTAGAACTGCAATATTATGAGTAAGAGTGGGGATGTGTTTCTGTGTGTGCCTGTGCGTGATAGATGTGTCGGGACGCATGGATGCACGATGAAGGGGAACCATGTGTTTGGTAAGCAAACCTAACTAGATTGGTAGATCAATTATTGTTTGTCGGGGGAAGGGATAGACATAACTAATGAGGTAGATCGATCGACATGTGGGGGAAAATGAGTTATAAGGACCTAGCTAGCTATATGTATAGTGGGAGATCCGTCAGTGTACATCCATTTGTTAGAGG
Organism: Triticum aestivum; assembly: GCF_018294505.1. NCBI lineage: Eukaryota > Viridiplantae > Streptophyta > Magnoliopsida > Poales > Poaceae > Triticum > Triticum aestivum. Next base: position 189,336,132 of record NC_057796.1, read on the forward strand.
CAAATAAGGCCCAGCGGGACGGATAGACAGAGAGAATGGAGCTACTAGGAGGTGGTGCGAGAGGCCGAGCTACTAGCTAGATAGGGGGGAGTGTGCGATGGTGATATCGATGAAAAGAGGGGCGAGAGTTTACACGTGTGTGGGACCGTATGAGAGACACGAGGCATGGACACTGAAAAGAGGAGATGGAAGGTGCGTGTGTATGTTGTAGGCAGACATCACTGGAGAGGTTTATCAATTGGCGTGTGTCGGAAAGGAGTTGTGGAGACTGTGGGAGAACGACCTAAAGAAAAAAAAGAATGTGTGCAATGGATAGAATGTTGAGGGAGTGGGAGGGCGAGGAGGGCATGTGCATGCACGAGAGAAAGTTAGAGGATTCTGTGGGTGTGAGAGACTAACAAAGATCATAATTTGATATGAAAGTGGATTCATATATTTGAATAAGAGATCATAGTGTTATAAACATATGCAGGCATGAATATACCGGTGATACGCGTGCCGTGGTTTTGCACATGTTATACCATAATGTGATAATGCATGGCATTTGCAACTCACAGCTAAATGTCGAACAATCTAAACCATACAATACATCGAACAGTCTCACATTTTATTTGAATTTGTGATAATGTGTGGCGTTTGCAGCTTACAACTAAATAACAAACAATCTAAACAATACTATATATCGAACAATCTCACATTTTATTGGAATTTGTGGTAATGTGTGGTGTTTGCAACTCACATCTAAATACTTGTAGGCGTAGGGGGCAGGGCACCATACATTATGTGATAAACACATTATACATATGAGACATGGTTTAGATTATGAAGATCTAGCTAGAGCTTGAAATGTACTATGATAGGAAATCAACATAAAGTGGATTCAAAAAATCGAGTTCGAGTTCATATAGTAAACATAGTTCATATCTAACTCGACAGTAATCATGTGGTGTGTTGTGAACATAATACACAAACGATGGTTTAACTTGACAATAATGATGATTGTAGATCTTATTAAAATAGAGAAATGAATTCAAATGGTTTGACTTCACAACAATCATTATTGGAGATCTTATTCAAATAGAGAAACGAATTCAAATTTAGTTCATATTGAAGCGGTAGTATATATGTGTGGAATGCACTAAAACGTTCATTTGAGTAGCAGGTTGCATGCATTATACACGTAGCGGAATATTTTAATTGAACATAACATGAATTCAAAGTTTTGAATGGCATTTGTAGTGCGAATTGATTATGTACAGTACACGGGACTAGACTCTCTTGTGTGGTGCAAATTGATTTCTTTTTGTTTTTTCATCGACAGAAGTGCAAATTAATTTGGTACAGTACACGTTAGGCTTGTCCGGAAATTTCAAGCCGCACGTTGTTACCCTGAAATATTTAAGATATATATTTGTCTCGTTGTGCTCCGAAAACTCCCTCCATCTCAACCCGTGCCTTGCTATCCCAAAATTACAATGCGCGCGAAAAGTCCCACCTCCTGCGAAATCCCAACATGTGAAATGCCCGTGATACCCCTGAACCGAAAGAACCGCCTAGCACAAATCGGTGGGGGTACTTTCATAACTTACCCCACATTTCGGACAAGCGCGTCCCTAAGCCATGGTTCCCCACTCCCTTCCCATCAGCCCACCCATTCGTACACCGAGGCCGCGAAAACACGCGAAGCCCCACACCCTCCTCTGTCCGCCACCTAGCCGGAGCCTCTTCCCTGACGACGTGGTCCACAGCAACACCTCGACGTCCCTCATCCACCGTACCGGATGAGGATCCATCGTAGATCTCGTCGTTCCGTCGGTTCAGCCACCCCGTCCTCCACCTCCATGGAGCTGCCTCGACGTTCCCCTCATCTTTCGCGCCACCTCCATTCCCACACCGACGTCTTCACCTGCACCACTGGAAGAGCAACATCATCACCGTTTCCTCGGATGAAGCTGAGGCCTAATCGGCGCCACCAAAGAGGTTGTACACTAATCGCCGCATTTTCTTCTTGATTCGATCTCACAGTGCTGCCGGCGCTCGGTCCCGAGCCAACATGGCGCGGCTCCATCCACGGCAGCGTCGCCGGCCCACTTCCTCCACGACGCCGCTCCCTCGATGGCGACGTCCACATCAGTAGGAGCTGCTGCTGCTTTAGCTCTCGCTCGCGCTGATGCTCTGCTCTTGCTCTCGGTCCCCTGCGTGGTCTTTTCTTGCCCTTGCTCACGCTGCTCCTCTCACTCTTGCTCTTGCTTGCGATGCTGCTCCGATTTAGCTACACTTCAGTCGACTGAATCGATGTTGGGTCAGTCGATTTTCAGGGGGTGGGGGGGCTCGCCGGAGTTAAGGAAGAACCAGCCGCAGCGGGGAGGGGGCTCGCTAGAGAGGTACCCCACTATCTATCTTAGGGTTCAGAGTGGGGGCGGTGGTCGCCGACGGTGGCGGGGCGGTGGCATGGGGATCACCGGAGAAAAAGCTCGGCATGGGGGGCCTAGAGGGATGGCCGGGGTGGCGGCTGGCCGACGGTGGGGAGTGTTTTTGGGGCGGGCTGGGCGGCACACCACCGGCCGCGGGCGGCAGCTTGGCCGGTGGTGGCTGGCAGCTCAGGGGTGGAGATTGAAGATGAACTACTACACGACCAGCTACCCCGGCTCTCGCACACGTTGCTGCTACTGCTTTTCTGCTACTAGTGCGCTCAGTTTTGGCAATATAATTCAGTTTTTACAGCAAAATTCAATTCCGATAGTTAAGTTCAGTTTCGACAGTTAAATTCAGTTTCGACAGTTAAGTTTAGAGATGAGCGACTGATGTATTTTACATCTAGCACTTGATGGTTATGTATTTTACGTCATCTATTGGAGATGCCACGACTAGGGAAAACCCTAGTACTAGCGTGGGTTTAATGCCCACTAGTAGCGCGGGCTGCCGCGCTACTAATAAGGCGCTACAGCTATTACTTAGCAGTAGCGCGTGCGACACGCGCTACTGCTAAGACACATAGCCGCAGCGCTTGTTCTCTCCCGCGCTGCTGCTAATCTAGCTAGTAGCAGCGTGTTTACTATCCATCGCTACTAGTATTCATTTTTTTATTTTTAGTGTATTTATACGCCGTTATACAAATTTTGGTACAATGCCAATTATGAGGTTTATATCATTATGTCCATAACAGTGTGTCAAATGAAGGTGGATTAGGTTCAAGTGGAGGCAATATGTGGTGCGTGTCAAAAGTATACTACTAATCCAAACTTGATCTAGTTTGGACTACTAGTACTTTCGATGTGCACCACATGTTGCCTCCACTTGAATCTAATCCGCCAGCACAAGCTATTTAATCATCGTCATAGTCATTACCACCAACAGTATTTATTTAATCACCATAGTCATAGTGGAGCACATCATCATCTTCAAACTCATTCTAGCTAGCTAATCACCACCAACACTAGATGCGGTAGCTATCTAATCACCACCAACACTAGCTAATAATAATCATCATAGTCATTACCACCAACACTAGCTATTTAATCATCATAGTCATAGTGTAGCACATCATCATCTTCAAACTCATTTCTAGCTAGCTAATCACTCCTGCTGCTCTCTCTCATGTAAAATAACATAAAACATGTGTAGCACTCCTCCTTCATCAAGTTGGAGCATGCAGATGAACCTGTCTCCTAATCGTGGGCTGCGCTTCTGATTGCTTCCCCCTAGTACTTCTCTGGACTCCTCCTTCACAGTTTTGGTCCAGTCTTTCACTATTAAGCATTCCTCGCTATTAGAAATCCTGAATGCACTAAATTGCATTGTAGGATATCTTGGCCGTAAGCTAACAATACTCATGGTACCTTTAGTCTCGATCCCATGAGGTACAACATTCATCAGGAGTCCCTGTTGAAGAACATCGTATAGTAACATACTTAGCAATGAAGTTTAGCTTAAAAAATAATGTATGCAAAAGATGCACTGAGGACAAACAGTAAAAATCTTACCATCTTTCCTAAATAGATGTGACCGTAGTTCAGTACGAACACTATTGGTCGCACGTTTTCAGTACTAACATTTCTAAGTGCAGGAAGAAAGTTTGTCTTGACAGTATGAAGATCCTCAAGCCATGAAACATAATGACTTATCTCCTCACAGTTTAGTTCAGCCCCGGGACTGTAGTAGGTTATGTCTACCAAGCGCTGGACATGTTTGCTTGAACGGAAATAAGCTGAAAATAGAAATTAGTTGTTAACTATTTTTGAATAAACAATATCAAAGACATAAATATGGTTGAGAAACTCACATAATGGTATAACTGGAGGCGTCTGCACATCGACCCAGATGTCAATATTACCTTCAATATCATCTTTCGGATGAATATCAAAGGTGATAACCATATCAGGCTCAAATGCATAAGTCTTGCATATTGCTCGCCATGTTTTGCATCCAAAATAGGTGTAGCCGTTTGCGTTTTATAATTTTGCGTGGAAAATACAACCATGCTCGGTCTTCAAGTAAACTTTCTTTACCTCCATAGTACGACTGAAACCTATCTTATCCAAGACAAAAACTCTTGCATGGCAGGGGATACGCTAGTAGAATAGTAAAAAAATTAAATTATAAGTTGAAGCAAATGAAGCAGATGTCATGCTTAATTACGAAAAAAGACTTGCCGTTGTGACTTACTATATCCACTTCGAAGTTCCTGTCCAGCTTGATGCTGAAGTGCCTATCATCATCTAGGAAGATTCCGTCGCACAGGCCGCGCTCGTCTTCGCAGTATTTGCAAATACCGAAATCCTTTTCGTCGTCAGACATTTCCTATGTTCATAGTTGAAACATTAATTGAAAATCGATCGAAGACAACTACCAGGATACTCAACACACAAATCCGGGGCACTCAATATTTCCTACATATTCTGGCACAAGTCATGCCAAAATTCACGGAAAAATCCGGCATGACCTTTGCTAAAATAGGACATATCGAGCGCCTGAAATTTGCCGGAACGGAAATGAATCAACACTCCGGCAAAACATAGGCCACTCGGAGGTGTAACCAGCAAACATGACCGGCCACTTGGGCAAGCACATATCCTATTTGAGCAACACAAGATTTACATTTCAAAATATCTTATAGGACTCATATTGACATGAGCATTCAATAAGAAAAACCAAATCGTAAAATAAATAAGTATTCAAATTAGCATTCATTCAATAAGCAAAAGTAAATCATCTCATGCGTCTGTACATCGTCGAATATTAGCACTAATACATCCCGAATAGTATCATACATATAACATGACTAATACAACTAAAACCCTAGCGCATGACGGGTATCGGCGCGGGCAGTGGACACCCATAGAGAAGGAACCATCACAGGATCATTGCTCCAGTGAGATCCCTAGAGAACCTGCCAGGTATTGGAGAACCTGTGCTCCAACGCAAACAAGTAGCAACGGACGTGCGCGTCCTCCTCACTGAAACGGTGATGCACCACCTCCGCGGGGTCCTCGAGCCTCTGGACCATCACTGGCCCACGCGACCGCCACCAAAGAAGGTTCGGGTCAACGACAGGCTGGCTCCTCACCAACCTGCCCCCCCGGTAGGTAGCGCCTCCCAGTACCACCCCGGCGGAGCCTAGTCCGGGACATGGCCCATCTGGTGACGCAAGTGTCCTCCGCCGACTCGACGACGAGGATGCAGGATAGGCATCGTCGACGTCGATGCGGGAAACATTGCTTTGACTAAAAAAATAAAAACAAGTTCTTACTAACTAGTTCTATTAATTCAACTAGTTCTTACTAAAAATAAACTTACTATAAATAAAAATAAACTAGTACCTAATTAGTACCTAGTTCTTACTAACTAATTAGTACCTAGGAACTACTGCCCTAATTACCATCTAATTTGATGAACCTACGGGTGGAAAGTGGTAGCGGATATTCCAATTATCCAACTTAAAAGTAAAATAAGTGGTCAAATTTTACTCGTTTTATTATGCATTACAATAGTGTTTATTCATCATCTAAGAAAACATCCGAGCCGCATCCGTATCCGATTCATTTCCACCCATAGATGAACCCTAACTAATTTGATGCAACTAAAATTTGAAGAACCCTAGCTAGGCAGAGGTAGGGGAGGGAGAGGAGCAGGCGTGCTCACCTCGGGTGCCTGCGGCGAGAGAGGGGCAGGCGGAGTCGAGGTCGGGGTCGGAGCTCGGGCGCGCGGTAGAGGGCGGCGTCAAGGTCGGGGTCGGGGGCGGCGTCGAGGTCGGGGCGGCATCGAGGTCGGGGTCGGGGGCGACGTCGAATCCGGGGCCGGGGGCGGCGTCGAGGGTGTGCGGAGAGCGACGGGAGAGCGCGCGGCGGCCGACGGGCGACGGCGGCGGCGACAACGGAGGACTTGGATTTGGGAGAAGTGGCCGTGGGGAAGAACGACCGCGCGGTTAAGTCAGAAGTAGCAGTAGCGCGTTCCAGGAAGTGCGCTACTACTAAGCTAGCTACAACGTTTTCCTCGATAAGCGCTACTGCTATTCCTTTCTCTTTTTCCCCTTTTTCATTTATTTTTCTTCACATTTTATTTTTTTCCTTTCACCTTCTTCTATTTCTTTCATTTTCATTTACTTTTCTATTTGCTTTCCATTTAATTTTATTTCCTTTAGCAGTAGCGCATTTCATCGTAGACGTGCTGCTACAAAGCAAGTAGCGGTAGCGCGGTTCTACGTAGATCGCTACTACTATGTGTAGCCTATCGGCTAAGCCGTGGGAATTTTAGTAGTAGCGCTTTTATCTTCAGGCGCACAACTGCTACAATTGTATCTGTAGTGCCGTTTACACTAGCACGCTACTACTACTTAGCACTAGCGTGCTTTGTTAACACGCGCTACAGCTAAAGTTTTGTGTATAAGGTTTTCCCTAGTAGTGTGGTATTAGAATTCCACTCAGGTTAACGTTGTCTCTCTTGTCCTGCTTCAGCCTCGGCGTCGTACAACTCACCGGAGCTGCTCCAATGACGAAACCCACCATCACAGCGGAGCCGTACCCCGGGCTCTATCTCAAGATGCCTAAGATCTTCTTCCCCTCCTCTGATAGCCAAGTTAGCCGGATCATCCTCACCGACCAACCTAATCACACTGAGATCGACATGGCTTCGTCAAAGAGGTTGTACACTTGTTGCATCTCTTTTTTACTCTACATGTTATATATATTGTCCACTGAGCACACGTAGTAACGTGATATACGATTAGTTTCTCCTACTATATGACAAGCAGTGAGGTACCAGGCAACTTAGCTATCCGTGATGGACTCTCTTGAACGCCATCATTATTTATCTCTGTGCGTTTGAGCTGTGCATTTGTCGATGGGCCTGGGAGTTGAGCTAGTAGGGAAGTGGCCTGGGTCCAAAGTAGTAGAAGTAGCACAAAAACATTTTTTGAGTGTAGGCTTTTCCTTGCTCAAGCCTGCCTACTAGAATCGCCAGTGCTTGAAAGGAAAAGTGAAGGAAAGCCATAGGAATTGGAAAGTTTCCTATGGTACTACTATTCATGCATTTGTTCAAAGGAATGGAGCAAAGGAAAACTGTAGGATTTGTTCCTTTAGTGTCTCCTTGAAAGAAAAACCGTAGGAATTTTAGTATCCACTTGTCCTCCTTTTCATATTCCTATTCATGAAGCACAAGACTAAGAGATAGTAGCATAATAGCATTATAACCGTACATTTTCTTGTGGTTTGACTTAATCTCACCATGCTTCTTTGCATCCTGTGATCTTCCAATTCTTGTGAACCAAACACCCAGATTGGCAGAAATCCTGTGTTTTTAAATTCTCTGTTTTGCACGTGCATTCCTATCATATTGTTGTGTATTTCCTATCCCTGCGTTGTTAGAATCCTCCAATTCAAACGAGCCCTTACAAAATTACTTCTCTTACAGATAGTTGTCAAAGAAAACCTTGTGTAGTTTGTCCCGCTCCTGCTGTGCCATCGTCCACCCTAGCTCAGGTGCTCCAGCGACATAAGGGTCCAGCACAGCAGGGATCCAGCCTCCAGACTGTCTTTTGCCGCCTCAGATCTTCTTCCCCGCCGCCGGCAGCCATGACAACTGCATTACCATCATCAACCAAGCAGATGACCTCGAGGACTACACGAGTCCGCAAGAGAGGTCACACTCTTTCGTGTCTGCTTACGTTATGCATCGCTGAATATTACATACTACTTATCGTCCTATTCACCGATTAGACTCTGAGTCAGCTCCAAACTAATGGTCAAACTTGAGTTTTTAAATGGTTGTGGAGTACATATCGGGGCCGCAACCAATAGTATCTATCTACTATCTGGTTAATCTCTGGTGTCTACTATGAGTTTCATGTTGGGTGGGAAACAAACAGTAAAGAAGCCATTATTTGTATTTTTTAGCTGAAGCCATTATCTGCCTGCTATCATTGGTTTTGGGTCTATCCACAGGTTGCTACCATCACTATGGATTTCTGCATGCACTCCTTACATAATCTCACTATGTTTTATTCCTATGCATGTCAATTGTTGTACACAATGGAACTGAACATGTAGAGAAAAAGAGACGAGCCTTGCGTGGCAATAAAATTTCATGCAAACGTCACTCCATGGTAGGCGCAGATGCAGCCCCCCTCCAGCCATTTCGGATTGTAATCGCGAGGAAGATATCTGTTCTAAGGGGGATTCAGAAGGAGAAGACAACTCCTATTTACCCCCTGAGGTATTCGCTCTAACTTGGCATGCTGATGTTGGTTATATCATGCATATGGCGCCTTCCATTGCTTACTTTATATATCAAATATGTCATCTTCTTAGTTTAGACATGCTTTGTGTGAATGCCATCTGTTTAGTTTATTCATCGTTTATGTAAATTATGCTACGCCATCTTGTTTAGCCAGGCGTCATATATGTGAATTTTGCAATGCCATCCTGCTTAGCCAGTCATCTTATATGTGAATTATATCAGGCCATCCTTTTTTTCCGTTACGTATTACATTTGTCAACAATGTTAGTACATTCAACTACTCTCCATGTGCATCAGCCATTTGACACGGCGATGGAAAATTCTGGAGTGAAAACAAGGTCTTCAGAGCAGACTATGCTATCCGACGAAGTGCATATCTCGCTGGTTACGGATAGCTCCTCAGAGGAGGATTCAGAGACAGATGACCAGTCCTATTCCCCCCCCCCGAGGTGTATGCTCTAACTTGGCAGAGTTATGTTGCTCATATCGTGCGTATGGTGTCTTGCATTGCTATGTCATTTGATTAGTTTAGACATGCGTTGTGTGAATGCCACCAACTTAGTGTCTAATTACCATATATGTGAATTATGCATTGCCATCTTGTTGCAAGACATTATATATGTGAATTATGCAATGCTATCTTGTTGAAAGGCATTATATATGTGAATTATGCAATGCCATGTTGTTTAGCCCATCATCATGTATGTGAATTATATCATGCTATCATTTTTTTGTATTACGTGTTCCATTTGTCGACAACGTTTGTATATTCAACTACTCTTCCTGTGCATCAGCCATTTGAAGCAGTGATGGAAGTATCTGGAGTGAAAACAAGGTATTCAGAGCAGACAATGCTACCTGCTGAAGCGGACATCTTGCTGGTTACAGAGAGCTCCTCAGAGGAGGATTCAGAGACTGATGACCAGTCCTATTTCCCTCCAGAGCGGGGTTCTTCCCACACGACCCAGAAATCGTCGGGGATATGCCCTCCTGGCACACACACTCGACAAATGAGGTCGTCTGCGACCGGCGAGCACTCAAATACAAAAATACGTACAATAGTGCTAAAAATACAATTATACTGGCGAAATCATTTCCGGTCGTAAGTACATCCCACACAGTCAGTCACCGCTAAACGTTTCCATTCGTATATACATCCCACACAGTCACTCCAAGGAAAACGTTTGCGCAAGGTGGCACAACGTAAATAGTTTTGCAAGATAAAATGTCGTGTGTGATTGTTCATTGATCCAACATGGTTTATTCCTAGAAACTGCGTGTGTTGCCTGAGGTCATCGTCCATGGTATTTTCTCAATAACCGTTTGCAATAGGAAAACCCAATTAGCAAGCTAATTGGCCAATTAGCAGGCCCTATTATTAATAATCCATTTACTAATCTAATTGACATTCATATTAAGCACATAATATATTCCATTTCCATATTAAGGAAGCAGGAATTCATAATTGAAATGTAACGACCAAACCTCGAAGGATTTGAGTCTCTGTGCTTACTGTGCTAGTCCCTGGATCGAACTCGCTAGCACACACAGTATAGATGAATACCAGAATAGCAAGTGCATCATTTATTACAACGTATGATCCATAGTATATAAAATAAAACAATCTGCATAGCAATTGGCTAGCTTTATTCAATCAAACAGCGGAAAGTAGCAGAAAATAACGATGAGTCCCATCATAGCCCACTGGCGATGCTAAGTGCAGACTCACGACCCTAACGGTACCTTACACTTCGTCTGAGTATCCTGCAACAAGAGACGTTGCAGCCATATAGGTCAATACTTTGAATGTATTGCCAAGTTACACAGGAGTAATAATATAGCAGACCTACATGTATATGCATAGTATAACAAAAGAAGGCTTGAGGGTTTATTTTTGCAGAAAGCTGATTTTATCCTAATAACTGCCTAATAGTCAATTTTTTTTACATCCTTTTATTACTACATGTATATACACAAGGTTGAGTTGGCAAAATCAACTCCAACCTACCCTTTATTAAGTTGCCCAACAAATTTATTAGGTGTCACATCTGTCAAGATCATCCAACAACTGTAATGGCATAGTGGCTCAAAATTACCCATAACTGGGGGCACGGCTAATCATGATTAGTTTTAATACTCTGCAGAGTTTTGCACACTTTACCCACTAGACTCAACCCGAAGATTGAGACGAAGTCTTTCAGAAGCAGTCACCTCCACCCCCGGCAACCGGTACACCTACTCATATCTACATCTGCTAGCTTACCTGGGCGAGGATCCCACAACCTACTCAACTAAGCCAGAGCCCATTTAGCTAGTGGTTGCGCATGGAAGCTACTAGTCACTAAGTCTGTCTGATCTTTTTGAGCCTGGGCGGCCGTCCACTTACATTCAGAGGGTATAAACCATGATGTTCTTGAAACCACCCTTCAATACCAATTCCGCCCAGAGGTGAATTAAGTCCTTAATTACTACTCAATTTGTTATATTTATAGTCCTCACATAAGCTAAATGAATACATGAACCACCCCCGTTTACAAAGCATAGCAAGCTACAACTACCACGATTTGCAAAACACGGGAAGATAGCTCAACAGCATAGCAAAATTTATATATTAATCCTATACATGCATATATTCATAGTGTGATATAACTACATGCATAGAAAACAATAGGTAAAGGATGATCAACATGTAACTTGCCTTGGTTCTGGTTCAAAAAGTCACACTCCTGACAATAGCTCGTGTTGCACTCCGGACAATCTACACGTTTCACACAATTCAACATATCAATCACCGGAACACAAAAAGAACCAAAACAAAACCAACAGCAAGGAAACCATTTTTAAAACTCAACAACAGAAGCTTAACAGCACCTAAATTGCACTACGGTCACAATGCAAAAAGAATCACTAAATTTCGTTAAACGGTTGGGAAGTTACGGCCTCCGGAAGATTTGATTCAAATTCAAACGAATTCAAATTTGAACGGTGCAAACATGCGCAAAGTTGGTACTGTGATAATGTGCTGATTTTTGTGAGTGCATAGGAAAAAGAATTACCTAAATTGGACTTATAGAATAAAAGATATAGCTAAAAGAATTTTGGATGAAAATCTGTGAAAAACAAAAAGAAACAGAAAACTCCTGGACACTGTAGCAACTCCTGTGCGTGCCGTGTAGCTAACTGCCACGTGGCAACACGCGATTGGACGAAAGTGATCCTTCGCGCGTGTGCTCACCAGAATAGAGGAAAAACGGCGGCGGCTCCGGGCGTCGGCGGCGGCGCTTCTCCGGCGGTGCTCCGGCGAAAGTGAAGTGGCGGATGGGTTCAGCGACGAGTGGCGGAGGCGGACTGTGCCGGCGGCGGTGAGGACCTGAACGCGGCGGATCCGGCGGCGGCGGTCGAGCTCGTTCCTCTCCCTCTGCTGCGTTTATGGCCACGAGAAGGAGTCAGCGAGAGCGGTGTCGAGAGAGGGTTCGAACGGTGACAAGTGGAGCGGCCAGGGCGACCTTACGGCGGCGATCGGCGGACCTTCTCTGCGAGATCCAAAACGCCCGACAGGCGCATGTGGACGAGGGGCGATGGGGAAAGGGCTTCGGAAGGTTTCCCCTAGGGCTTTTCCTCGCGTGCGGTGTCCCTGGGGAGCACGGGGTCGGACAGGGGCGCAGATCGACTCGGGTGCGGCCTCGGCGTGCGTGTGCGTCCGACCGGAGGAAGGAGATAGGTGCAGGGCCCGTTGGACAGAGAGAGAGAGAAGCGGCGGCGGGTCGGGTGCGGTGTACCGCTTCGGCGGCTGGAGGCGCGGGAGACTGGGCCGCGGGCAGTGCAGGGTTAGCTGGGCCGCGGGGTTGGCTGCTGGGCCGCGCAGTGCTGCGTTTTTTTTTCTTATGAATAAACCACAACAGATAAAAACAAACTAAAATAAAACAACATAATAAAACCTAAATAAAAATACTTGGACACATAGTCAAAATAGCCCTACAGCTATAAACTACAGGAACACTAGTTCCAACACAAATGCAATTTTCGAAAATAGTTTTTATGCAATAGGCAACACATAACAGCAACAAAACACTCAAATAAAATATTTTGGAGATTGCAAAAATTACCAGAACATATTAGATGAACTGGAAATAATATTCTGCACATTATGAACATTTTTAAACAGGGGAGAAGTCATGTTATCTCCACTCCAATAAATTGCCTTTGTTGCATAATGAATTGAATATTTCAGAAAAAAGCAAATAATGCAATAAAAATATGATATGCATATGAATGATCTAATAGCATCCTAATTTAGGAAAACTAGGATGTTACAAACCTACCCCCTTAAGATGAATCTTGTCCTCGAGATTCGGGCTGATTAGCAAATAGGTGTGGGTGATCGTGCGTGAGATCTTCCTCTCGTTCCCAGGTAGCTTCCTCCTCGGTGTGATGATCCCACTGAACCTTGCATAACTTAATTGTCTTGGTGCGAGTAACTCTCTCTGCTGTCTCCAGAATCTTAACAGGTTTCTCCTCGTATGTCAAATCACTCTCCAACTAAATTGCCTCAAGTGGCACCGTGTCCCTCAATGGAACATCCATCATCTCTGCATGACACTTCTTCAACTGAGATACATGAAACGCATTATGAACTCCTGACAAGGATTCTGGCAACTCCAGCTGATAAGCTACCTGTCCTCTACGCTCCAAGATCTTGTAAGGCCCCACAAAGCGTGGTGCTAACGTACCTTTAATTCCAAACCTCTTAATTCCCCGAAGTGGTGAAACTCGAAGATATGCACGGTCTCCTACATCATATGTCACCTCCTTACGTTTTGTATCTGCATAACTCTTCTGTCTGGACTGTGCTATCTTCAGCCTATCACGAATCAACTTGACCTTCTCCTTAGCATCTCCGATCAAGTCTGGTCCAAAGAACTGATGCTCTCCAACCTCATCCCACATCAGCGGTGTCCTGCACTTCCTTCCATACAATACCTCAAATGGTGCCATCTCCAGAATAGCTTGATAACTGTTATTATATGAGAACTCTGCATAAGGTAAATTATCATCCCAACTGGACCCATAGTCCAAAGCACAAGCTCTCAACATATCCTCCAAAATCTGGTTTACCCTCTCTGTCTGCCCATCAGTCTGCGGATGGAAAGCTGTACAGAACTCCAGCCTGGTGCCCAAGGATGCATGCAACTGACACCAAAATTTAGATGTGAACTGAGTACCTTTACCAGACACTACCTTCCTTGGAACTCCATGCAGACAAACAATCTTAGACATATAAATCTTTGCTAGTTGAGCACTGGTATAAGTAGTCTTTACCGGGATGAAGTGAGCAACTTTAGTTAAACGATCAACAACTACCCAAATAGAAACATAACTTGACCGAGTCCTGGGTAAACCTATAATGAAATCCATACCAATCTCATCCCACTTCCAATCAGGTTTAGGCAATAGCTGTAACAAACCTGCTGGTCTCTGATGTTCTGCTTTAACCCTCTGGCACACATCACATGTTGCAATATATCCAGCAATTTCCCTCTTCAGGCTAGGCCACCAAAATCTTTCCCTCAAATCCAAATACATCTTAGTATTACCTGGGTGAATAGAATAAGGTGAATCATGCGCCTCCTGAAGAATCAACTTCCTGATATCTACATCCTAAGGTACACAAATACGCTTCTCAAACCATATGGCTCCATGTTCATCCTCATGGAAACCTTCTGCCTTACCTTTAACCATATTCTCTTTTATCTCAGCAATCTCCTTATCACCCTTTTGAGCTTCTCTGATCTTGTCAAGCAAAGTAGGCTTTACCTAAAGTGTTGCTAAATATCCCTTGGGAACCATCTCCAACCTGAGATTCCTGAACTGCTCACATAACTCCGATGGCATATCATCAATATTAATTGCATTAGCATGGCTCCTACGACTCAATGCATCAGCAACAACATTAGCCTTACCAGGATGATACTGCACATTCAAATCATAATCCTTAATAAGCTCCAACCATCTCCTCTGCCTGAGGTTCAGATCCTTCTGACTAAAAATATACTTCAAGCTCTTATGATCAGTAAATATATCACAATGATTACCAATAAGATATGGCCTCCAAGTTTTCAATGCACGCACAACTGAAACTAACTCCAAATCATGTGTAGGATAATTAAGCTCATGATTCTTAAGCTGACGTGAAGCATATGAAACAACTTTACCTTCCTGCATCAAAACACTCCCAAGTCCTTAACGAGAAGCATCACAATATACCTGGAAGTCCTTACGTATATCCGGCAGAGTTAAGACTGGGGCTGTAACCAAACGCTGCTTCAATTCCTGAAAGCTGGCTTCACATTCATCAGTCCAAACAAACTTCTTCTCCTTCTTCAACAATTCAGTCATAGGCTTTGCAATCTTGGAAAAGTTCTCAATAAACCTCCTGTAATAACCTGCAAGGCCCAAAAAGCTGCGAATCTCTCCAACTGTCGTGGGTGTCTCCCACTCTGTAACTGCAGCAACCTTAGATGGATCAACTGCAAGTCTGTTACCTGACACAACATGTCCAAGGAAAGCTACCTCATCCAGCCAAAACTCACATTTACTGAACTTGGCATACAACTGATGTTCCCTCAATTTCTCCAATACCAAACGCAGATGCACCTCATGCTCTTGCTTATTCTTGGAGAACACCAATATATCATCAATGAAAACAACCACAATTTATCCAAGAACTCCATAAACACCTTGTTCATCATATTCATGAAGTATGCAGGAGCATTAGTCAATCCAAATGACATAACAGTATATTCATACAACCCAGACCTCGTAGTAAAAGCAGTCTTTGGAATATCTTCCTCACGAATCTTTAATTGATGATAATCAGAACGAAGATCAATCTTAGAAAACACAGTAGCTCCCTCCAACTGGTCAAACAGATCATTTATCATAGGCAAAGGATACTTATTCTTAATGGTTACCTCATTCAGAGAACGATAATCAACACACATCCTCAAGGTCCCATCCTTCTTCTCCACAAACAAAACTGGAGCTCCCCAAGGTGATGAACTTGGGCGAACAAATCCTTGTGCCTACAATTCTCTTATCTGCTTCTTCAATTCCTCCAACTCTTGAGGAGGCATTCTATACGGTCTCTTTGCAATAGGTCCAGTGCCCGGTATTAAATCAATAAGAAACTCAATATCTCTATCTGGTGGCATACCTGGCAACTCCTCTGGATAATCTTTCACAACTGGCACCTCTTCCAGGCTACCCCAGAGTTCATCTTCACCTGATTATGCTTATACTTACACACATATTTGATCCTCTTCCCTCTTGGTGCACTGAGAATAATAGATCGACTAGCATAATCAATACGACCTTTATATAACTGCAACCAATCCATACCCAAAATAATATCCAGGCCTTGTGACTTTAATATAATCAAATCCGTAGGAAACTCATGGTTCCCAATAGACAAAGTCAACTGATGACAACCAACACCTGCTATCATCTCAGCTCCTGGGGAACTCACACTAATAGGCATACTAAGGGTTTTGGTTGGCAAGAATAGATGAGTTATAGATATAATAGGGCCAAAGACTATGTATATATAAATATATTCTACCCATATGCATAATATGATCAAGCCAACAAAACACAACAACGAATAACACCAACAAACAGACAAACAATAGACAATATGATAATATTATATATATATAGTTGAATAACTTTGACACTAAGCAATTTAACAAACAACTACCAATCAAGCAAACAATCTAGTATCTTCATACCACGAAAGTGGGCATAATCAGATACGCTAACACGATAATGTTGCAATATAAAACAAACATGAATGGTGGTCTCAGCACTAGTTCCTACTTAACTGTTCAAGATACTTGAGGGGGTTAACTAATAAACAGTAAGAAGTATACCTAGTTTATAAAATAATTTTCACTCCTATGGCTTTTCTAATCCATTTTCTAGGGTCACGTCCTACAGTCAACATGCTGCTCTGATACCATCTGTAACGACCAAACCTCGAAGGATTTGAGTCTCTGTGCTTACCGTGCTAGTCCCTGGATCGAACTCGCTAGCACACAAAGTATAGATGAATACCAGAATAGCAAGTGCATCATTTATTACAACGTATGATCCAGAGTATATAAAATAAAACAATCCGCATATAACTTGGCTAGCTTTATTCAATCAAACAGCGGAAAGTAGCAGAAAATAACGATGAGTCCCATCATAGCCCACTGGCGATGCTGAGTGCAGACTCGCGATCCTAACGGTACCTTACTCTTTGTCTGAATATCCTGCAACAAGAGACGTTGCAGCCATATAGGTCAATACTTTGAATGTATTGGAAAGATACACAGGAGTAATAATATAGCAGACCTACATGTATATGCATAGTATAACAAAAGAAGGCTTGAGGGTTTATTTTTGCAGAAAGCTGATTTTATCCTAATAACTGCCTAATAGTCAAATTTTTATTTACTTCCTTTTATTACTACAATTATATACACAAGGTTGAGTTGGAAAAATTAACTCCAACCTACCCTTCATTAAGTTGCCCAACAAATTTATTAAGTGTCACATCTGTCAAGATCATCCAACAACTGTAATGGCATAGTGGCTCAAAATTACCCATAACCGGGGGCACGGCTAATCATGATTAGTTTTAATACTCTACAGAGTTTTGCACACTTTACCCACTAGACTCAACCCAAAGATTGAGACGAAGTCTTTCAGAAGCAGTCACCTCCACCCCCGGCAACCGGTACACCTACGCATATCTACATCTGCTAGCTTACTTGGGCGAGGATCCCACAACCTACTCAACTAAGCCAGAGCCCATTTAGCTAGTGGTTGCACATGGAAGCTACTAGTCACTAAGTCTGTCTGATCTTTTTGAGCCTGGGCGGCTGTCCACTTACATCCAGAGGGTATAAACCATGATGTTCTTGAAACCACCCTTCAATACCAATTCCGCCCAGAGGTGAATTAAGTCCTTAATTACTACTCAATTTGTTATATTTATAGTCCTCACATAAGCTCAATGAATACACGAACCACCCCCGTCTACAAAGCATAGCAAGCTACAACTACCACGATTTGCAAAACACGGGAAGATAGCTCAACAGCATAGCAAAATTTATATATTAATCCTATACATGCATATATTCATAGTGTGATATAACTACATGCATAGAAAACAATAGGTAAAGGATGATCAACATGTAACTTGCCTTGGTTCTGGTTCAAAAAGTCACACTCCTGACAATAGCTCGTGTCGCACTCCGGACAATCTACATGTTTCACACAATTCAACATATCAATCACCGGAACACGAAAAGAACCAAAACAAAACCAACAGCAAGGAAACCATTTTTAAAACTCAACAACAGAAGCTTAACAGCACCTAAATTGCACTACGGTCACAATGCAAAAAGAATCACTAAATTTCGTTAAACGGTTGGGAAGTTACGGCCTCCGGAAGATTTGATTCAAATTCAAACGAATTCAAATTTGAACAGTGCAAACATGCACAAAGTTGGTACTGTGATAATGTGCTGATTTTTGTGAGTGCATAGGAAAAAGAATTACCTAAATTGGACTTATAGAATAAAAGATATAGCTAAAAGAATTTTGGATGAAAATCTGTGAAAAACAAAAAGAAACAGAAAACTCCTGGACACTGTAGCAACTCCTGTGCGTGCCGTGTAGCTAACTGCCACGTGGCAACACGCGATTGGCCGAAAGTGATCCTTCGCGCGTGTGCTCACCGGAACAGAGGAAAAACGGCAGAGGCTCCGGGCGTCGGCGGCGGCGCTTCTCCGGCGGTGCTCCGGCGAAAGTGAAGTGGCGGTTGGGTTCAGCGACGAGTGGCAGAGGTGGACTGTGCCGGCAGCGGTGAGGACCTGAACGCGGCGGCTCCGGCGGCGGCGATCGAGCTTTTTCCTCTCCCTCTGCTGCGTTTATGGCCACGAGAAGGAGTCAGCGAGAGCGGCGTCGAGAGAGGGTTCGAACGGTGACAAGTGGAGTGGCCGGGGCGTCCTTACGGTGGCGGTCGGCGGACCTTCTCTATGAGATCCAAAACGCCCGACAGGCGCGTGTGGACAAGGGGCGATGGGGAAAGGGCTTCGGAAGGTTTCCCCTAGGGCTTGTCCTCACGTGCGGTGTCCCTGGGGAGCACGGGAGGCTGGGCCGCAGGCAGTGCGGGGTTAGCTGGGCCGTGGGGTTGGCTGCTGGGCCGCGCAGTGCTTAGCGCTACGCGCTGTGCTGCGTTTTTTTCTTATGAATAAACCACAACAGATAAAAACAAACTAAAATAAAACAACAGAATAAAACCTAAATAAAAATACTTAGACACACAGTCAAAATAGCCCTACAGCTATAAACTACAGGAACACTAGTTCCAACACTAATGCAATTTTCAAAAATAGTTTTTGTGCAGTAGGCAACACATAACAACAACAAAACACTCAAATAAAATATTTTGGAGATTGCAAAAATTACCAGAACATATTAGATGAACTGGAAATAAAATTCTGCATATTATGAACATTATTAAATAGGGGAGAAGTCACGTTATCTCCACTCCAATAAATTGCCTTTGTTGCATAATGATTTGAATATTTCAGAAAAAAGCAAATAATGCAATAAAAATATGATATGCATATGAATGATCTAATAACATTCTAATTTAGGAAAATTGGGATGTTACATGAAATACATCGGAGTACAACATGATATAGCTTCAGCACTCAGCTACCCCATTACACAACTTCACCAGCAGCAAGTTTCACATGCAACATCTAGAACCTTTCGAAATTAGCATCATAGACGATACATAGAGAGATGCATCTCATCTGGAAAACTGCTGAAGCGGAAGGCGAATATTGAGCATTCATTCATGTAGAAGGTCTTTGCAACTTTAGGCTAGTGCCTGTGGATGATTGACCGTCCATCCTTCGACCTCTTCAGAAACACTTCAATATTGAACCGTGGGTGTTGTATGAAAACTTTCCTCGCCTCCTGACCATAATGTGGTTTGAGAGGTAATCATCAGTGAAGCCTGAAAACAAGGATGTGCATAAATATCTTCTCTATATTGGAAATGGGGCAAAGGAATAAAAAGGGAAGGTATAATAGTTAGTACCATCTTGTAAACCTCAGTGCTTCCCATTGTTTCCCTGCAACACATATAAGGTAGTTAGTCATTAGGTTAAGTAAGGGTTCACATGCTATCAGTAAAATATGCTGATGATAAATAAGCACATTGCAGATTCATCAGATTAATTCAAGCCACATGGAAAACCCATTTATCCAAACCAAGCATGATTAAGAACTAGGAAATATATCACTTGTATATGTTTCTCATGTATTAAGTGCAGCCAAATTTGATTTATTCCTCACATGGTATACAATAACAGAATGCAGCCACAACAATTGAACATCGCATTGCAGAATTGAACCAAGCAGTTAACTAAACACCACAACAAATGAACCAAACTTTAAATGAGCACCACATTGCACAATATAACATACTCCTAATAGAAGATCAGACAGTTAACCAAACCAAGCATGCTTAACAACTTGGAAATATTGCACCCTGAAGAACTGAACATCACATTTGATGAATTGAACCACGCAGTTAACTGAACACCATATTGCACGACATATAGAACATATACACTATAGCAGAAGATTGCATGGTAAAAGTAGATAGCACAATTCACTAGAATTTGTTAAGGAAAGGCAGTAGCTAGCAAACTGAAAATGGGTCCTTGTAGTGAGCTAATAAGACAAGCTACTCCTCATTGTCGGAGATATCGATGACGATTGGCTCCTTGGACATGGAAGAGGGCGAGGCCTCCGCATCATGGGTGCCCTCGTTGTAGTGGTGAGTTGCCTGAGCTGCTCCGAGCACTAACCTGCTGGCTCTCGAGATGAGGTAAGCACGTGCACGCTGAGAAAACACCTCATAGTCTTCGTCGAAGGCACCGACGGTGGCCTCGAGAAAACACCACGAACTGTCGCTTCAATCAGCCAACCGCGTCGCGACGTCAGCGCGTGAGGCGTCAACGGTGGCCTCGATGACGAGGTGCTCCTCCAAGATCTGGTGGTCGGCACGAATGGCAGCCATCGCGACCTCATGCGCTCGTGCGACCGCGATTTGCTTCTCCGCTGCCAAATGCTCCTTGAGATCCTGGCTATACTGTGTGCACCATGGCTTAGGGCGGCGCTTATTTGGTGGAGGGGTCGGTGATTTGGGTGGAAGGTGTTGCGCTCGCGCCGGCGGTCGGGGCATGTGGGATGTGGAAGGAGGACGAGGATGGGGGCCGGGTGTGGATTACCTGCCTGGATAGGCGAGGCCGAGCAGCGTGAAGGAGGGTCATCGGCGAGGAGGTGGTGCTGCAAGCAAGGAGTGAAGGTTTCAACTTGGAAAGGAAGGCGGAAACAAGGGAATGTGGATTTTGGTAAGGAGGAGGGGCGGGGGGGAAGATATTTCGGCGGAAGCCGAAAATTTGGAATCGTTTCAGCAAAAACACTGGCGCGCAAAGTGTCATCAGACACGGTCCCTTATTCAGAGCAGGCTATGAACTGTAGTCGTCGCACCTTCTCGCGTAAGCTGTATGCGTACTATACTCCAACGGTGCTCCAAGGTATTTTGTGCTGCATCTCACACGGTTGGTTATAATAAACTGGGTGGGATCTACTTGATTTTCCGTCTTCATTTGAAATACATAATGGGGTCACAGCGGCCATGGACGGTGTTTGAATTGCTAGACCTTTTATCTTCAGTGAACATGCAACTATATGTGTGTCATAAAAGAATTGGAATTATTCAGGGTTCGTTTGGACATTTTTATGCATTAAGTGAGTTTTCAATGCATTTATGTGCATAATTCAAATTTTAACAACATGTACATGCTCTAGTGCATATAAATTGGTTGAAAAATCAAATATTTGTCCTTGGGTGCATGCTTAGGTCCCATGCAAGAAATGGGAATGAATGTCAAACACCCTGCCACCGTCACTTGGCCGCAAACATTGAGATACCTGGTTTTTGAATTCTTGCAAATTCAAAACTCGTCTGAAATTCATGAAACTTGGCATGTTATCATGGAGCGGCATCAACATGTCTTGTTAAATTTTTTGTCCCATTTGGGGCAGGTTTGGGTATATGCTTCTCACAAACCAGAGCTTCTCACAACAAGCATGATTGTTTCGGTTGGGAACGCCCCACCATTGGGGACGAGACGATATCCATGGCCTCTTATTGCTTTAAAAAAATCTCGTGTAACCATAAAAAAACAGGAGTGTTGTGTTACTTTCTGTGATTTTTTGGGGTTTGTTTTGACATTTTTTATGCATTAAGTGAGTTTTCAATGCATTTATGTGCATAATTCAAATTTGAACTACATGCACATGCTCAAGTGCATATAAATTGGTTGAAAAATCAAATCTTTGTCCTTGGGTGCATGCTTAGGTCCCATGCAAGAAATGGGAATGAATGTCAAACACCCTGCCACCGTCACTCGGCCGCAAACATTCAGATACCTTGTTTTTAAATTCTAGTAAATCCAAAACTCGTCTGAAATGAATGAAACTTGCCATGCTATCATGGAGTGGCATCAACATTCCGTGGTAAATTTTTTGTCCCATTTGGGGCAGGTTTGGGTATATGCTTCTCACAAACCAGAGATTCTCACAACAAGCATGATGGTTTCAGTAGGGAATGCCGCACCTTTGGGGACGAAACGATATCCATTGCCTCTATTGCTTTCAAAAAATTTCTCGTGTCAACATAGAACAACAGGAGTGTTGTATTATTTTTTGTGATTTTTCGGGGTTCATTTGGACATTTTTATGCATTAAGTGAGTTTTCAATGCATTTATGTGCATAATTCAAATTTCAACCACATGCACATGCTCCAGTGCAAATAAATTTGTTGAAAAATCAAATCTTTGTCCTTGGGTGCATGCTTAGGTCCCATGCCAGAAATGGGAATGAATGTCAGACACCCTGCCACCGTCACTCGGCCACAAACATTGACCTGGTTTTTAAATTCTAGTAAATCCAAAACTCGTCTAAAATTCATGAAACTTGGCATGCTATCATGGAGCGGCATCAACATGTCATGGTAAATTTTTTGTCCCATTTGGGGCAGGTTTGGGTATATGCCTCTCACAAACCAGAGCTTCTCACAACAAGCATGATGGTTTCGGAGGGAATGCCCCACCTTTGGGGACGAAACGATATCCTTTGCCTCTTATTGCTTTTAAAATATTTCTCATGTCAATATAGAACAACAGGAATGTTGTGTTATTTTTTGTAATTTTTCGGGGTTCGTTTGGACATTTTTATGCATTAACTGAGTTCTAAATGCATTTATGTGCATAATTCAAATTTGAACTACATGCACATGCTCCAGTGCATATAAATAGGTTGAAAAATCAAATCTTTGTCCTTGGGTGCATGCTTAGGTCCCATGCAAGAAATGGGAATGGATGTCAAACACTCTGCCACCGTCACTCGGCCGCAAACTTTGAGATACCTGGTATTTAAATTCTAGTAAATCCAAAACTCGTCTGAAGTTCATGAAAACTTGGGATGCGATCAAGGAGCGTCATCAAAATGCCGTGGTAAATTTTTTGTCCCATTTGAAGCAGGTTTGGGTATATGCTTCTCACAAACCAGAGCTTCTCACAACAAGCATGAGGGTTTCGGTAGGGAACGCCGCACCTTTGGGGACGAAACAATATCCATTGCCTCATTTTGCTTTCGAAATTTTTCTCATGTCAACATAGAACAACAGGAGTGTTGTATTATTTTTTGTGATTTTCCGGGTTTCATTTGGACATTTTTATGCATTAAGTGAGTTTTCAATGCATTTATGTGCATAATTAAAATTTGAACTACATGCACATGCTCCAGTGCATATAAATTGGTTGAAAATCAAATCTTTGTCCTTGGGTGCATGCATAGGTCCCATGCTAGAAATGGGAATGAATGTCAGACACCCTGCCACCGTTACTCGGCCGCAAACATTGAGATACCTGGTTTTTAAATTCTAGTAAATCCAAAACTCGTCTGAAATTCATGAAACTTGGCATGCTATCATGGAGCAGCATCAACATGCCGTGGTAAATTTTGTGTCCCATTTGGGGCAGGTTTGGGTATATGCTTCTCACAAACAAGAGCTTCTCACAACAAGCATGATGGTTTTGGAGGGAACGCCCCACCTTTGGGGACGAAACGATATCCATTGCCTCTTATTGCTTTTAAAATATTTCTCATGTCAACATAGAACTACAGGAGTGTTGTGTTATTTTTGTAATTTTTCGGGGTTCGTTTCGACATTTTATGCATTAACTGAGTTCTCAATGCATTTATGTGCATAATTCAAATTTGAACTACATGCACATGCTCCAGTTCATATAAATTGGTTGAAAATCAAATCTTTGTCCTTGGGTGCATGCTTAGGTCCCATGCAAGAAATGGGAATGAATGTCAAACACTCTGCCACCGTCACTCCTTGGGTGCATGCTTAGGCCACATTGAGATACCTGGTTTTTAAATTCTAGTAAATCCGAAACTCGTCTGAAATTCATGAAACTTGGCATGCCATCATGGAGCGGCATCAACAGGTCGTGGTAAATTTTTTGTCCCATTTGGGGCAGGTTTGGGTATATGCTTCTCACAAACTAGAGCTTCTCACAACAAGCATGAGGGTTTCGCGAGGGAACGTCCCACCTTAGGGGACGAAACGAAATCCATTGCCTCTTATTGCTCTCATAAAATTTCTCGTGTCAACGTAGAACAACAAGAGTGTTGGGTCAATTTTTGCGATTTTTGGGGTTTGTTGGGAAATTTTTATGCATTAGCTAAGTTCTCAATGTATTTATGAGCATAATTCAAATTTGAACTACATGTACATGCTCCAGTGCATATAAGTTGGTTGAAAAATCAAATCTTTGTCCTTGAGTGCATGCTTCGGTCCCATGCAAGAAATGAGAATGAATTTCAAACACCAGGGCACCGTTGATTGCCGACAAAACATTGAGATACTTTGTTTTTAAATTCTACTAAATCCAAAACTCTTCTGAAATTCATGAAACTTGGCATGCTATCATGGAGCGGCATCAACATGTCGTGGTAAAATTTTTGTCCCATTTGGGGCAGGTTTGGGTATATGCTTCTCAGAAACCAGAGCTTCTCACAACAATCAGGATGGTTTCGGTAGGGAACGTCCCACCTTTGGGGAGGAAATGATATCCATTGCTTCCTATTGCTTTCAAAAAAATTTCTTGTGTCAACAAAGAACAACAGGAGTGTTGTGTCAATTTTTGTGATTTTTCGGGGTTCGTTTGGACAATTTTAGGCATTAACTGAGTTTTCAATGCATTTATGTGCATAATTCAAATTTGAACTACATGCACATGCTCCAGTGCATATAAATTGGTTGAAAACTCAAATCTGTGTCCTTGGGTGCATGCTTAGGTCCCATGCAAGAAATGGGAATGAATTTCAAACACCAGGGCACCGATGATTGCCGGCGAAACATTGACATACTTTATTTTTAAATTATAGTAAATTCCAAACTCGTCTGAAATTCATGAAACTTGGCATGCTATCATGGAGCAGCATCAACATGTCGTGGTAATTTTTTTGTACCATTTGGGGTAGGTTTGGGTATATGCTATTCGCAAACCAGAGCTTCTCACAGCAAGCATGAGGGTTTCGCGAGGGAACGTCCCACCTTTGGGGACGAAACGATATCCATTGCCTTTTATTGCTCTCAAAAAATTTCTTGGGTGCATGCTTAATTAGGTCCCACGCAAGAAATGGGAATGAATTTCAAACACCAGGGCACTGTTGATTGCCGGCAAATCATTGAGATGCCTGGTTTTTAAATTCTAGTAAATCCAATACCCGTTCGATGCGCGGGTTCACCGGGAAGCGTGCGATATGCTCAACGCAGGATTTGTGCATCTCTTCAACGCAAGATTTGTGCATCTCTTCAACGCAAACGGTTCAGTGAAGCAGTAAAGCAACAGAAAATAAACCAAAAACTATACGTGCTACCACACACCCCGTGTGCCGTGCGAGCAGGCGTGAGTTGACGGGACGCATGCGAGCAGTCCGCCGTGTAGGCATACAGGGAGGCATGCGTGCAGGTGTGTGTATTGACAGGGAGGCGTGCGAGTAGCTGTGTGAAATGATGGTAGGAATGGCTGACGTCCGCTGTGCAGGCTCATCGGGAGGCGAAACAACTTTTGACCGCAGCCTGCCTCGCTCCCACTGGTCCGTATTAATTGCGCGCCCGAGCCGCCAGCCATAATAGACGGCCGCACCCCCGGTACACAGTGGTCACCAACGTCTGGACTCTAGAGTGTATGACGATGCCGCGGAAGCACACCATCAGAGGGAGTGGCGACAACGGGGCTGATGAAGCACCCACACAACGCGTGAAGCTGGCCACAGTGGTTTCCGTCGCCGCCGACGAGGTCTCGCGTGGGCAGCAGCACGACCTTGACTTCGTCGGCGCCGTCATGCCCCCCCAAGCCAGAGCCGGAGGTCAACAGCAACTCCGGCAACAACTGCGACTCTGACGGAAAACCGGTTAGTAATCTATATACCCATTTGTGCGGCAAACATATTAAGTGTTTTCTCTGGTTAATCCCCCCACCCCTCCCCTCTAAAATTTTTCTGGAATACAAATCATATGGTTACGTTCTCTCAGTCCATGAAATCAGAGTAATTAAGATCCGTTAGATGCACGTAGTGTATTGATTGTTTGAATGTTATCCGTATAGAGTTAGTGACTAATTGTTTGTTCTGTACAAATGATTTTTGCTAATAATCTGACTAGGGTTAGCTTGTGTGATAATAATTCCTGTCCAGATCTTGAGAAATGATTTGGATGTCCATCATATATGTTTGTGCTTTTTTTCTTCCTGGTCTTGAGAATTGATTTCGAATGTCCTACATGTTATGCCATTTTTTCTTTCAGATTCGTATGTACACAGATGAGGCTCCGACCAGCACCGCCGCCGGATGTAAATCTTGGACCCGGCTGTGCGGCCAGAAGCGCCCCCTGGACCTGAGGAACCAGTAGAATCTCCGGCGGACTGCATCAGCGATCTCCCGGACGGAATCCTTGGGGAGATCATCTCCCTTCTCCCCACCAAAGATGGCTGCCGCACGCAAGTCCTCGCATCTCGGTGTCGCACTCTGTGGTGCACCGCGCCTCTTAATATCGACTGTCGTTAGCTATCTGTCGATGATGATTCTGAACTCCCCGGAGCCTTCATCTCCCCCCACGAGGGCTCCGTTCAACGCATCTACATCAAGGCATGCTACCTGCTGGACATACCCTGCACGGTGGCCGCCTGGCTGACATCCTGTCAATTCGATAAACTCCAGCAGCTTGAGTTCTACCATGACTATGTATGTAACATACCATGAACCGATGTATCTGTGCCCTCACCACCGATGTCAATCACGTGGTTTTCCTCCTGTCTCCAAACCACCACCTTTGGCCGGTGCCATCTAGCAGACAATCTGGTATAAATGCTTCAACTCCCACTGCTAAAAAAACTTGCGCTTGTGGTTGTTGATCTGTCGGAGGCTGCACTGCACAGCATCATCCATTCCAGCTGCCCTGCCCTGGAGTGCTTGCTGCTTGTTTTTCCAATGGAAATTCACATCCGTTGTCTCAAAATAAAGTAGCCCCACCTTTTAAGTAGGGGAATTTGTTTTTCTAGAGATGATCTCATCATCGAAGATGCCCCTTCACTTCAAAGGTTGCTCCTTGATTCTGGTATAGTACCTTCGTAAATAACTATAGTCTCTACGCCTAAACTTGAGACCTTGGGTGCAATTCGTGATCCTTTTAGATGGTTCAAGATGGTGTTTGGCTCCACACTTATTGAGGTACTGTATATTATTCACGTAAACTTTTGTAATCTGCCTTTTTCATTTGTGCGCATAAGTTAAGTATCATCCTGGAGTACACTTTTGGTACTAATATTATGTTCTATGCTCAATGAAGATCTTGTCCATCCTATCAGTGGTGGTGGATTTCTTCAAGACCTTACATATACGTATGTGGTGTTTTGATCTGAACATGATTATTGGCTTGCTGCAATGCTTTCCATGTCTGGAGAATTTGTATATAAGGTGATGATTTCACGCACATTGAAAGCCCATATATAATGTACTATAATTAATTGTTGAGCTATCACTCTTTCAACATAATCTTTTTAGACATTAACTGTTTCCAATCTTCATCTCTATTTAGGCACTAACACATGGAGAAAAAGGTATAACCAATCGATGGTTCAAGAAGTACCGGGATTTTCTCAGATCTCATGACATTCGTTTGAAGATAGTAACACTGGAAGGATATGCATCCAACAATGCAAACACTAGCTTTGTCACATTCTTCATGTTGAATGCGAGGGCACTATTGTCCGTGAGGATTAAGTTGTTCGACAAGAAATTTCTTACGGCTGCAAGTGTTGAACAACATAAAAAGAAGTTTTAGGTGGACCTAAGGGCGTCTGATCGTGCTCGGCTTCTATTTACAACAGCTTGTCATCATGTACCAATAGAATTTCTGGCCGGGAATCTTGATTTTATGGATCAGACCGATCCATTTGATTGTGACTGTTGAAAACTTTGGTTGACTTAGATGTCATTGTCATGTTCAATCTGTATTTTGTCTAAACATGATGAACAATTAATCCTTGTGCTTTTGTACTGTTTGTAAGTTGGAGATAGATATTGTTTCCCTTTTCAACTCGGTTTTGACCCATATTTTCTTTCATACTGGGTCAATGGCTTGCCATTTCTTTAATTAAGACATAAATATTATCAGCATTCACAACATAGGGAAAGAACATCACTCTCGGGGGTCCTCGAGATCTTTGTTCATTACAGAAGCCGCAAGTTCTTAGCGCCCACCAGCACCCACAAACTTATTTTCAGCTAGCACACCAAATGGCCTGTAATTCTTAATAAGAAAAGTAGCATGGTAGTGACAGATTTGGATTTGTCATTTGGGACCCACGAGGAAAAAGCCTATCCAGGGCGGTGCCGACTCGACAGCAAACATTGAGAAACAAGGTTTTAAAATTACTGTAAATCAAAAACTCGCCCCAAAATCATGAAACTTGGCATGGTGTTATGACATAGCAGCAACATGTTGTGGTAAAAAATTAGTCCAATTTGGGACAAGTTTTGGTACAAACTTCTTACAAACTGGAGCTTCTCCTAAAAAGGCTCATGGTTCCAAGAGGGGCCTTGTCACCTATGTGTGCGGAACGACATACGCTGTCTCTTCCCGCCTTGATTTATTTTACAGAGGCAGCATGCAACTATATATAGTAGTGTCGTCCTAAAAATATGAAATTATTCACGGTTTGTTTTGCCTTTTTATACATTATTTGAGTTTCCTTGGCATTTTAGAACGTACTTTCGTGTGTGCAAAGGTCATGTGTGTACTAGCCACATATGTAATTCGATGTTCAAGTACATATGCAAAGGTCATGCAACTATTTATGGAATCAATTCCTTATAAGTTATAAGTACATATGCTGTTGTTCTGTGCGCAATGACATCGCACACGGACCATACTAGGGAACCTGTCGGTGATGATTTCATCAATCTCTTACAATTGTATACCACCAAGCATTTGCCATTAACACACACGGCTTATTAGCAGTAATCGTCTGTGTTATTATCGATCTTCGCACACATTTCTGATTACAGACCTGTTTGCCGTGTATCACACACATCTTGTTATATTGAACCATTTTTGTTCTTTTGGCTCAAAGCAAACAGTTCATCCGACTGAACCGCATGCCGTATATCGCACACACCTTGATTTGGCTGACCGTTTCTTTTGTGTTGCCTAATCACAAACAGTTCATCCGAGTGAACCGTATGCTGTATATCGCACACACCTTCATCTGGCTGCCCGTTTCTTTTGTTCCTCATCACCACAAACAGTTCATTGAACTGAACCATATGCCCTACATCGCACACGCAACTAAAATCTGAACTGTGTTTGATGCATCCTCCATCACAAATGTTTTGCACCTTTTTTGATGGTTTTTTTACATCACCGTTTGCGATTAGTGCATCGCACACAGTTTCGTGAAAGGGTCTCTGATTGTAGTGTCGCGTTACCAGCATCCTGCAGTAGTGTCTGCTTATTTGCTTACTATATAAATCATATATTTGAATTATATCATGCCATCATGTTTACATACACATCATCTATCTGAATTATGGCATGGCAACCTATTTAATAAAGACATCATATAGTTATATCATCTTATCCTGTTTAGTGTTTACAGTCATCATATTTTGAATTATCTCATTCTATCCGTGAATTATATCATGATATCATGTTTCCATAGGCGGCATGTATGTGAATTATGGCATGCCAACCTATTTAATAAACACATTATATAGTTATATCATGTCATCTTGTTTACATAGTCATCATATTTTGAACTATGTCTTTCCATCTTTTTTAGTTAGCCATTATAATGTGAAATTGTGTCATGCTATCCTGTTTAGTTAGCCATCATATATGTAAAATTGTGTCATGCTATCCTGTTTGGCTAGACAACATAAATGTGAATTATTTCATGCCCTCTTTTATTCCCCACTATCCATTGCACCTGTCTATCATACAATGTCTGTACATTCAATTACTTTTCTTGTTTATCAGCCATTTGAATTGGAGAGGGTGATGGCAGTATCTAAGGGAGTAACAACACGGTCTTCAAAAAGATAGTGCTACCAGTTGATTCAGATAGAACCACGGTTGTACTTGCCCAAGAACCAGCCCCACTACACATAACCCAGACTCTCGCAGATTGTACCCCTACCCAATTGGACAAAGAACCAGCTGTCGGTGTCAAAACCGGCGGATCTCGGGTAGGGTATCCCGAACTGTGCGTCTAGGATCGATGGTAACAGGAGACGGGGGACACAATGTTTACCCAGGTTTGGGCCCTCTCTATGGAGGTAATACCCTACTTCCTGCTTGATTGATCTTGATGAATATGAGTGTTACAAGAGTTGATCTACCACGAGATCGTAATGGATAAACCCTAGAAGTCTAGCCTATGAGTATATGGTAATGAATCTGTCCTATCCGGACTATGCTCTCCAGTTTATATAGACACCGGAGAGATCTAGGGTTACATGAGGTCGGTTACATAGGAGGGAATCTTCATAATAGGTCGCGTAGCTTGCCTTCCACGCTAAGTAGAGTCCAATCCGGACACGGGTATTGTCTTCGGCCTTTGTATCTTCACAGCCCATCAGTCCGGCCCATGGATAACAGGCCGGATGCCTGAGGACCCCTTAGTCCAGGACTCCCTCAGTAGCCCCTGAACCTGGCTTCAATGACGAGGAGTCCGGCGCGCAGATTGTCTTCGGCATTGCAAGGCGGGTTCCCCTTCTTCCGAACTCCAAGATAGTCTTCGGACGCGATGATTGTATCCGGACCTATTACACACCATGCACAACCGCAGAGAGAATATATATACTTTACACGAGTTCCATCCGCTAACAACTTTCTGCATTACGTCCGTTCGGTCATAATTTCGAACCGTTTGTCCCACGTTTCAAGACACGGTCGCTATTGGCACGTCTTGTCGAAGCAGAGATCGTGTCCCCATATTGCGGGATTCTCATCAATGCGGGCATGGGTAACCCAACCGTGCCGTTTGCACAGCCTTTGGGAATAGGCGAACCTTAAGGCGAGCGAGGAGGCGTTTAATGTTTGCTGCCTTTATAAGAGGATAAGGATCCCCTCTCCCTCTTCTCATGCTTTCTCTCCATCTCCGCCTTCCCGATCTCGAGCTCCAGTGCCCAAGTTTTCATATCCTTTCCACTCAAGAAACCATGTCCGGATCCGGTGGTCAGGGCAAGTGGATGGTCTCCTCCGTCAAGGAGGAGGACATTACTGAGCTCCCGGGGGCCGGATATTTGGCGAAGGGAATTGCCCACCACTTGCCGGCCGAGGGACAAATCGTCCCCGCGCCGGAGCCCAACGAGAGGGTAGTATTCCTCCCTCATTTCTTCCGCGGGCTTGGGTTTCCACTCCACCCTTTCGTCCGCGGGCTAATGTATTACTACGGGGTAGATATCCATGATCTGTCCCCGAATTCCTTCCTCAACATCTCGGCGTTTATCATCGTGTGCGAGGCCTTCCTCCGCATCCAACCCCACTTTGGGCTGTGGCTCAAAGTCTTCAACGTGAAGCCGAAGGTGGTGGATGGCCAGCACGCGGAGTGCGGAGGGGCAATGGTGAGTAAATTATCCAATGTCTCCTGGCCCAAAGGAACCTTTGTGGATACGGTAAAGGAGTGGCAGAAGCCGTGGTTCTACATCACAGAACCACGCGGCACCACCTGGGCCGCAGCTGCCGAATTCCGCTCCGGCGCTCCTATTCGACTCACCTCTTGGGTCGAGAAGAGTCCGGACTAGTGTTCCCCTGTCGAGCTGATAGCGCCGCAGACGCGTGTTCAGAGCGTGGTAACCAAGAGCATCAAGCTCGTTGATGTGATCCAGGTGATGTTAGTTCGCCGGATCCTTCCGTGCCAGCACCGAAGCCGCCCGCTGTGGGAGTTCAATTCGAAGAAGCGCCAGACCCTGGTGAGGCTCTTCGAGACTACGCACGAAGGCGCATGGAAATTGGTCTTCAAGGGCAATGAGAAACCACCGGCCACGGATTCAGACCGTGGTCACGATTGTTCACACCCCGCCAGCAAGGTATGTTATTTCGACCGTATCCTCAACCTAATTGTTTCGAGGATGATGTCTGAGCTTTTGTTATTGCTCTTTCAGGACTGGATGGAGAGGGGGAAGCGGATCCAGTGTCCGGCTCCACTGCCTGAAGAACCAGTCATCCCGCGTCTGGCGAAGATGCTGGTGCCGGCGCCATATAAGGCGCCAGAGAAGAAGGCCAAGAAGAAGGCAAAAGGAGCCAAGAGTGGCCTCCGCCGCAAGGGTACTTCGGACGTGGCGTCCGAAGACGACGAAACTCATTCCTCTGTCCCTGAGGACAATGACGGGGAAGAGGAGGAGGAGGAAGAAAACAATCCTCCCCCTGAGGAGACGAAGAAAAAGAGGGCGGCTCTAGCGCATCTACAGGCGGAGATGCCCAAAAAGGGGAAGGGCGTTCCGGCGGTCAACACCGCGTGGGACGTCAACAGTAGTCCGGAATGATGCCCCGGCACGAAGCCCCAGGCCGCATCGTAAGTGATATGTCTTATTTATGTGCACATCCAGCCCTTTCTCTCCATTATCTTGATGTAGTTAACTGTAACATTGCAGTCCAGCCCGCGACCTAATCCAGCGATCCTCGTTTGGAAGTTCGTTGGCTCCGTCGGATATGGCGAGCCAGTCGCCACCGCCTGCTTATTCCCCCGGGGCCGGGGACAACACCGAAGTGCTGTCCTGGAGGGCCGATCCAAACCAGGGGGAGCCCAGGACGCTGTCCGGGAGGCGCCACGAGGCGAAGCCTCCGCTTCCGGACACATGGAGTCTCGATCCCCATGGGGACTGGTGAAGAGGGCCGCACCCAGCTTGTCCCTCAGCCGAATACGATTCCGGAGACCCATATGGCTCCGGAGTCAGGCGGGCAGCCCTCTTCGAAGGAGGGGGTGCGCCACCTCCACCGGTGGTCCCTGTCCATCCAGGGGCGCCGGATAACCTGATGGAGGCGCTACGAGGCGCCTCCGTTATGGACGAGCACTGTGTTCTTTTGAGCGCGGTGATCGAGAAGGTTCAGTCCGCCAAGAGTGGACTGGACGAAGCCTGCAACAACCTGTTGACAGGTTTCGAGGTAAGTGACAGAGAAAAAAACCCTATAGATAGTAGCCCCTGAGACACTGTCCGGTGCTCTAAGAGGAACCGGACAGAGGATCAATCCTCTAGTGTAGGAGACTAACGTGATATGTGTGCATGAGCAGGCGTCGCTGTTGGCCGCGACCTCACATGCTGCCGAAGTCACTGAACTGAAGCAGAGGCTGGAGCGGACCGAGAACGAGCTCGGCGAGGTTAGAGTGCGGCTGCAGGAGAAGCAAGGTAAGTAACGTCTTGCTGTGTGTTCGGAGAGCGGAGACGCTGTGTATGGACTGTAATGTCAAAATGTATGCAGGGGCCGCGACCGAGGTCGAGGCCCTGAGGAAGGCCCTGGGCGAGGCCGAGGAGAAGGTTGTCCAGCAGCAAGCCGCCCGTAAGAAGCTCAAGGCCCGTGTGAAGGAAATCCAGCAGGAGCTCCAAGATGCAGTGAAAAAATGTGAGACCTTGGAGAATGATGCGTCGGCTCAGGAGGCCGAACTCACCAAGGCACGTCAGGGCGCAGAAACCGCGCGGAATGAGGCCCAGGCCGTCATCCAGGAGATCCAGGAGGCCAGGAAGATCACGGCGGGTAAGGCTTTTAAGATGCAAAGCAAGTATGCGGAGAGGCAGTACCTTTTACTAACCCGGGTTCGGAGTTCCCCAGGAGCTTTTGCGGATCTACCATGCAGTGTATCAGACGCTGCAGCGTTCTACCGAGCCGAAGGAGGAGGTTCTACGGAGAAGCTATTCTGGTCGCAGTATGCGACGCCAGAGCATCCTGTGTCCTTCACCGATCAGCTGAAGCAGCTGGTGGAGCTGCACAGGGTGGCCGAACTAGCCATGAAGGATTTGACAATCCGGCTATGGCCAGCCGAAGCTATACCCGGCAACTACTTCGGACTTGTGAGGCGGCTAGTGGAAGCCTGTCCGTGGCTGGACGTCGTCAAGCGCTCTGCATGTATTGAAGGCGCCCGTATGGCCTTCGCTCGCTGCAAGATGTGGTGGGCGAAGATGAACGCTGTTGAAGTGTCCAGCGGGCCGCCGGAGGGCAAGGAGCACTGCACACCCGAGAAATATTTTGCGGATGTCATAGAAGGGTCTCGACTTGTGGCAGCTCAATGTTCGCAGGATGTTATTTTCCAATGAATACATTTGTGTTGTCCGTTGCCTTGTATTATAAAGACAAAGCTTTGTTTTGTAATGTAATTTCGTTATGCTTTAAATTGTTTCTTCCTGTGCGGCCTTGTTATATGCAATCTGAAGGTTGGCCACTCGTCGGCTTCTGCCCTCACGTAATTAGTACGGAGGTGTTCGGGATGGGATCTAAACAATCTTGATCCAATTATATGGTCCTTCAAGGAGTTATTTAGCGCAACGAACAAGGCAATCAGACTATACGGCTTAAACACCCTCACTTAGCCATAGGAGGTTTATAATTAAGCAAGTGCGCAGCCCCTGGTCCAAGCAAGGGTGATGTGAGCATCTGATCGGGAAGTGCCGATCCTTCTCATGACGCAGAAAAAATCTCCAATGATTTTGTAACCCTCGAACAGCTGACCGGCTCTCGCCGTATCATGACAGTCAGTTTTCGGCTTTCTCTACTAAGGTGCTCATCCGGTCAAGGCCAGGGCACAATCGCAGTAATTCTCCCTTTACTACCCTAGCCGACAGAGCGGAACGTAGGATAGCAAGCATAGGAGCCGGGCAACCCAACTATTGACCAAAGACATGATTCAGAGCCAATGCATATAATGCTAAATTCGAGGTGCCGAACTTATATATAAGAAGTGTTCGGACTTTGTTGTCGTATTGTGGGGTGATAAGCAGCCCCTGGCGAATATGAAACGTACAAAAGAGTACTGATGTAGCTAATAAGCAGATCGAAATGAAATGGAGTAAGGGGCAAAGACCACAAAAACTGGGCCGCACATCATTTTTATTATAGCTGAATGGATACGTCGAGCCGTATCTTATACAAATAGTGCGATAAGCACCCAGACTATTTATCATGCTGGGATCAAGAGGAAGCAGCGTGCCGGTCCTGGGAAATAAGTAAAAATACCGTCAAGAAGAACGTATGGAGGTTACCCTGCACACCTATGCTACATGCCCCCTCTGTATGCCGATCCTTCGAAGGGACTGGTGATCAGGCTCGCGGGAAAAGGAACCTGAAACAGAAAGGAAAAAGTGTGTCCGGGGTCGGTCTAGCCGAACTGTAGATCCCGGGTTAGCTCGTTCCTCCGTCAATGTCCATGGAATTTCGAGTGCGTAATTATGTACGCGTGGTTCGCATGCCACTACTTCATTGGGACTGGGACGGAGGCCAAATTGCTAGTCGAGCTCTTGATGAGCCTTGCTGTCCTATTGCAGTGTAGTTCGGATCTTCTTGATGGTGTCCAGGGGCTCGGCAGCCGCACTATGGTGGTGCTTGAGAAGGCCGCTCTGTACCTCTGGTGCTAGGGCGGCGGTGTGCTCTTCTGTTCGGAGGGAGGGTTTCGTGTTGCCATTGACTGTTATGAGGCCGCGTAGGCCGGGAATCTTGAGCTTGAGATAATCATAGTGTGGCACTGCGTTGAATCTAGCAAACGTTGTTCGTCCGAGCAGTGTGTGGTAGCTGCTGCGGAATGGGACAATGTCGAAGATTAGCTCCTCACTCCGGAAATTGTCCGGAGAACCGACGACCACTTCCAGCGTGATTGAGCACGTACAGCGGGCCTCGACGCCTGGTATGACTCCTTTGAAGGTAGTATTTGTTGGTTTGATTTGTGAGGGGTCAATGCCCATCTTCCGCACCGTGTCTTGATAGAGCAGGTTGAGGCTGCTACCACCGTCCATCAGGACTCGTGTTTGGTGAAACCCGTCAATAATTGGGTCCAGGACTAGTGCGGCTGAACCGCCGTGGCGGATGCTAGTTGGGTGGTCTCGCCGATCGAAGGTGATCGGGAATGACGACCACCGAATTAACTTTGGGGCGACTAGCTCTACCGCGTAGACATCCCTGAGTGCTCGCTTGCGCTCCCTTTTGGGGATGTGTGTAGCGTATATCATGTTCACCGGTTTGACTTGAGGGGGAAATTTCTTCTACCCTCCAGTGTTCGGCTGCCGGGGCTCTTCGTCCTCGTCCTCACTTTGTGATCCGTTTTCTTTGTTTTCGGCATTTAACTTGCCAGCCTGCTTGAAAACCCAACAATCCTTGTTGGTATGATGGGCTTGCTTATCCGGGGTGCCGTGTATTTGGCACGGACGGGCGAGTATGCGGTCCAGGTTGGAAGGTCCTTCATTGTTTCTTTTGTAGGGCTTCTTCTGTTGTCCGGACTTGGAGCCACTGAATTTGGCGTTGACTGTGGTGTCATCAGTGTTGTTATCATTGCTTTGGCGTTTGTGCCTATTGCGCTGGAGCTTGCCAGTGCTATTCTTGGCCTCAGAGGGGCCTGTCTCGCTGGCTGTGTTGTTACTACGGGCTAGCCAACTATCCTCTCCCGCGCAAAAGCGGGTCATGAGTGCCGTGAGGGATGCCATGGACTTCGGCTTTTCTTTGCCAAGGTGGCGTGCTAGCCATTCATCACGGATGCTGTGTTTGAAGGCTGCTAAGGCCTCGGCACCGGAGAGTCAACGATCTGGTTCTTTTTGGTTAGGAACCTAGTCCAGAATTTTCTGGCTGATTCTCCAGGTTGTTGAACTATGTGGCTTAAGTCATCGGCGTCTGGTGGCTGGACATAAGTTCCTTGGAAGTTGTCCAGGAAAGCTTCCTCCAAGTCCTCCCAGCTACCGATAGAATTTTCAGGCAGGCTGTTAAGGCAGTGCCGAGCTGGCACTTTGAGCTTTAGTGGGAGGTATTTAATGGCGTGGAGGTCGTCTCCTCGAGCCATATGTATATGGAGAATGAAATCCTCAATCCATACTGTGGGATCGGTTGTGCCATCGTATGATTCGATGTTGACGGGCTTGAACCCCTCGGGGAATTCATGGCAGTACTTCATCTGTGAAGCAGAGAGGGTGTGCGGCGCCTCTATATTAGTTCGCGTCGTGGCGTAGCTCTGATGGAGTCCGTCTGCGGTGTTCGGCCCGGGCGTGGTTAGCTTTATCACGTCCGAATAGGTAGCCTTCCTCGTGCCTCGAGGAACGCCCTCGCGATCCGTAGATCGATCTTGTGTGTCCTGTTCTATCGTCCAGGATTTGCCAGAGGTCGTATGTGTGACCCCGAACTCTTCCGTCTCTATTTTTACGAGGCGGTGGGGCAGGCTGTTGTTTGGCCTGAGTTGCCGCTTTGTCCCGGCCGCGGGGTGGCCGGTCGGCCGTCCTGTCTCGACCACGCGGTGGTCGTTCCGCATTACGTGAGGGAGATGTGTGCTCTGGTGCTTCCTCGTTGAATTGAGGTAGCAGTCTGCGTTTCGGGTAGCTCTTAGCTGGGCGCTTGAGGCCGTATTCTTCAGCAGTCAGGACATCAGTCCATCTGTCTACGAGCAGATCTTGTTCGGCTTGAAGCTGCTGTTGTTTCTTTTTCAGGCTCCTTGCAGTGGCTATGAACTGAGCATAAAGCGCTCCTGCTCCAGAGGGTCCTCAGGCACGATGAAGTCTTTGTTGCCAAGGCTTGTCTCCTCTTCGGAGGGTAGACGGTAGCTGTCGTCCTCTTCAGAGTGCTATTTTCTCCGGTACCAGTGTTGCCATCCTTTGAGCGACGAGGCTTCGAACGGCGTTTGGGGCGCCGACGTTTGGACTGCGTCTTAGAGGGTTTGTTCTTATCCGGCTCTTCTTTGTCATCGCCAGATCCTTTAGGTGTATCAACCATGTACACGTCGTACGAGGAGGTGGCTGTCCAACATCCGGTGAATGGCGGGTCTTGGCCTTGCTCCATATCGGCATCGTCGTCCATACCGTCGATGTCTTCGGAGCCATAGTCAAGCACGTCGGTTAAGTTGTCGACAGTGGCTATGAAGTGGGTGGCGGGTGGGAAGAAAAATTCCTCGTCATCCGTCTCTAGCTTGACCCGAACATAGTTCGGCTGTGAGTCCTCCTCCAAGGATAAGTTCTTTAAAGAATTTAGTATGGAACCAAAAGGTGAGTGCTGGAAGAAGTCTGCGGCGCCAAATTCGAAAATCGACAACCGATCCAGCTCGGTGTCCTCGGGCGCGTCTGATCTGGGACGTGTAGTGGAAAACGAGTCCGGAGCTCCATTGGCGCAAATATTGTAGGATGTCGAGTCCGGGTGCAGCTCCAACGCCGTGGACTTTGTGGCCTCGGAGGGCACGATCTGCTTCAGTTCTAAGGCCGTTGCAGCAACAGGATCCATCTCCTCGGTGTGATCCGGTGACAGATTTAAGTCATGTTCATCGGAGAGAGGGGGAGCGACTACCGCAGTATCGAATCCATCGAAGATCAAGTCTCCACGGGTATCAGTGGCGCAGTTCAAGCTTCCTGATATGACCTGATGGCCAGGGGCGTGACTATCGACCTGCTCCAGATGGCCAAACGAGTTGGCCCGCAGTACGAAGCCGCCGAATACGAAGATCTGTCCGGGGAGGAAGGTTTCTCCCTGGACCACGTCATTACTGACGATCGAAGGGGCCATCGAGTCCTTTGCCGACGGCACAGTGGAACTCTGAATGAAAGCACCAATGTCGGTGTCAAAACCGGCGGATCTCGGGTAGGGGGTCCCGAACTGTGCGTCTAGGATTGATGGTAACAGGAGACGGGGGACACAATGTTTACCCAGGTTCGGACCCTCTCTATGGAGGTAATACCCTACTTCTTGCTTGATTGATCTTGATGAATATGAGTGTTACAAGAGTTGATCTACCACGAGATCGTAATGCCTAACCCTAGAAGTCCAGCCTATGGTAATGAAGCTGTCCTATCCGGACTATGCTCTCCGATTTATATAGACACCGGAGAGATCTAGGGTTACATGAGGTCGGTTACATAGGAGGGAATCTTCATAATAGGTCACCTAGCTTGCCTTCCACGCCAAGTAGAGTCCAATCCGGACACGGGTATTGTCTTCGGCCTTCTTATCTTCACAGCCCATCAGTCCGGCCCATGGATAAGAGGCCGGACGCCCGAGGACCCCTTAGTCCAGGACTCCCTCACCAGCTACACCCCTTCTAACCCCAACCCAGCAGATAGTAACCCAGATCCAGCTGACACAGCACCGTCTCCACCACAGAGCACCCAAACACGAGCAGTTAGTAAGGGAACTGCAGTGCCCAAAGCACGAGTACCACCACTCCGAATCCCAACTCAACGCTTAAATGAGAAGAAGAATTGTTCT
Source organism: Triticum aestivum (assembly GCF_018294505.1). Taxonomy (NCBI): domain Eukaryota; kingdom Viridiplantae; phylum Streptophyta; class Magnoliopsida; order Poales; family Poaceae; genus Triticum; species Triticum aestivum. Next base: position 189,376,016 of record NC_057796.1, read on the forward strand.
CAAGTTAGGTTTTGTAGCTATGGTTCATACTCCTTTGCTCTTGCATCACTGTGTTTACTCATACCAACTACTTTAAAATTTGAAGGATGGAATTGAAACTCCAATGGCGCAACAGGTATGTTTTAAACCTGTTTCTTTAACTGGTTTGCTGTTGTAACTTGCTCTATGTTGATTTCAGTTTCAATTGAATAAACAATTATGTTCTCATGTCATGCACATTACAAGTGTTGTTATTGCTCTATAGTTTCCCACACTTATATTTTGTCTATTCTGCTTTGTCTTGAACAAATATTATTTGAGCTGTGTCTCTATCTTGATTTGGCAACAAAAACTAGAATGATATAGACCATAAAGTGACCATGGTACATAGATATATGTTTGTTTCATGCTGTTATCCTGTCCACTTTACTACTGAACTGATTTACCAAAATGAGTTTCATATACAACATGGTAAACCTGTGATGTGTCTGGTTGTTTCTCTTTTAGAATGCGGACAAAATATTGGAGAACAGTACCCCGTTATGCAATGGTAAAGGAAGTAATGCAGATAAGGTTCAAGATAGTGAGACATCCCTGTTGGTCACCAAGAAAGCTGATAAAAACTATCTTGATGACAGTGTGAGAACCCAAAAGTCCTGTCTTGATGTAGTGCTCGAGTTACTGGCCACTACTGCTGGCACAAGCTCTTTGAACTCGCTGCCTGAATCAGTTCGTCTTCTTGAGTCTCAACTTCAAGTTGAAAGACATTGATCAGATGTGCTGCGATAGGAAGCTGAAGGACTGAGGAAGTCCCTGCAGAATTCAGATGCATACTTTCTGGTGCAGCAGCAAGCACTGTAGGATTTAAGCGCCAAACAAGAGAAAGTTAATAAGCTTGCTAAGAATCTTGCCAGCATTATGGGTACTAAGGATATTGTTTCTTGAGCTCTTCTGAAGTGGTTTCAGTTCTGGACTTGTTTTGCTGCGGCGTTTATTTGTACTGGTCGCCAACTTTGACAACCAATGTATATGATATGCGGCTTTGTTCCCTATATTTGCACTGGTGGCAAACTTTGATGGCCAGTGGATGTAATATGTGTAATAGCCGTGATAGCCTAGCGTAAGTTGCTTGCTTATTTATTTCCTTTTTGTCTTGTTTATTTGTTTGCTTGTAGTCAGTACAGTTCTTTTTCCATGGTTTGCTAGTGGCCGCAATAACCTATTTTTTAAAACTAGGCCACAATAACCATGGGCTACATATTTACTGTAGTTACCATGGGCCTCCTACGGGCCGTAGAAACAATGGGCCTTCTAAGGGTCGTAGAAACAATGGGCCTTCTATGAGTCGTAGCATCAATGGGCCTTCTACGGGCCGTATGATCGATCGGCCAAACATGGGCCAATAACAGAACGCATTATGGGCCGTAAATGGGCTAGATTTGGAATCGTCCGTTCATGGGCCGACCATAATGGGCCGGCGTTAATCGTCCGTATTTGATGACGCTATGAAAACGGCCCAACGGATCAACGGGCCGCAAATGGGCCGATTGTAACCACGGGCTGAATTTGGCCCACAAGCAGAAAAGGCCAGTAACGGGCCGTAAGTAACCGAATGCAGGAAATAAGCCCAAGAATAAATGGGCCCTGAGAAGGCCGAAAGATAACACGGGTTGGAAACGGCTCAATGCAATATTGGGCCGTTAACGGGTATAGAGTGATACACTATTCATTGTGGGCCAGATTCACCACGGGCCGTTAATGGGCCAAGGGTTACAAATGGCCTCGTATGGGCCGAAAGACATCGTGGGCCATAGATGGGCTGGAGGTTACAACGGGCTGGAATCATACTGGACGGCCCAGATGAAGCTACTAGGCTTAATTCCGGTAGGCCGTAACGGGCCGTGAGTTAGCGGGCCGTAAATGGGCTATATACGAACAGGCCGTTAATAGGCTTTTCGTGGGCCGGCCTTTTACCTTTTGACCAAGTCAAACAGGCCGGCCTTTTCACCGGAATGGGCCTCTATTAGCCCGTGCCACATGTTGACCTATCATAGGCACCTCTTGTCCAATGAATAGGTGACATCTGTCCCAACGGTTAGCCAACACGTGTTTCCTCCGGCGAATGACAATTTTACACGTGGAAAATCCTCGTTGGTCCGGGCTGTTAACGGGTTATCGGATCCAAAACCAGACCCGATAGCTTAACGGCGACCCGTTACAGTGGATGCCACGTGTCGGTCACCCTTGACGAGAGCACTTCTATGATGCGTGATTTATCGTCATGGAAGTGGACACTTCTGTGATGATACTTTTGGTAATGTCATGGAACACTTCTACGACAGCACAGGTATGACTATCTTAATTCTATCATAAAATCGTCATGGATGTACACGCATGGCAGAAAACGTGACCTACTGTGACAAACACGTATCATCACGGAAGTGTATTTTTTTGTAGTGGGTGCACGTCCTGATTACAGAAGGTTTCTGGGTGGACCATGGTTACGGGTGTAGTTGGGGATATAGCCCCACGGTGTGACCAACCCAGGAGGGGCCAAGTTACACTATTGGCGACTCATAAGTGAAAGCCTAAGTGGGCCCAAGAATCCAAGACCCGAGAGCTTGGAGGAGGCTTACAAGATGGGCTAATTGAAGGCCCAAGACCTGGAGATGGCGCGTAACCAGGAGGTGTGAGCCGCCCAATGGCGTCTTGCCTAGCAAGGGAAGGCGACTTAGAACGAGGGTCGGTCAAGTTGTATGACCCGACCTGGACTCTTGTAAGCCCAGGGCCTCGACCTGTGTATATAAAGGCGAGACCCTGTGGCGGGTAAACTTGGGTTACAATCAATCGAGAGATAGGTTAAGAGATTCGGCTCCCTTGTACTCGATATTCAATGAACACAACACAATGCAGGAAATAGGCTTTTACCTCATCGGTGAGGGGCCGAACCTGGGTAAAATCCTATCTCTCGTATCGCTCAACCCCTTTAAGCTAATCACCGTAGACATGGCCTCGCACTTAAGTCCTATTAAGGGGGCATCTGTCGTGACAAAACCATGATAGTTGGTGCCCACTGTGGGTCTAGCACACGGTAGTTTCGAGTTCTTGAAGGGCTCTTGATAGCGGCGAAGGTGCCCCAATGTTCCGATGAGACAGTTATCATTTTCTGTGGGAGTCGACTTTGACGATCCGACTATGAACGTGCGAAGACGTCACGCCTTAGCAATCGCTAAACCAACTTCCGAGGGGCTATTGACCATGTCGAAGCACGACCAACCTGACAACAATGGTCTATTTCCTGCAATCAAACGAAGAACAAGCAAGAAACTGAGATTGCAATCTGGATATTGCAAATACAAGAGGAAATCTTTATTGATCAAGGTGGGGTCACTACAAAAAAAAGACATCCGTGACATTTTGGGCCGAACGAATTTTTTTTCTGTCATGCTTATGACACTTCTATGACGATAATTGTGACATAACAAGATATCATCATAGATGTGGTGGGCTCTTACTTCTATGACAAAAAATCATGGCAGAAAATGGGCTTTTCGTCCTGGGCGGGCCGGATACGCAGTTGCATGACATTCTTCGGGCCGTCCATGACGGAAAAAACAGTGGTAGTAGCGAGGGAGAGGAAAATATCGGGGAAGTTACGGTGGGTGGCCGGGGGCCGAGCGATGCGCGTTTCTCTCATACATGTGCGAGGCGTTGGTCTCTAACTGAACCTGAGCGAGGCGTTCACCTACTGAACCCGAGCGATTTCACTGCAGGCTACGCGTTACTGAACCCGAGCGATCGATCGATCTGGCCGTTAACTGAACCCGATCGAGCGATTCCTTCACTATTGGTGCTAACTGAAGCCGACCGAACCTGCTGTCTCTTGATGAATAGTGATCGTTGTTGGGGGGTGGATGAATAATTCCCGGTGGGGGTTGGATGAACAGGACCCCGTGGTAGTAGAGGCCGTTGCCACTGGATGAACAGGACCCCATGGATGGCTGGATGAACAGGACGACCCCGTGGCGGGCTGGTTGAATAGTAGCTGGTAGAGGGCTGGATGAACAGTAGCCCATAGAGGGGTGGTTGAACAGGCCCCCGTGGAGAGGGCTGGTTGAACAGTAGCCGGTGGAGGAGCGGTGGAGGCTGGATGAACAGGAGCCCGTGGATGAACAGTCGGAGGTGGAGGCTAGAGGAGGTCGACGGTGGATGAATAGTAGCCCGTGGAGGCTGGAGGAGGTCGACGGTGGAGATGAACAGTAGCCCGTGGAGTCCCGTTTTGCGGTAAGCCACACCCCTTCTGATGAACAGGACCCACGTTTCGACCATAGCGCTCCAACACAAGTCCGTTTCCTCCGTTTTGCGGTACGCCACACCCCTCCCGATCAACAGGACCCCGTTTCGACCGTAGGAGGTCCAAGAGAAGTCCGTTTCCTCTGTTTTGCGGTATGCCAGACCCCTCCCGATGAACAGGATCCCGTTTCAACCGTGGCCGGTCGAACACAAGATTGTTTCCTCCGTTCTGCGGTACGCTAGGCCTCGTTTTGATCGGATGTTCCGTCCAAGCCGGTTGGCTCTCGATGAACATGAAGATGCATTCTGTTCTGACCCAGCCGGTTGGCTCCCGATGAACACGACGACGCAGTTTCTCCGTTCCAACCCTGCCATGTAGACGAGCCCTGGTCGTACGTATGCGCTAGTAGGCGTTCGAGACCCCGCCTGTATGTGGCCGTGTTTACTTTCTTGCACCCTGGTTGTACGTATGTATACATGCTACATCCCCGCCTCTAGTATGACACATGTCCTTCCTTACACATCCACGGTTCATCGCTGCAGCCTGCAGACAGACCGATCGACCAGTATGTACATACACCTTCGCGACCAGAATGACAACGCTACGTACGCTTCGACCAGGTGGGTCCTAACCGTCATGCACTTCCTTGCATGCAAAGATGTAGCTGGTGGGTGCCAGCAGTCAGGGGGGAAACATTTTTTTCATGAAATACGATGGCCTGTCCGGTGGGTCCCTGCTGTCAGGTGGAGGAATCATTATTTTGCGCGTAATAAGGAGGCATTTCCTTGTGTGCGGCCCTGGACCCAGCTGTCAGCCTCTCCACGTACAGTCCACTTCTGATGGATGTCGTTCGTTGGCCACGTTGACCACGCCGCGCCGAGAGAACTAGGGCGCTGGATGACGGCAAGGCCTTGGAAGGGGACGATGCTGAGCTGGGGAAGACGCGGCAGTGGATGCCCACGTGGAGAGGAGTACGAGGGTTCACTGGTTTGGCTGCGGTGTGAGGCTGCCGTCACCGCAGAATAACAAGGGGTGTGGGTGAGTAGAGAGATGACCTGGCCAGCTGTGGGAGTAGTAGGGGGCAGTGAGGCTTCCGTGGCAGCACAGCCGGCCACGGGAGGTATGAGCAAGCGGCACGACCGGCACTGGTTTGGGCGGCTAGAGCAAGAAGACCAGAGGTTGAAGAAGCACTACGGCCGTTGGATGGACATCGTACGGTCACTGGAGCTAGAATCGTTCATATTGACTAATTTGACAAAGCCCTTCGTCTGCGTCAGTAGGCCCACCAGTCAGCCTCCAACACCGGTGGGTCCCAGCTAGCAAGGGGAGTATTCATTTTTTGTGCGTAATAAGGAGGCACTTCCTTGCGTGCGAAGATATAGCTGATGGGTCCGACCTGTCAGCGGGAGGAATGTTTTTTCGCAAAATACAGAGGCCCTTCTGGTGGGTCCCAACTGTCAGGTGGAGGAATCAATATTTTGCGCGTAATAAGGACGCATTTCCTTACATGCGTCCGTGGACCCAACTGTCAGCCTCTCCATGTACAGTCCACTTCCGATGGGTGTCGTTCGTTGACCACGTTGACCACTCTGCGCCGAGAGCACCAGGGAGGTGGACGACGGTGAGGCCTAGGAAGGGAATGACACGGAGCCAGGGAAGACTAGGCAGTTGTTTCCCATGCGGAGGGGAGTATGAGGGTTTACTGGTTCGTCTGCCGTCGCCGGAGAATAACAGCAGGTGTGGGTGAGTAGAGGGATGGCTAGGCCAGCGATGGGAGTACGGTGGGGCGGTGAGGCTTGCGCGACAGCCCAGCCGGCCATAGGAGGAGGGAGTAGGCAGTCCCGCCGGCGCTTGTTTGAGTGGCTGGAGCGGGAAGAGCAGAGATTGAAGAAGCACGACGGCCGTTGGATGGACACCCAACAGTCACTGCTCTCGTGTGTTGACTAAGTTGACACGGCGTTGCGTGTGCGTCAACCTTTTTTTAGGGAAGCGTACACGTCAACCTGTAGTAGGTGCACAATTCAGCCTCAAATCCGTGGAAAACAGCATACAGCTCATCTGCCATTATTTCTAATAACTCACTGCCCGTTTGCTAATTCTTAAGGTTTTTTTGGAGCCCATCTTCTTTTTGTTAGTATTACAGCCCATATTGTGGCCACGGTTAAAAATTATACGAAATTTTGCATATTTCGGTGCGGTCAACTTTTTTTTATCCCGAAATATCGAGTCACATTCAAACTATTTTGAAAACTAATTTATACAAATATAAAATCCAAATAATTGTCCACGCATAAAAATCAATGGAATTTAAAATATTGTAATGAAAAAAATTTGAAACTAATTCCCGGTTTGATGTGTTTTAAAAATGTACAACCCATTTCTCATTACTGATAGCCCATTTTCTGGGCAAAACCGAATGAAACTGTCCTCGTCTTGAAAGATTTGCAGCCCAGCAGGGCTGACAAAGCAAGTAGGCCTCGTTTGGGTATTTCTTTAGAAAAAGTAGAACTGGGCTAGCCATTTTCAGCAAGAAAAAAACACAACTAGGCTCATGATGTGGTAAACATAACTAAAACCCTGGCTAGACTGGCCACAGCCCCCGCACAGCCCCATTGTTACCCTAATCCGTCGCTAAAACTAGTATAAATAACAACTGCTTGTTCCTCACAAAAAAAGTAAATAACAACTGTGCGACCTACTGGGTCCCTGGTGTCAGCCGCTCATTGTGTAATTCTCTCGTTTATTGACTACGTTGACAATGGCGTGAGCCCCAGATGTCCAACCATTAGGAGGAAACATTTTTTTGGGCTTGTAATAACGAGGCACTTGCTTGCATACTGCCATGACGCTGGTGGGTCCCTACTGTCATCCTCTCCACGTACAGTCATCCCCTTGTTCCTCTCGGTTATTGACAACGTTGATAACGCAAGAGGGCGACGCATCGTGCATGGCGAGCGAACCAAGGCGGAGGACGACAGCGAGGTCTCGGACGGAACGAATAGGAGCCGTGGAAGATGCGCCGGTCCAGTCGCAGGGGGAGGGGAGTACTAGGGTTGACTGGTTCGGGTGCGGGTGCATGTTGGGGCTGACGTCGCCGGAGAATAACAGGACGTGTGGGAGAATAGAGGGAGGGACTGGCCAACGTTGGAGGGTACAGTAGGGCGGCAGAGGCGCAGCCAGCCATGGGAGGCGAGAGCAGGCAGAGCCGACAGGGTAGTTTGGTTTGGGCGACTGGAGGAAGAAGACAAGAGATAGAAGATTCATGACAGATGTTGGATGTCAATCCAACGGCTGGTAGGCAGAATCGTTCGTTGACTAGCTACTAAGTTGACACCACCTTGGATAGGCTATTTCCTCGTGGGTCCCAAATGTCGGAATCCAAATTTGTCACGGTCATGCAACCTTTCTTACGAAAATGTACATCCCATTTGGTGTGCTAGTTCAAAATAAGTTTGTGGGTGCTGGTCGGGGCTAATAACTTGGCTTCTGTAATGCACAGTGAGCTCAAGCAGCCGGCGAGAGTGATGTTATTTCCCTTGGTTGGGATTTGTTACAATATTTCACTCTAAATTAAACGAATGGCAAGCCGTTTGCCTTGTTTCAAAGAACATATGACAGTCACAACCGAGTTGAAAAGGGCAAGAACATCTAACTCCAGCTTACAAACTGTACAAAAGCACGAGGGTTAATTGTTCATCAGGTTGAAAAGGGCAACAACATCTAACTCCAGCACTATTTTTGGTAGTCACAGTCAAATGGATCAGTCAGGTCCATAGAATGAACATCCTAGGTCATAAAATTTACTTGATTATGGCCACAATATGTTTTAAATAGAAGCCCGACACGTTCAGAAGCTCTTTTGTCCACCTGAAACTCGTTTTTTTGCTCTTCGACATACCCATCCGTCAAAACCATGCCACTAATAAACTTAAGCCTGATGGACAATAGTAACCTCGCATTCAGCAAGAAGAATGTGACAAATCTAGTGTTTGCATGGTTGGCTACATATCGTTCTAGCATTATTGTCTTCAATCGAATGTCGCGAGAAGTGAGAAAATGCCGGTGCTTATGAATCCACCGATTGGTTATAACTTTCTTTCCCCGACCTATTGCCTAAATAGACATGAAGATTGAAAATAGTTAAGGTCTAAAAAAAGAGCAACAACTGAACAGTTAATTCTAGTACACTATATGCGGGCTTCTAATGTGCGTGAAATTATCTCCTTTATATACACCTTCTCCAGACATGGAAAGCATTGCAGCAAGCCAATAATCTTGTTTCAGATCAAAACTATTCATTTGGATATATAAGATCTTGGCAGAATCCAGCACCATTGATAGGCTATCCATGGAGAAACTCTTCATTGAGCATAGAACATAATATTAGTACAAAATGTGTACTCCAAGATGATATATAACTTATGCGCAGAAATTTGAAATGCAGCTTATGGTTACAAGTGTAGATGATAATATAATGTACCTGAAGAACTGTGGAGCCAAACACCGTCTTGAAATGAGCACAGAGATCATGTATTACACTCAAGGTCTCCAGTTTAGGCCCAGAGAGGGCGGTTATTTGCGATGGTGAATAACTAGAATCAAGGATCAACCTTTGAAGTGAAGGGGCATCTTGGATGATGAGCTGCCTTCCGTCAAAAGAAAGTCCAATTCTTACAAGGTTAGCCGACTTTATTTGGAGACAACCGATTCTAACTGTGAAAACAAGCACCAAGCACTCCAGGGCAGGGCAACTGGAGTGGATGATGTTGTCCAATGAGGCCTCCGATATACGAACCCGCACAAGTGAATGTTTCTTGAGAAATGGGGGTCGAAGGTTTAGTACCAGATTGTCTGGTAGGTAGCACAGCGCAAAGGCGGAGGTGTGGAGAGAGAGGAGGAAAACCGCGAAAGGCACATTGGTGATGAGGGCACAAGTACATGGCATTCGGTATCTGGTAGGTGATTTCCTGGGGAATAGTAGAACTCAAGTAGCTGTAGTTCTGTGAATTCAGGGGATTTCAGCCAGGCGTCCACCATGCAGGGCATGGTATGCTTCCTCAGGTAGCATGACCGGATGCAGAGGCTTTGAACGGAGCCCCGGTGGGAGGAGATGATGGCTCTAGAGAGTTCAAAATCATTGAAGAGAGATAGCTGACGGCAGTCGAGATTAAGGGGCACGACACGCCATAGAGGGCCTCCCGGCAGGCTTAAATTTCCTGGAGTTCACTCTGGTTTTTTCTTGTTGCCACCATCCAGGGTTAGGTTCTCTCATTCCAGAATAACCAATTATAATTGTGTTCTCATCTGGATTGCTGAACTGAACCATGTAGTGTACTGACCATCTAAAATTCTTGTGCATTCCACAAAATTTAAGCACCGCTATTTGCAGAAATAAGCAGACCACAATGCCTCTTGTCCACGCACCTGTCCCAAAAACCTCTGTGCAGCCGTGCCAGCTAGTCCTTGGTCCATGGATGAACTGGTACAAAGTGCATTCCGGACTAGGATGCAGTTGTTTTTGCTCGTCCATGCACTGCAATCAGGAAGTAAAACGTAGGAATCAGCTTCTTTTCGATTGCATTGGTCATTCTACCTAGTTAGTACCAATGTAGGAATACCTGGAACACTAGTGGTTAGAGGACGACAGCTAGGAATAGCCATCTGATTTTGTGTAGTTCTGCTAAAATTGAGGTGTGTACTTCTGATTGCACAAATAGAAAGGATATGAAGACAGACATCCCTGGTTGCGTAATATGAAATATGGTTATTTAACCAGTGACGGTTATTTCCAATGGCATATGATTAACAACAGCATCTATTGTGTTATAACCGCCAATATATTACCAGTATAAAAAAGTGCCATTAAGTAAGAAGTAGCATCACATCACATCAACACTGCCACTAGATTAACATGCAGAACAATAGCATTAGTATTGCTGTCATGAGAGTAGCACATGGTCAGTAAATGTGCAATCAAATTTGTGCAGTTCCACTGGGATGAAGCAATGTTAGAGGTGTGAGATTTAAGTGTAACTGCAAAAACACAATTCATGGGAAATAAAGCAAGATGGAAGCACTTCATAAAATGGTGGTGGCATTTCTTCAATTTATCGATGACACTAGACCATTACTTATAGTGACATTAGGTGGCATTGCTTAATGCTTCACGTGATTTTACATTAACGATAGCGATATGGGCGTAGGGACAGCATGGGCATAAAGTGGTGAGGCAGATGTGGTTGCCGAGAGCGGCAGACACTCCGGCAGCATGTCTGCATTTGTCCCTTTTTTATCTCCTCAGTGACAATGTCCTATGTGAGCACAGGAAATCTAGACCTGCTCATTCTCATTTGCGTTGTCCCCCAACACCCCTCACTTTCTTTCCTTTTTCGACCAAGAGACAGGTCCACTTCCCCCACCCTTCGCCATCCACCATGATTTCTTCGCCTTTTCAACCAAGAGACCGGTTGGGTAGCCAGTATCTACTACTTTACCCCGTTTCCTCTTAGAACTAAGTCCTAGATTCAGGTTACAGCTTTCCCACTTTCTTCCCTGTTTAAACCAACTCTTAGATTCAACTGTATGAACTAGTTTTACCTCAAATAATAGTAAAAGGCTAGGTGGCTTTGGAACAGCCGACGGAAGTAGAAAAAGATCCACACGCAGCCACGTGGGGAGCTGGGGCAGTAGAGCAAGGTAGGCTTCGAAGGAATATATACCTGAGGGTCATCGGCATGTGGCAAAGACGGCGTCGGGAGGCCGCATCTTGGCCACAATACCGTGGGGAGGAAGAAGGGGTCGGAGGCCCTCTCGAGCTGGCGCTCTCCCGGAGAGAATGGCACGGCCGCCGATCGGGACGCGTGGGCAGCGTGAACGCTGCACCTACACCCACTACAAAAAAAGACACATCCGTGACATTTAGAGCCGAACAAAAAGTTTTTCTGTCATACTTATGACACTTCTATGATGATAATTGTGACAAAACCCGGTATCATCATAGATGTGGTGGGCTCCTACTTCTATGACAAAAAATCAAGACAGAAAATGGGCTTTTCGTCCTGTGCGGGCCGGAGACACAGCTGCATGACATTCTTTGGGTCATCCATGACGGAAAAAACCATGGTAGAAGCGAGGGCGAGAAAAATATCAGGGAGTTCCCGGTTACGGTGGCTGGTCGGGGGCCGAGCGATGCACGTTTCTCTCATACGTACACGCGTGTGTGCGAGGCGTTGGGCTCTAACTGAACCCGAGCGAGGCATTGGGCTCTAACTGAACCCGAGCGATTGCACTACAGGCTACACGTTACTGAACTCGAGCGATCGATCGATCCCTTGCTGTTAACTGAACCCGAGTGTGATTCCTTCGCTACTGCTGCTAACTGAAGCCGATCGAACACTGCCTGCATCCTTCCCTGATGAACAGTGAGCGTTGTTGAGGGGGTTTGGATGAACAGTTCCCGGTGGGGGTTGGATGAACAGGAACCCGTGGTAGTAGAGGCCGTTGCCGTGGATGAACAGTACCCCCGATCGATCGAGCCGGGGGGTGGATGAACAGGACCCCGTGGAGGGCTGGATGAACAGGACCCCGTGGAGGGCTGGTTGAACAGTAGCCGGTGGAGGGCTCGTTGAACAGTAGCCAGTGGAGGGATGGATGAAACAGTAGCCCGTGGAGGGGTGGTTGAACAGGACCCCCGTGGAGAGGGCTGGTTGAAACAGTAGCCGGTGGAGGCTGGATGAACAGGAGCCGTGGATGAACAGGCACAGGTGGAGAACTGGAGGAGGTCGACGGTGGATGAACATGAGCCGTGGAGGCTGGAGGAGGTCGACTGTGGAGATGAACAGTATCCCGTGGAGTCCCGTTTGCGGTACGCCACACCCCTCCCGATGAACAGGACTCCCGTTTCGACCGTAGCGCTCCAACACAAGTCCGTTTCCTCCGTTTTGCGGTACACCACACCCCTCCCAATCAACAGGACCCCGTTTCGACCGTAGGAGGTCTGTTTCCTCCGTTTTGTGGTACGCCAGACCCCTCCCGATGAACAGGATCCTGTTTCCACATGGTCGGTCAAACACAAGGTCGTTTCCTCCATTCCGCGGTACACCAGGCCTCGTTTCCATCGCCTGTTCCGTCCAAGCTGGTTGGCTCCTGATGAACAGCACGCGTTCCGTTGCCTCCCGATGAACACGACGCATTCCGTTGCCTCCCGATGAACACGACGACGTCGCAGTTCCTCCATTCTGACCCAGCCATGTACACGGGCCCTGGTCGTACGTATGCGCGAGTAGGCGTTCGGGACCCCGCCCGTATGTACGTACGTGGTCGTATTTACTTTCTTGCAACATGGCCGCTGTACATACGTGTACATGCTACGTTCGTGCCTCTACTACCACACTGTCCTTCCTTACACAGCCACGGTTCATCGCTGCAGCCTGCAGATAGACCGATCGGCTAGTATGTATGTACACGTTCGTGACCAGAATGACAATGCTACGCACGCTTCGGCCGGGTGGGTCCCGACTATCAAGCACTTCCTTGTGTGCAAAGATGTAGCTGGTGGGTCCCAGCAGTCAGGGGCGAATCTTTTTTTGCCGTAATATGGACGCACTTCCTTGCGTGCGAAGATGTAGCTGGTGGGTCCCAGCAGTCAGGGGCGAATCATTTTTTTGCCCGTAAAATGGACGCACTTCCTTGCGTGCGAAGATGTAGCTGGTGGGTCCCAGCAGTCAGGGGGAAACGTTTTTTCGTGAAATACGGTGGCCCGTCCGGTGGGTCCCTGCTGTCAGGTGGAGGAATAATTATTTTCCGCGTAATAAGGAGCACTTCCTTGCTGCGGCCGTGGACCCAGCTGTCAGCCTCTCCACGTACAGTACTCTTCCGATGGAAGTCGGTCGTTGACCACATTGACCATGCCGCGCCGAGAGCACCAAGGCGTGGACGACGGCGAGGCCTAGGAAGGGGACGACGCGGAGCCGGGGAAGAGGCGGCAGTGGATGCCCACGCGGAGAGGAGTACGAGGGTTCACTGGTTCGGCTGCGGTGTGAGGATGCCGTCGCCGCAGGGCCTGGCCAGCGGTGGGAGTGGTAGGGGGAGGTGAGGCCTCCGCGGCAGCACAGCCGGCCACGGGAGGCAGGAGCAGGCGGCACGACCGGCGCTGCTTTGGGCGGATCGAGCAAGAAGACTAGAGGTTGAAGAATCACAACGGCCGTTGGATGGACAATGTACGTGCACTGCAGCTAGAATCGTTTATATTGACTAAGTTGACAAAGCCCTTGGTACGCGTCAACTTAGTAGGCCCACAGGTCAGCCTCCGAAACGGTGCGCCCCAGATGTCAGGGGGAGGAATCATTTTTTGGGCGGCTGAAGCTAGAATATCCGAGATTGAAGAAGAAGCACGACATCCGTTGGATGGACATCCAACGGACACTGCTGCTAGAACCGTGTGTTGACTATAAGTTGACAAAGCCTTGCATACGCGTCAACTTAGTAGGCCCACAAGTGTGTGGCAGAGAACTTATAGCCCATTTGCGATTTGTAAGAATGTACAACCCATTTTTGAATTCTAATGGAATTTACTACAGCCCATTTACAGTTTGTTAAAAGTACAACCCATTTTCTAGCTAGGACAACGATTAATAATTTCAACCAACCGTTCAAAACAGAATTCAATAAAATTTCCCACATTTTGATGGGATCCGAAATATTTTTATCCCGAAATTTCTAGTCAGATTAAATACAATTTCAATATAAATTTGTATTACGTAAAAATCCAACGAAACATTGCGCGCGCAACAATTAATGAAATTAAAATTTTCAAAATCCAGAAATATTATTTTATAAAGTAATTACGTGTTTGGTGCATTTTTTATAGTTACTGCCCAGTTTTTATAATTACATCCCATTTATTATTTCTTAAAGCCCATTTTCTTGTTAAGCCTAATGCATCCCTCCTAGGAAAGATTTGCAGCCCAGCGGGGCGGAGAATAACAAGTTGACCTTGCCTGGGTATTCCTCAAAAAAAGTATAGCTGGGCTAGCCATTTTCAGCTTGAAAAAAATTAATATCTGGGCTGGATATCTGGCCTGGGCTAGACGGGCCACAGCCCGCCCAGTTAATACCCTGCTCTCCTCTGAACAACAACGAAAACATCGCTCAAGAAAAACTCTGCAGTGCTCACACCTCAAAAAGACAAATACTGCTCGAGCTGCTTGGTCCCAGCTGTCGGCCGCTCCTTGTGCAATTCTCTCGTTTATTGACTACATAGGTTGACAATGGTGTGGGACCGTGATGTCAGGAAACCAGGAGGAAGCAAAAAATATTACAGTTGTATATAATAAGGAGGCACTTGCGTACGTGCGGCTATGGCCCTGGTGGGTCCCCACTGTCATCCTCTCCAAGTAAAGTCATCTCCTCATTCCTCATGCCGTTGACCATGTTGACAACGCGAGACGGCGGCGCCACGGCGAGCGCAACAACTCGAAGGACGACGGAGAGGGCCTCGCGGGCCCTACGGATGGTCTGATACAGCGCCCGCTGCTCATTCGGGAAGCCAGGATCATAGGGCCACATGTCCGCGACGGCATTGTCGTTCGCTTGTTCACCGGTGCTCGTTGAGGAGACGGAGGTTGCAGCACAGGTCCTCCTGCGCTGGTAGCTCTTCCGCCATTAGGGCGTCGAAGTGGGCCGCACCTGCTCTATGGTGAACACGGCATGAACCGGCTTGGACAGTGGCGCCGGCTCCTGGTCGGAAGCTACGTCCATCGTCTGATTGTCGTCGCTCAGCTCGGCGAGCTCGCTGGCGAGCCAGCATGTCCCGGCTGCTGGACCGACCCGCTGCCAAGCACGAGTCTGACTGCCCTGGCCCACCCAGACCGCCTCCCTCGCCCGCGCGCGCTTTCCGCCCGAAACGGTCAGCGCCGCCCGCCCCGCTTCCCGGTGCAGGCGATTGCTCCGCCTTCAAACGACACAAGTGTCGTCCGTCCGTCCGTCTGCCGCCCACATTAATGATACGCGGTTGCCGAGGCGGCTACTCCGGCGCCACACGTCCGTCCCTCCGCCGCCCACCATTGCTATATAAACTGCTGCGCCGGCCATAGCCGCAGTCATCCGCCTCCGTTCCCTTTCTCCTGTCCACACCACTACTCCCACCATGGCTTCCTCGCGCTCCAGCGCTCTTCGGGACGGGCGGACGACGGACCACAAGGAGATGGCAGCCATTGCTGCCGACTGGCTGGCCGGCAGGCAGCCGGAGGACGACGACGTCCCAATGGAGAACATGGTAGTCGACGATCCGGCGCCAACCCCCTCCTGCGCGCCATCCTCGCCGGTGCATTGCACCATGACCATCGGCGAGGCCCGTGCCCAATACATGGACACGGTGAGGCAGAAGCGTCAGGAGCAGTTCCGGGAGGCGCAGGCCGACGCCGCCTACAACCACCATCTCCTCCAGGAGCACCTGCAGGCGGAGGAGCAGATCGCCGCGGAGCGGGCGGAGCAGGAGGCGCTGCTCGACTCGTACCGCTCCGCCCGCGAGGGCCGCCTCGAGCGCTGGCGGTACCGCATGCGGGTGGCGGAGGCTGCGGCCGCCTACAAAGAGGGCGATGAAGCGGGCGAGGCGCTGTTGGCGAGACCGAGGACGAGGCAGAGGACAATGCCGCTCCGACGAGTCCCCGCTCCGCTGGCGTCGACGAGGCCCTGCTCCGCCGAGGCCCCGCGGTGCCAACAACGAGGCAGAGGACACCGCCGGCTCCGTCGAGGCCCCGCGGCGCCAACAACGAGGCAGAGGACACCCCGGCTCCGCCGAGGCCCGCCCGCCAACAACGAGGCAGAGGACATCGCCGGCTCAGCCGAGGCCCCACCCTGCCGGCAACGAGGGGGAGGATTTCCCCGCTCCGCCGAGGCGCCGCCCTGCCGACAACGAGACAGAGGACATTGCCGGCTCCATCGAGGCCCCGCCCCGCTGCCAACGAGGCCGCGCCACACAGAAAACAAGGAAGAGTAGAACACGGTAGGTCGCCGCCGCTCTGGTCCAAGTAAGGCCACCGCTGCTACCCTTCGGTTGAAGCCAAGCTAGGAGGGTTGACCATTCACGGCCGATTAGCTTCTTGGCGGCGACGTGGAGTCGGAGAGCTATGTTGGAGAAGGACGCTGCTTCAGTTACTTAACTGCAGGTGCAGTTGGGTCACTGGCATGTGGGCCCAAGAGGCATCTGGCCCACATGTAAGTGACGCAGCTACACCAGCTGTTATGTCACTGAAGCTCAGTCTGCTGGCGAAGAACCTTCTGTTCGTCTCAGCCGGACACGGGTGCTACGGTTAATTAATTATACCTCCAGCGCACCCCTTTTTAGTTGAAGAATGTATGAAATGTAATGAAATCCGGCATGTTTATATGAAATCCGGCAGTGTATGAATGAATTTAGTTCGATTTGTTTGAATTCTTGTATCACTGGCATTGGATGAACATGCAAAACAATACGTACTAGCATTATTCCCAGGGTGATCACCTCGTTTGCAGCAGTTTCACATGTACTCCCTCCGGTCCTTTTTAGTCTGCATATAAGTTTTGTCTGAAGTCAAAGTATCTCTACTTTGACCAATCTTACAGAAAAAAGTATCAACATTCACAATGTAAAATCAACTGACTTGAAAGAAATCTAATATGCGAAGTAAAAAGGAACAGAGGGAGTACAAAATTTAGCGTTCCTGTACATTGCAATCAACACACAGGCCTGGCAATTCATAGAGAACATTCAAAACAATCGATGATTATGCATCTCAGCGATTCACATGTCAGAGCCAATATTTACTTCACAACTAAAGAATAAAGAAAAATCGATAGATGCTGCTAACAGCAAAGGGCGTCCCATTCGAAAATATCAAACGCATGTCTTCTTGCTAACATCAATGAGCAAAATTTGACAAGGTTGTCCCATTCCAAAATGTCAAATGCGTGTTGTTTTGCGTACATCAATGAGCAAACTTTGACAAGGTTTTCCCATTCCAAAATATCAAATGCCTACGATTGTGGAATGGGCAGGGTTTGCCATCAGTTCGGACATTGACATGGCACCTCGTGCTAAATAAACCAGCTGTTCTTTTTGTGCAGTTCCACCAAAATCAACCAAATTCGTGCGTAGCTTGTATGATTTCGCCTTTATATGTTGCAACGCCTTGA
The DNA here is from genome assembly GCF_018294505.1 of Triticum aestivum. Lineage (NCBI taxonomy): Eukaryota > Viridiplantae > Streptophyta > Magnoliopsida > Poales > Poaceae > Triticum > Triticum aestivum. Next base: position 189,393,462 of record NC_057796.1, read on the forward strand.
ACATATCGGCACCTCCTTTCTTGTGGTGGAAATGAATGATTCGAGAATATTCGATGTATTCGTGAACATTTTGTGCAGTTCCCATTGAAATCAAGCTGAGCACCCCTGTTTGCATAAATACAAAAAAAGTGATTAGTATAAAGGAAACTGTACTATGAATTGACAGTTTAAACAGTCAACCTACATGATCCATGCAGAGCACACATTTAAAAAAATGGAACTCACCGGAAGGAATCGTAAAACAACATTGTACTGGCCATCACAGCAACAAAGATGCAGATCCGTGAGTCCTTCTGAGCTGAAGTTAGTTTGTTCTTGTGGGCAATAATGTAACCATCCTTCAACTGCTCCCTTCTTAAGAAGAGAGGCTTGGCTTCTTTATCCTGGCATAATCGGAACTAGGCACTTCACGTACTCCATATTCTTCTTTAGAGGAGGATGATCCTGTTGTGCAAAGACAAGAAGACAACCAAATGCTAGCATCCCTGTTTGCTTGAAAAAAAGGAAAGGAAATATTTAAAACAACATAGATGAAGCACTTCTCAAGGACAATACCACTTTCTCATGACAGTATCTAAACAGTAGCACAACACCAATAGAGATGACAAAGCTCAATCATATGGATGAAATCCGTGGGCGAGTACCAACCTTTGTCAGGAGGCTTATTGTGTAGAGCATACAGATCAAGCACTTCTCCGGAACCATCTGTTGTTATCTACTGTGGTTGCCATGCTTACTATATACTCCTCGATTAGTTTAATGTTTCCAACATCTTCTTGTGCAGTTCCACTAAAATATATGGTATCTTCAAAGAAGATCCCTGTTTGCACAAGTAGAGATAATTACATATTACATTAAGAGTGGCATCAAATCAGTGGCAAAACAATTGCTCGTTCCAGCCATAGCAATAAATTAAGATGCAAAACTATATCATTACTTGTGTCATCACAGTTCCAGTGCTTCATTACAGCACCGGGAGTTGATTTTTGTTTTTCTTCCGCTTGTTCTTCCCCTTCATCACTTGGTTCAATAACAGACAAGCTTCGCCTTCAATGTAAGATTTGGCATGTCAATTAGGGAGCACAAGTATAGCACTAAACAACGACGTTAATTTTCAGATGAAAGTGGCAAAATACAGGCCAACAGTTGTGAAATATCCTTATCTTACCTCAATGGGATATTACGGTGCACATACAGATTGGAAGTCTTGTCTCCATTTGTGCAGTTCCCTAAAATCAAGCAACATTAGCGTACAAGTAGCACAACATATGAAAGCACACTGCACAATCATGTGAAAGAAGGCTAGTACTGACCTCTCATGACGCGGAATTCAAACAACTCACAAGAAGAAGATCTGAACCAAATTTGCCAACACGGATAGGAAGTAAGATCTCCTCTTGTGCAGTTCCACTAAGATCAAGCAATCAAGCAACGTTGTCGGTGTGACATTTTGGTTGAACTGCACAAAACACTCTTAAAACAAAAGTGTTTTGTGCAGTGCAACAAAAGGTCACAATAGCAACGAGGTGAAGTAGATAACCCTGTTTACACAGAGGTGCAAAGGAAACAACTAGTGGTCAATAACGGTGGATGACACAGAAGCCAACAAAAAGAAGCATCTAACTTATCTAAATGGGAAAGAAAGCAAGACAGTAGCATTTCTCAAACGGTGGCATTGATTAATATTAACAGAGAGATTATATTAACAATAAAATTCGTTAAACATGTAATTTGCTTTTAACTGTGGCATTGCATCAATTTTCCAGCGGCATTATTAGAGGGTGTTTGTTTACAGGGACATTTTGGTGTAGGGACTAAAAAAAGTCCGTGTCAGTCCCATCTAAACCAAACAGGAGGGACTTTTAGGGACTAAAGAAAGAAGACCCCGAGGGAGAGTCTTTTTGGGACTTTTTCCAACAGTTGCCCCTGCCCCGCATCGCAGCTTGTCTCTATTAGTTCATTACTAGGGGTAACATGGTCTTTTAGCATGTCATTTAATAACCTCTAGTCCATGTTTAGTCCCTGGAACCAAGCAGGTAGGGACTAGGGAGTTTTTAACCAAACAGGGCCTTAGATTAACAACAGCTAAAGAGTTGCACGGGACAGTGGACGCACCAGCACCATGTGCATCTACCGATGTATGAAGGGGTGATGCACAGTCTGTTGCAACAAAGAACAAAAACAACCAAGGAGCATATTTGTGTTGGTCCCAGTTTTGTTATCTTTAGACACCTTTCCCTATGTGAGCGCAGCAAATCTAGTCCCGCTCAAACTCTACAGCCTTGTCCCCCAAAACAAAAGATCAGTTCGTTACAGATGTGCGTACTGCATTTGTCATTGTTTCCCCTTTTCGACCAACGTAGGTGCTGGATAGCCAGTCTGTACTAGTACTTTCCCCCTTCCTTTCCTCTTTGAACCACGTCCTAGATTCATGCTATACAACTTTCCCCACTACTTTCCTGTTTGATCCAACACCTAGATTCGAGTGCAGAAGCGGAAAAAGCCCACATGCAGCTAGAGCAATGCATGTGGAATAAGTAAATTATACCTTAAGGTTCTTGGGGTGGGGTTCGGTGGGCGACCGGAGGCCGTTCGGCCCACACTATGTACGGCGGCGAGGAAGAAGGGGTCGGAGGCCCTACCGCGCCGCCGCTGGGTGAAAGAGAACCGCTGCGCCGGTAGTGGATTCCCTTCCTCGCCGACGGCAACAGCGTTAAGCCTCCTTCCCTTCCCGGCGGACGGATCCTGCCGGCTCTTTGACCAGCAGTGAGGGTAGAGAGAGAGGCCAACGAAGTCTTGTTTAGATCTGGAGAGGGTGAGAGAGTGTGAAGAGAGCAACTACAAGCGCTGAGGCTCCAGCGTGTATATATATACTGGAGAGAGAGTGAAGAGTGCAAACCCTAGAAAACAAGCGCTGAGGCTACAGCGTATACGTGATGAGGTGATTATACGGTCACTACGAGATTGTATAGCTCCGTATCCATCCATTTTAACCAGTCAAAGAATCCTCCTGGCACCGCCTCAGATCACTTTCTCTATCTGTCATGCGGGGCCTACCTGTCATTGGGTGGAAGAAAGAAGCCGAACAAAAACAAAATTATGCTCAAGTGTAGTTATCGAACCCGAGACCTCAAGTTTGATGAGCGAACAGGCTAACCAGCTACACCACCCCCACGTTATGTTTAACGAGAGGAAAATAACCTTTAATACATTCCTGCATTCGTGTGACAAGCATGCCGTGTTTTTTTGCGTGGGAGTCATTGGGATTTAAAGCGGTGTATCTTACCTCACACATCTCGCTACTGCTCGTGAACACTGTCCAATTGATCCCTCTGTTCGCTCACGTACTATTTTAAGTGAATCCGTATTATAACATGCACACAATTTTGGGCACTTGTATTCGACCTAACTCAGTGTGCCACCGTATCTCGTACTACTCCCTCCGTCTAGGTGTAATAAGTCACGTTAGAAGGTGCAGCGGGACCAAGGTGCAAGCAGATTTTTTTTCGAAACGAGGTGCAAGCAGATTGGAGGAGAAGGAGAAACTTGACCGGTCCTTCCTCCAATCAAAGCCCTGATTTCTGTCTCTAAACGCAACAATTAATCACAACAACTAAGAGATGCCGTTTTAGCTACCATGCAGGGCCACGTATTAACTCGCATGCATCAACGCGTAGTTGCGCTCCATGCATTGGGTTTCCGGGGGAGATAACAAGGCAGAGTAAGGAGCGTTTGGTTACATTGCTAGGCTGGTCATAGTGGTGAGTAACTTGGACTAGTAACATGCATATGTTACTAGTCTATGTTACTACTTTCATAGTAGGTAGTAACATATGGATGGTAACATGCAAGTCTTCATTAATTGAGATATAGACTCATTTTACCTCGGCGTGTGTGTGTGTGTGTTTGTGTGTGTGTCTCTGTGTTTAACAGCATGTGTGTGTTAGAGAGAGCGACACATCGACCTACTCCTACAGAGAGATGGTGTGTAGTGTACGATTTAGCCGCGAGAGTCGGTGCATCCTCTCGTTTCCGGGCGTCCGGTCGGGACAGGCGGGACAGCTGCCACGCCCGCTCCTGACCAGCCTGGCCCACCCAAAGCCCCTCCATCGCCCGCGCGCGCTTCCCGCCCGAAACGGTCAGCGCCGCTCCAAAGAATCGGTGCCGCATTCATGCCCGGGCAGAGCGGACGCGACCTCTCACTGGCGCCTGCGTTGAAGGGAGAAGCGGATTCAAGAGTGATGGTTGCTTCGTCCGTCCAACTTACTGCTGGGTCTATGTGATTTGACGGCTCATTGGTCATTATTACTGAGGTGGTAGGACTGCTGGATGTCCCACGCTTTCGGCGAAAGGAGGTACTACTAGATTACAATTTTCTCCATTCTCAGCGGAGGAGTGCGAGAGCAGTGAAAACACGCAGGCTCAGTGATTACATGGCCCACCTCACACTATCACCATATTTTCTGGACACCGTGCGACACCTAACTCTTTACATAGTACTAGTATAGTACGTACTGTAATTTATCAGCGAGATAAATTTGTACAATGCTATGAAGCTTCCAGCTTCTGTTTCATGTATCTTGCGTCCAAGGTTGCCCGTTGCAACATTTCATCAAATACAAAGGAGACTAACATGCATGCTATTGCATCTCAATGATTGACAGATCATAGCCAATATGTACTCCCTCCGTTCCAAAATAAGTGTCTCAACTTTATGCAAACTTTAGTACAAAGTTGTACTACTACTAAAGTTGACACTTATTTTGGAACAGAGACAGCTAAAGAAAAAAACGATCCATGCAGTCCCTAGCCCTTGAACCGTAAACCCTAACCAGGCTTTAATTTGCTGGCAACGTTGGAGCTTCCGAAGAAATGAAGTTTGCAACCCTTTGACCATCGGATCATTTTGTGCAGTTTCACCAAAATCGAGATGAGCATCCCTGTGGCAAAGAAATTGAAGAAGCGTGATTAGAATAAGATTACTGGGACTAGTTGATGAGACATAAACTCATCACAAATACAGTACGTAGAAGCCAGTAGAGGTATGTGCGGGGCAAAGAAGTAGAGAAATATCCACATGGAGTGATGTGGGCAGCTGGAGCAGTGGTGCAAGCCGGCTGTAAAGGGAGTTGTACCTGAGGGATGTCGGGACGTAGCTCAACCTAGAGGAGGGCGGCGGGAGGAGGCAACTGCCCACGTCGCGGCAGTGAGCAATGGACGAAGGCAACCTCACCGGCTTTGTGAGAGAGAACGGCGGGGACCCCTGATCGGGACGTGCCGACAGTGGGTTTTCGCCGTCGGCGACGGCGACCGCATCTACACTAAGCATCCACCCCTTCCCCCGGCGGACGTGATCCGCCGGGATGTTAGAGATGTGGCCACAGTCGTTTTGTGCGAGAGAGTGTGAAACTGAAGAGAGCAACCCCAGCAAGCAACCGTGTAGGCTCGTCCTGCCTATGTATATAGTGGAGCGGTTTCCTTTTCTCTCCATATGAACCTATTTATATTGCGTACGTGCCACTGAAGAAAAAAACTTTATTTATAAATGACGCGGCACCTACTACTCGTTCTCCTATAAACCTTGCGCTTGGCATCTCCAAAATATTAACCTTGCGATTGGCTCTTCGCCTCTTCGGGAAGTCGAGCAATAATGGTACTGCAGTATATATCGTTCTGGCTATATGAGACCGAATGAATTGCTGCACGTCCACCACGTGGGCGAGGGTCGAGGGGCGAGGGAGAGTGCGTACTATTACGTCCGTTTCAATATGGACTACATACGGAGCAAAATGAGTGAATCTACACTCTAAAATACGTCTATATACATCAGTGTTTGGAGTATGTACTAGTAGTTCATATTGAAATCTACTAGAGGACATATATTCCAAACAATATGATAATCTCTCTAACCAAGGTAGGGACGAGGAGTAAACGGAGGGAGTAGTAAAATTTTCTCCTCGTCCTGCGAGCCACCGCGCGCGTGGGCGAGGGAGCGGGCGTAAGGCGTACTAGTAAGCAAGCTTCACCTCATCCTGCGAGCCACCGCGCCCGTGGGCGGGGGAGACGGCGTACTAAGCAAGCTTCTCCTCGTTCTGCGAGTTGACGGGACACATCAAAAGTACTCCAGTGTATAGAGCCTTGCCTCTAAGGTAGGCCCCATATTGTTTGCCTCTTTTTTAACATAACGCGTCAAGTCGTAATTTGTTTGTTCACCCGTGGTAGACGATCCTCCATCAAGTGGACAACCAGTACACGTGTCAAATTACCACGTGGGCTGCCTTTTCGTACAGAAATGAGCTCCACCGTGTACCCGCGCGGGTGTGGTTGGGAAAGAGACGGGAGTACGTGCGCCGTGCGTGCACCTCTTCTCTTCGTGCACGTCCCCCACCTACGTGGGTGTGTGTAAGAGAGATACAAACCTAGACAGATGGCGTGTGCGTTCGTGAGTGTTTTTGTTTTGGGGGGGGGGTGATTTCGTGAATGTATTTGTGGGAATATGTGTCGATGACATCTCAAACAAAATTTTGCATGCAATGTGTGTGAAATAGAGGCATATCCATATCATATAGAGAGGGCCAGAGGGGGCGATCCACGAGAAGAGAGGGAGGGGTCATAGATATCGATAGAGTCGAAGAGAGGATCAAGTGGGTGGGTGCGAGATGGATGAAGAGAGCCATCGAAATTGTGTGTGTGCAAGTCAAAGATATAGGGCGACTGACCTACCAGAACGTCAGAGGGCACAGGGCAAGTTTGTGTGTGGCAGGGAGACATGACTAGAGCGCTCGATGTATCGGTGTGTGTGTGGGGGGGGGGGAGGGGGAGGCAGAGGCCTAACTAAAGAGGTAGAACGACTCGTATATGTGTTGAGAAGGAAGACCCAGCTATGTCTTGAGGGAGATGGGTCGACATCCATACATAACTGAAGGACGGGAAATAGGTTGGGACAGAGAGAGAGAGAGAGAGGAGAGAGAGGGAGGGAGAGGGGTAGAGTGCTGGATGGGTGATGGAGTTGCTTCTCGAAGATGGTGGGAGAGGCCTACTAGACAAACTGAGGGTAGAACTGCAATATTATCAATAAGAGTGGGGATGTGTTTCTGTGTGTGCCTGTGCGTGATAGATCTGTCGGGACGCATGCATGGATGATGAAGGGGAACCATGTGTTTGCTAAGCAAACCTAACTAGATCGGTAGATCAATTGTTGTTTGTCGGAGGAAGGGAGAGACATAACTAATGAGGTAGATCGATCGACGCGTGGGGAAAAACGAGTTATAATAAGGACCTAGCTAGCTATATGTATAGCGGGAGATCGGTCGGTGTACATCCATTTGTTAGAGGCAAATAAGGCCCAGCGAGACGGATAGACAGAGAGAATGGAGCTAGGAGGTGGTGCGAGAGGCCGAGCTACTAGCTAGATAGGGGGAGGAGTGTGCGGTTGTGAGATCGATGAAAAGAGGGGCGAGAGTTTACACGTGTGTGGGACCGTATGAGAGACACGAGGCATGGACACAGAAAGGAGGAGATGGAAGGTGCGTGTGTACGTATGTTGTAGGCAGACGCTGGAGAGGTTTATCGATCGGTGTGTGTCGGAAAGGAGTTGTGGAGACTGTGGGAGAACGACCTAAAGAAAAAAATGAATGTGCGCGATGGATAGAATGCTGAGGGAGGGGGAGGGCGAGGAGGGCGTGTGCATGCACGAGAGAAAGTTAGTGCTAGCTACAAAGGTTAGAGGATTGTGTGGGTGTAAGAGACTAACAAAGATCATAATTTGATATGAAAGTGGATTCATATATTTGAATAGGAGATCATAGTGTTATAAACATATGCATGCATGAATATAGCGGTGATACGCGTGCTGTGGTTTTGCACATGTTATACCATAATGTGATAATGCATGGCGTTTGCAACTCACAGCTAAATGTCGAACAATCTAAACCATACTATACATCGAACAATCTCACATTTTATTTGAATTTGTGATAATGTGTGGCGTTTGCAGCTTACAACTAAATATCGAACAATCTAAACAATACTATATATCGAACAATCTCACATTTTATTTGAATTTGTGGTAATGTGTGGTGTTTGCAACTCACATCTAAATACTTGTAGGCGTAGGGGGCGGGGCACCATACATTATGTGATAAACACATTATACATATGAGAAATGGTTTAGATTATGAAGATCTAGCTAGAGCTTGAAATGTACTGTGATTTGAAATCAACATAAAGTGGACTCAAAAAATCGAGTTCGAGTTCATATAGTACACATAGTTCATATCTAACTCGAGAGTAATCATGTGGTGTGCTGTGAAGATAATACACAAACGATGGTTTAACTTGACAATAATGATGATTGTAGATCTTATTAAAATAGAGAAACGAATTCAAATGGTTTGACTTCACAACAATCATTATTGTAGATCTTATTCAAATAGAGAAATGAACTCAAATTTAGTTCATATTGAAACGGTAGTATATACGTTTGGAATTCACTAAAACGTTCATTTGAGTAGCAGGTTGCATGCATTATACATGTAGCGAAATATTTTAATTGAACATAACATGAATTCAAAGTTTTGAATGACATTTGTAGTGCGAATTGATTTGGTACAATACATGGGACTAGACTCTCTTGTGTGCTGTGAATTGATTTCTTTTTGTTTTTTCTTCGACGGAAGTGCGAATTGATTTGGTACAGTACACGTTGGGCTTGTAAGGAAATTTCAACCGCGCCTTGTTACCCCAAAATATTTAAGATATATCTTTGTCTCGTTGTGCTCCGACAACTCCCTCCATCTCAACCCGCGCCTTCCTATTCCAAAATTACAACGCGCGCGAAAACTCCCACCTCCTGTGAAATCCCGACACGCGAAATGCCCGTGATACCCCTGAACCGAAAGAACCGCCTAGCTCAAATCGGTGGGGGTAATTTCGTAACTTACCCCACATTTCTGACAAGCGCGTCCCTAAGCCATGGTTCCCCACTCCCATCCCATCCGCCCACCCATTCATACACCGAGGCCGCGAAAACCCGCGAAGCCCCACACCCTCCTCCGTCCGCCACCCAGCCGGAGCCTCTTCCCCGACGACGTCGTCCACAGCAACACCTCGACGTCCCTCATCCAACGTACCGGATGAGGATCCGTCGTCGATCTCGTCGTCCCGCCGGTTCAGCCACCCCGTCCTCCACCTCCAAGGAGCTGCCCCGACGTTCTCCTCGTCTTTTGCACCAGCTCCATTCCCACACCGCCGTCTTCACCTGCACCACCGGAAGAGCATCATCATCACCGTTTCCTCAGATGAAGCTGAGGCCTAATCGGTGCCACCAAAGAGGTTGTAAACTAATCGCCGCATTTTCTTCTTGATTCGATCTCACGGTGCTGCCGGCGCTCGGTCCCGAGCCGACACGGCGCGGCTCCATCCACGGCGGTGTCGCCGGCCACTTCCACCACGGCGTCGCTCCCTCGGCGGCGACGTCCACATCAGTAGGAGCTGCTGCTGCATTAGCTCTCGCTCGCGCTGCTGCTCTGCTCTTGCTCTCGGTCCCCTGCTTGGTCCGCTCTTGCTATTGCTCTTGCTCTTGCTCGCGCTGCTGCCCTCGCTCTTGCTCTTGCTTGCGATGCTGCTCCGATTTAGCTACACTTGAGTCGACTGAATCGACTTTCAGGCCAGTCGATTTTCGGGGGGTGGGGGGGGGCTCGCCAGAGTTAAGGAAGAACCAGCCGCAGCGGGGAGGGGGCTCGCCGGAGAGGTACCCCAGTATCTATCTTATGGTTCAGGGTGGGGGCGGTGGTCGCCGACGGTGGTGGGGCGGTGGCGTGGGGATTGCCAGAGAAAAAGCTCGGCACGGGGGGCCTAGAGGGATGGCCGAGGCGGCGGCGGACCGGCGGTGGGGAGTGGTCTTGGGGCGGGCGAGGCAGCGCACCGCCGGCCGCGGGCGGGGGGGGGGGGCTATTTGGCCGGTGGGGGCTGGCGGCTCAGGGTAGCCTCACCTGACGCTGCTACACGACCAGCTGCCCCGGCTCTCGCACGCGTTGCTGCTGCTACTGCTGCTTTTCTACTACTAGTGCATTCAGTTTCGACAGAAAAATTCAGTTTCGACAGTTAAGTTCAGTTTCGACAGTTATATTCAGTTTCGACAGTTAAGTTCAGAGATGAGCAGCTGATGTATTTTACATCAAGTACTTTGTGGTTATGTATTTTACGTCATCTATTGGAGATGTTATTAGGATTCCACTCAGGTTAACATTGTCTCTCTTGTCCTGCTTCAGCCTCGGCGTCGTACAACTCACCGGAGCTGCTCCAACGACGAAACCCTCCATCACAGCGGAGCAGTACCCCGGGCTCCATCTCCAGACACCTAAGATCTTCTTCCCCTCCTCTGACAGCCAAGTCAGTCAGATCATCCTCACCGACCAACCCAATCACGCTGAGATCGACATGGCTTCGCCAAAGAGGTTGTACACTTGTTGCATCTCTTTTTTACTCTACATGTTATATATATTGTCCACTAAGCACACGCAGTAACGTGAAATACGATTAGTTTCTCCTACTATATGACAAGCAGTGAGGTACCAGTCAACTTAGGTATCCGTGATGGACTCTCTTGAACGCCATCATTATTTATCTCTCTGTGTTTGAGCTGTGCATTTGTCCATGGGCCTGGGAGTTGAGCTAGTACGGCAGTGGCCTGGGTCCAAAGTAGTAGAAGTAGGCAAGTAGCACAAAAACATTTCTTGAGTGTAGCTTTTCCTTGCTCAAGACTGCCTACTGGAATCGCCAGTGCTTGAACAAATGGAGCAAAGGAAAAGTGAAGGAAAATATAGGAATTGGAAAGTTTCCTATGGTACTACTATTCATGCATTTGGTTCAAAGGAATGGAGCAAAGGAAAACTGTAGGATTTGTTCCTTTAGTGTCTCCTTGAAAGAAAAACCGTACGGATTTTAATTTCCACTTGTCCTCCTTTTCGAATTCCTTTTCATGAAGGACAAGACTAAGAGATAGTAGCATAATAGCATTATAACCATACATTTTCTTGTGGTTTGACTTAATCTCACCATGCTTCTTTGCATCCTGTGATCTTCCAATTCTTGTGAACCAAACACCCAGATTGGCAGAAATCCTGTGTTTTTAAATTCTCTATTTTGCACGTGCATTCCTATCCTATTACTGTGTATTTCCTATCCCTGCGTTGTTAGAATCCTCCAATTCAAACGAGCCCTTACAGAATTACTTCTCTTACACATAGTTGTCGAAGAAAACCTTGTGTGGTTTGTTCCGCTCCTGCTGCGCCGTCGTCCACCCAAGCTCAGCCGCTCCAACGACAGAAGGGTCCAGCACAGCAGGGATCCGGCCTCCAGACTGTCTTTCGCCGCCTCAGATCTTCTTCCCCGCCGCCGGCAGCCATGACAACTGCATTACCATCATCAACCGAGCAGATGACCTCGAGGACTACACGGGTCCGCAAGAGAGGTCGCACTCTTTCGTGTCTGCTTACGTTATGCATCGCTTAATATTACATGCTACTTTATCGTCCTGTTCACCGATTAGACTCAGCTCCAAACTAATGGTCAAACTTGAGTTTTTAAATGGTTGTGGGGTACATATCGGGGCCGCAATCAATAGTATCTATCTACTATCTGGTTAATCTCTGGTGTCTACTATGAGTTTCATGTTGGGTGGGAAACAAACAGTAAAGAAGCCATTATCTGTATTTTTTAACTGAAGCCATTATCTGCCTGCTATCATTGGTTTTGGGTCTATCCACAGGTTGCTACCATCACTCTGGATTTCTGCATGCACTCCTTACATAATCTCACTATGTTTTATTCCTATGCATGTCAGTTATTGTACACAATGGAACTGAACATGTAGAGCAAAAGAGACGAGCCTTGCGTGGCAATAAAATTTCATGCAGACGTCGCTCCATGGTAGGCGCAAAGGCAGCCCCCCTCCACCCATTTCGGATTGTAATCGAGAGGAAGATATCTGTTCTGAGGGGGATTCAGAAGGAGAAGACCACTCCTATTTACCCCCTGAGGTCTTCGCTCTAACTTGGCATGCTGATGTTGGTTATATCATGCATATGGTGCCTTGCATTGCTTACTTTATACATCAAATATGTCAACTGCTTAGTTTAGACATGCTTTGTGTGAATGCCATCTGTTTAGTTTATTCATCGTTTATGTGAATTATGCAACGCCATCTTGTTTAGCCAGGCATCATATATGTGAATTTTGCAATGCCATCCTGCTTAGCCAGTCATCTTATATGTGAATTATATCAGGCCATCCTTTTTTTCGTTACGTATTACATTTGTCAACAATGTTAGTACATTCAACTACTCTTCGTGTGCATCAGCCATTTGACACGGTGATGGAAAATTCTGGAGTGAAAACAAGGTCTTCAGAGCAGACTATGCTATCTGACGAAGCGCATATCTCGCTGGTTACGGATAGCTCCTCAGAGGAGGATTCAGAGACAGATGACCAGTCCTATTCCCCCCCCGAGGTGTATGCTCTAACTTGGCAGGGTTATGTTGCTCATATCGTGCGTATGGTGTCTTGCATTGCTATGTCATTTGATTAGTTTAGACATGCTTTGTGTGAATGCCACCTGTTTAGTGTCTAATTACCATATATGTGAATTATGCATTGCCATCTTGTTGCAAGACATTATATATGTGAATTATGCAATGCTATCTTGTTGCAAAGGCATTATATATGTGAATTATGCAATGCCATGCTGTTGAGCCAATCATCATGTATGTGAATTATATCATGCTATCATTTTTTGTATTACGTGTTCCATTTGTCGACAACGTTTGTATATTCAACTACTCTTCCTGTGCATCAGCCATTTGAAGCGGTGATGGAAGTATCTGGAGTGAAAACAAGGTATTCAGAGCAGACAATGCTACCTGCTGAAGCAGACATCTTGCTGGATACAGAGAGCTCCTCAGAGGAGGATTCAGAGACTGATGACCAGTCCTATTTCCCCCCTGAGGTCTATGCTCAAACTTGGCAGGGTTATATTACCCATGTCATGCATGTTGTCTTGCATTGCTTAGTTTTTACATCATATATGGATTGCCATCTGCTTACTTGCTTACTATATAAATCATATATTTGAATTATATCATGCCATCATGTTTACATACACAGCATCTATCTGAATTATGGCATGGCAACCCATTTAATAAAGACATCATATAGTTATATCATCTCATCCTGTTTAGTGTTTACAGTCATCATATTTTGAATTATGTCATTCTATCCGGGAATTATATCATGCTATCATGTTTCCATAGGCGGCATGTATGTGAATTATGGCATGCCAACCTATTTAATAAACACATTATATAGTTATATCATGTCATCCTGTTTACATAGTCATCATATTTTGAACTATGTCTTTCCATCTTTTTTAGTTAGCCATCATAATGTGAAATTGTGTCATGCTATCCTGTTTAGTTAGCCATCATATATGTGAAATTGTGTCATGCTATCCTGTTTGGTTAGACAACATAAATGTGAATTATTTCATGCCCTCTTTTATTCCCCACTATCCATTGCACCTGTCTATCATACAATGTCTGTACATTCAATTACTTTTCTTGTTTATCAGCCATTTGAATTGGAGAGGGTGATGGCAGTATCTAAGGGAGTAACAACACGGTCTTCAGAAAAGATAGTGCTACCAGTTGATGCAGATAGAACCACGGTTGTACTTGCCCAAGAACCAGCCCCACCACACATAACCCAGACTCTCGCAGACTGTACCCCTACCCAGTTGGACAGAGAACCAGCTACACCCCTTCTAACCCCAACCCCAGCAGATAGTAACCCAGTTCCAGTTGACACAGCACCGTCTCCACCACAGAGCACCCAAACACGAGCAGTTAGTAAGGGAACTGCAGTGCCCAAAGCACGAGGACCACCACTCCGAATCCCAACTCAACGCTTAAAGGAGAAGAAGAATTGTTCTCAGGTCAGGTTCTGTAGCTATGGTTCATACTCCTTTGCTCTTGCATCACTGTATTTACTCAGACCAACTATTTTCAAATTTGAAGGATGGAATTGAAACTCCAATGGCGCAACAGGTATGTTTTAAACCTGTTTCTTTAACTGGTTTGCTGTTGTAACTTGCTCTATGTTGATTTCAGTTTCAATTGAATAAACAGTTATGTTCTCATGTCATGCACATTACAAGTGTTGTTATTGCTCTATAGTTTCCCACACTTATATTCTGTCTATTCTGCTTTGTCTTGAACAAATATTATTTGAACTGTGTCTCTATCTTGATTTGGCAACAAAAACTAGAATGATATAGACCATAAAGTGACCATGGTACATAGATATATGTTTGTTTCATGTTGTTATCCTGTGCACTTTACTACTGAACTGATTTACCAAAATGAGTTTCATATACAACATGGTAAACCTGTGATGTGTCTGCTTGTTTCTCTTTTAGAATGCGGACAAAATATTGGAGAACAGTACCCCGTTATGCAATGGTAAAGGAAGTAATGCAGATAAGGTTCAAGATAGTGAGACATCCCTGTTGGTCTCCAAGAAAGCTGATAAAAACTACCTTGACGACAGTGAGAGAACCCAAAAGTCCTGTCTTGATGTAGTGTTCGAGTTACTGGCCACTACTGCTGGCACAAGGTCTTCGAACTCGCTGCCTGAATCAGTTTGTCTTCTTGAGTCTCAACTTCAAGTTGAAAGACATCGATCAGATGTGCTGCGACAGGAAGCTGAAGGACTGAGGAAGTCCCTGCAGAATTCAGATGCATACTTTCTGGTGCAACAGCAAGCACTAGAGGATTTAAGCGCCAAACAAGACAAAGTTAATAAGCTTGCTAAGCATCTTGCCAGCATTATGGGTACCCAGGATATTGTTTCTTGAGATCTTCTGAAGTCATTTCAGTTCTGGACTTGTTTTGCTACGGTGTTTATTTGCACGGGTCGCCAACTTTGACAACCAGTGTATATGATATGCTGGTTTGTTCCCTATATTTGCACTGGTGGCAAACTTTGATGCCCAGTGGATGTAATATGTGTAATAGCTGTGATAGCCTAACATAAGTTGCTTGCTTATTTATTTCCTTCTTGTCTTGTTTATTTGTTTGCTTGTAGTCAGTGCTGTTCTTTTTCCACGGTTTTCTAGTGGCCGCAATAACCTATTTTTCAAAACTAGGCCACAATAACCATGGGCTACATATTTACTTTAGTTACCATGGGCCTCCTACGGGTCGTAGAAACAATGGGCCATCTTAGGGACATAGAAAGAATGGGCCTTCTATGTGTCGTAGCATCAATGGGCCTTCTACGGCCGTAGCATCAATGGGCCTTCTACATGTCGTATGATCGATAGGCCAAACATGGGCCAATAACAGACCGCATTATGGGCCGTAAACAGGCTAGATTTGGAATCGTCCATTCATGGGCCGACAATAACAGGTCGTCATTAATTGGTTGTATTTGATGACGTTATGAAAACGGCCCAACAGAGTAACGGGCCGCAAACGGGCCGATTGTAACCGCGGGCTGAATTTGGCCCACAGGCAGAAAAGGCCAATGACGGGCCGTAAGTAACCGAATGCTGGAAATGAGCCCAAGAATAAATGTGCCCTGAGAAGGCCGAAAGACAACACGGGTTGGAAATAGCCCAATGGAATAATGGGCCGTTAATGGGTATAAAGGGTACACTATTCATTGCAGGCCAGATTCACCACGGGCCGTTAATGGGTCAAGAGTTGCAAATGGTCTCGTATGGGCCAAAAGACATCATGGGCCATACATGGGCCGGAAGTTACAACGGTCTGGAATCATATTGGAAGGCCTAGATGAAGCTATTGGGCTTAATTCGGATAGGCCCTAACGGGCCACGAGTTAGCGGGCCGTAAATAGGCTATATACGAACAGGCCGTTAACAGGCTTTCCGCAGGCCGGCCCATTACCTTTTGACGAAGTCAAACGGGCCGGCCTTTTCATCGGAATGGGCCTCTATTGGGCCGTGCCACATGTCGACGTATCATAGACGCCTCCTGTCCAATGAATGGATGACATCTGTCCCAACGGTGAGCCAACACGTGTTTCCTCTGGCCAATGAGAATTTTACACGTGGAAAATCCTCATTGGTCCGGGCTGTTAGCGGGTTATACGATCCAAAACCGGACCCGATAGCTTAACGGCATTCCGTTACGGTGGATGCCACGTGTCGGTCACCCTTGACGAAAGCACTTCCGTGATGCGCGATTTATCGTCATGGAAGTGGACACTTCCGTGATGATAATTTTGGTAATGTCATGGAACACTTCTACGACAACACAGGTATGACTATCTTGATTCTGTCATAAATTTGTCATGGATGTACATGCATGACAGAAAACGTGACCTATTGTGACAAACACGTATCATCACGGAAGTGTCTTTTTTCATAGTGACCCCTGCCCCGGTCGAGGTGGTCCGGCCGGATTTGTGACCAGCCATGAGCATAGAGAGTGTGTGGCCACCTATGTCTTGCTTAGATCTGGAGAGCATGAGGAACCCTAATAAAGCAAGCGCTAAGGCTCCCGCTTATATATGTAATGGAGTGATTTTGTTGTACCAGCTTAAAAACAATGCTCTCCTACGTGTACCCGCGAGTGGGTGTGAGAGATCTAGTGCGTGCGTGCACCGCTTCTCTTTGTGAGAGTACAATATACTATGCCCAAAGAATGTTCGCCACAAGAGTAATAGTATAAGTGTGTGACGTGTGAGTTAAAATAAAAGGTGCGTGACGTCTTCTGTTTTTTAGAAGTTCTACCGGTAGGGTGTGAAGAGCACATATGTGTGTGACGTCTACCTGCAGATAGACGGTGGGTGCGAGAGGACTCGGGAGAGTCGTGACTCGTGAGGGTGCGTGTTTGCATGAGAGAGAGGGGGCACGTATCAATGCAATGCATGTGTTCGTAAATAATTATGTGACAAACGTTCGCCACAAGCCGTTTCCTGACGAACGCCGTAAGAACCGTTAGATCGGCATCCGACAGTGTCAGTTTTGCCATGTCGTTTAACAGAACAGCCACTCCCCTGACACACAAATCTTGCACGTGAGTGTTAGAAACTTCCGTATGCTCCTCCCTCTATTCCAAAATGCGGTGCATAGAGCTTTATTTAAAATTTGAACCTCGCAAACTTTTACCGAGATTTCGTGTACCAAAATGCACATATAGAATACCCAGTATATATCATTTCATTCATCTTCGAGAGGTAACTATAAAGATGGGCGAAGAGTCTACAAAGAAAGACTATCGTATCACCTGCAGCAAGTTCAACCATCCTTTCGTGTGGAGGAATATCATAGGAACTCTATATGATATGATTTTTATAGGATCTTTTCCTTTAGAGCCAATTGGTTCATAGGAATAGATTCATATGCTCCCACAATTTCAAAGGAAAATAAATATTAGCGTATATTCAATAGAAAAGTTCCTATGATTTGAACCAAATGACATCTCTTTTCTAATCCCTCCTCATAGGAATTGAGATACATGTTATCTCTAGATTCAATAGAAAAGTTCCTATGATGTGAACCAAATGACATCTCTTTTCCAATCCCTACTCATAGGAATTGAGATACATGTCATCTCTTTCCCTACAACTTCCATGTATACATCTTCTATTCCTAAATAGCTAATACAACCCACTAGTAGCTTTTTTCCTAGACATGCAACTATGGCACAAGAACACGTCATGCATGCAAGTCATAAATCACATTGTTTTTGTACTCTATGCATGCAAGCACCACATCATCAATTTGTGCCTGTTACTCATAAGTTATTTATTGCATTAGATTTTGTATTGACAATGTATGTGTTGGTCACGTGCACACATATGTAGTTCACATTCACATTTTTGTTAGAAATGTCATTCTTTTAAGTGCAATTCATTTTTTCTCTTTGTACTCCCTCCATCTAGGTGTGTAAGTCATCTTCCGAAAAGCAAATAATCCCAAAACAGTTAGGCACGGTACATTAACTCCCTCCTCGTTTCTTGTTTCGGGACATATCAACCAATAAGAGATGTGGGCCGTGCATGCTTTCAATGGCTTGAGTCTTTCAAACATGACATGCAATGGTTAATTCATTGCATGGAATGCTATTAACTAGCAAAAAACCTAAGATGACTTATACACCTAGACGGAGGGAGTATTACATTTTCATTTAAGCACACATTCACTTCCCATTAGTTATAGATGTTTTTGGAGGAACTTTTATCCATTATTTTGAGTAGAGTAGCAAATTTCACGCAGGCGCATCATTGCCTTTCGGTCGAACCTACATCCACAATTTTTTGTACGTATATCTCCACTGGTCCCCGAACCCAAAATGATGCCTCGTTCCCCTAAAACCAAGCGGCCCACACATATTAGGGCCCCGCACGCTGTAGTACTCCGACAAACCCTACCACCACACGCATCATCGGTTTTCTTCAAGAGGACGAGGGAGAAGCGGATTTGTAGTGGAGGTGCTTTCAAAAAAAGGATTTGTAGCGGAGGCGCTTTCAAAACAAAAGGATTTGTAGTGGAGCCTCCTACCCTATGGTGCCCTAGGTAGCTGCCGCACGCATCATTGGTTTTCTCTTTTCTTTATGCTCTTGCGCCCTAGAGTGAAATGATGGTTGCTTCGTCCATCCAGCTTAATGCGGGAAAGGTGGGGCTTTGTGATTTGACCCCTTATCGCTCATTTACTACTACTGCGGCGCTACGACCGGGGTACCTCCAAGTCCAACCACTGCTCCGAACTGTAATTTGGTGCATCGCACGTGGAACAAGATGGTGGATGAGCCACATGTCGGCCAAAGGGGTCCTGTTAAGTGTGTCGCCATTTCGTGTGCGGACTGACCCTGCTTGAGTTGCTACGCGAACACGACAGGAGCAACCTACCACTTGGTTTTGCTCCTTGGTGAATCCCGACTATATTGATCTAAAAAGATACTACCCTCTCCGTCTCAGTTTATAGGGCGTGCACGTAGTTCTAGGTCATCCATTTGACTAACTAAATATGAGTTACTATGTCACAAAAAGTATATCATTGGATTTTTAAGCAGATGTAGTTACTAAACATATACTGTTCATCACATATATACCCAGTTAAATTCTCAACCTAGAACGACGTGCATGCCCTGTAAACCGATACGGAGGAAGTAGTAAAAATGAGGTGATTTTGCCGAGCGGTGGGCAGGGGAGCATGGCCTGTCATGCGGTCCCACGTGTCATGATGTACCAAGGCGATGCGCGTCCCTCTTGAGGCAGAACAATGGCAGAAGCAATACGTGGTTTTCTTGAAGGAGATGTTGGCTAAGCGGATTCAGCAAAGTGTGAAATAATGGTTTCTTCGTCCGTCTGGGAAGGTGCGGCATTGTGATTTGACGTCTCATTGTTCATTACTACTACTGGGGCGGTACGACTGGGGTGCGTCCCCCCTGCTGTTTTGAACTATTATTTGGTGCATGACACGTCGACCCGGTTGCTATATGTCCCACATGTCGGCGAGAGGAAGTACAAAATTCATGAAATCGAGCGTCGACGGAGGAGTACAAGACACAGCTTGGTTTTTGCTGCTTCACGGGATCCATCGATACATACACAGACTAGAAAAAGGCGAGGGCGGGTCTTTTCCCGCGCGGCAGCCAGCGGAGTTTGGCATAGTCTGTTCGAGGCGGGATGGGAAACAAGCAAATAAAGGTTGAGCGACTTATTTTTGGGAAAATATGATTTCACGGAGTACGTACCCACTATGGATGTAGTACTACTTACTACTCCCTCCTTTCCGGTTTATAGGGCTCATCTAAAAACACATTTTTTCCGTTTTATAAGTCTCAATTCTACTAGTAGTAGTACCATCACATGTTTGGATTTCGAGGTGCGTTAAATCACCCAATGCAAGCAGTGTCAAGAGAAAACTCACCAATGCATGTAGAAGTTCATGGAAATTTAGTGCTCATGCATGCATTCGTTCAAATTAATGCCTCGGTAAACATAACTTCTTGAGAAAAACGAGCGTACTAATTACTTGTGCAAACTACGAAATTAATTCCACCACTCACTGTCTAACTTGGTTGGAGAGATTTTAAAATTGAGCCATAAACCGGAAAGGAGGGAGTAGTAAAATAGCCTAGGGTAGCTTGCTGCACCACGGACTGCAAGGAAATTGCTGTAGTACTACTCCTATGTACCACTGTACTACTCCTACTACTAAAAGGCATATTTCAAACAATATGATACTCTCTCTAACCAAGGTAGGGACGAGGAGTAAACGGAGGGAGTAGTAAAATTTTCTCCTCGTCCTGTGAGACACCGCGCGCGTGGGCGAGGGAGCGGGCATAAGGCGTAGTAAGCAAGCTTCACCTCGCCCTACGATCCACCGCGCCCGTGGGTGGGGGAGACGGCGTACTAAGCAAGCTTCTCCTCATATCTACGAGTTGACGGGAAACATCAAAATTAATACATACAGAGCATCTCCAGTGTATAGAGCCTTGCCTCTAAGGTAGGCCTGGTTTGCCACTTATCAAATGAAAAAACTGAGCATGTGAGATGGTGAACGGAGGGAGTACAATACCATTAGTACTACAGTTCTGTTAGAAGGGTTGTAGTAGTCCCTCCCATTCACATGTTCACATTTCAAGCTTCAATAAAAACATTGCACGCAAGGATTAAGTGAAACCTCGGCAATGCATGTACTCCCTCAATCCATATAAGGTATAAAATGCATTTTGTAGGCTATCTTTGACGACATGTTAGAGCAACAATATGACATCCAACTAACACAAATCTTACCATCAAATCCATATGTGGTCATTATACTGCTGACAAATGCATGTGTTGCAATTAGTACGTAGATACAGTAGTAAACACTCACTATCTAGTACTGTAGTACTAGTAGTACTCTACACTACTACTACTACTACTACTATGAGGCCATCCAACTGTGTCCCGGGCTCCCGGTAGAAGACCGCGGACACCGATTATTCATTCATATTTAAATTTTTTTTCACACAGCGAAATATCTCTATCTCTACTCTTATAAAAAACCGAGTTGGTGGTGATGGTGTGCCTGCCATCTTCTAATATAGGTCGTCCGATCTATATCTGACGGATAGAAAGCAAACTATGACAATTTTACAAAAGATACCCGCACCTCTCTCCACATTTATAGATAAAGCCTTGCCTCATTCATCCTTATCTCCCACAACCTCATTGCTGAGCAATTAAAAAAAGGAAGTCTCTGGGACAATCTAGCATGGTGGCCGCTACCGGCGCCGTCCATCCCAATGCCTCCGCCCAGTCCGGCCACCACTCACCACCATGCCCCACTCCTCCTCACCTTATCTCTCATCTTTCTCGAGAGATCATTTTTTCGATGAAATTCCCGAGATACCATTTTTTTCAATAAAATTCTCGAGATACCATTTTCCAATAAAATTCTCGAGATATCATTAGTTTTTACACATGGGATTACTCCAGCATGGGTCAATCACAACATGTGTTTTGTAAAAAAATGCATCTTGATGTTCCGTGCAACGCACGGGGATCTTGCTAGTCCATGAAAACAACACATGGCAAAATTTAATAGCGAACGAGGGATCTGAATGTGCTGGGAGGGGCTGTTTGGATCTTGCCCGGGGTAGCCAGAATATTGGCGACACTTTTGTCCACCGGTGCCATTGCCACCGATGAACGAGGAATAGCTCGGGTGCTCATGCATCCTCTAGCGCGTGTTGGAGACGAGCTCGCATGGGCTTTCCTTTTTTTGTCCCACCACGCCGACCGAGCCGGCCGTAGACCGACCGGTGACCCACAAATTACGCCATCCAACCATATCCACACATATTCTGACAGCAACTCAACCAACCGGACGAAATTCATGCAAACACGATGCTATTTCATATAAACAATGATGGAATTCATATAAAATACCGGATTTTCATACAAACATAACGGATTTCATTACATTCAAATCAACTACGCAGTGCCAGTTCTGGACAGCACAGGTATATAATACCTGGCCTAAATGGTCGCCCACCGATCCATTTGTGTTCCCCATGTCTGGCAACACGAGCACCGGACTGCCAGGAGCCCCGGAGGTATATGCTTCAGCACAAAGGATGGCTTGCTTCCCCACTGCCCAACTGACATCGTTGGCTGATGCCCAAGATGAAGGTGGAAGGGGGCTTCTCTGCTTTCGTGGAGCCCATGCGGGGTCGACGAAGGTCCTCGAAAGAAAAGGATCCGGGAAGACACCTGTTGTGTACGCTGGCGTCTCCTCCGTGGTGGCCTTCATGGGAGCCAAGCGGCGGCGGCCTCCCTTGTTCTACTTCTCCTCGATGATGGTGGCGGACCCGGAGGCGCTGTCCACCGACTCGTCGCTCTCCGCGCACTCGGCTTCTATCTCTGCTTGCATGGCGCGCCCGCCGGCATGGGAGTCTCGGCCACAGAAACGGGAGACGTGGTCGCAGACACGGGAGGTGCGGTATGAGGTGGCGGCGTGGACGGCAGCGAGAACGCTCGTGCGTCGCTCCTCGTCGAGCTGGCCTGGAGCGGCGAGTTGCTAAACCGCCCGCCGGCTTGGGGCGGCAACTGGCTCCGTCGGGCGAGGGGAGGGAGGTGGATCAGCGAGCTGCATAGCTCGTATCCGGCGGGATCGGGGGCCACCCAGCCGGCTTGGATGCGGGATAACTACTCTTCATCAGCCATTGTAAGAGTGGACAAAATGCTGAACGAGGAGATAGCGGAGCGGCGGAGGTGTGTGATACTTGGCCGGCGTCTGGCCTCATTTAAATAGGAGATTAAATAGACGGCGGACGGGAGGAGCTCGGCCGGCGTTGCGTTTAATGTCGGCCTGGTCACAAACGGACGTGTGTCCAGAGTGGGTTTGTCGGCTTCCACAAGGGTTTCATGGAGGCATTTGAATGCGGCAAGGAGGCGTGTTCAGGCCGGCGTGCAGCGAGCGGCGCCCTCGGCTCTGACGTACGACACTGAGCCATTTTTCCACTGACATGTGGGCTCTTTGGGTACCTGCCTGCATGTCAGTGACCCAACGCATCCAGCCCAGGACAGAGGAGCTTTTGGGGGGCCAGGGCAGTCAGAAGCGGGCATTTCATAAACCGATGATTGTTCATTGAGTCTGACATCATCTATTTCATGTAGATAAGCCTACTATATAATGTAAGAGAATTTTAAAATTTTCATATATACGTTGATAGCCCGTTCGATACGTTGTGATTCAAAAAGACCGCTGCAAACATCAATGTTCTGCTTATCACAGATGAGATTGATCAATACCCATAACAATACATGTCCTTAACAAAGGGTGCATCCACGTATAGGTTGAGCGTGTGTCTTGCGTCGTGTGTTGTGTGCATGTAGGCGGGCGAGTGTTGCGTGTGTGCATGTGTACGTTTCAGTGTTGCATGCATGTGTGCGTGCATGCTTTTGTCCGTGAGTGCATGTGTACGTGTCAGTGTTGCACGCCTGCATGCGTGCGTGTGTTCGTGAGTGCATGTGTATGTGACAGTGTTGCACGCCTGCATGCGTGTGTGTGTTCATGCGAGTGTTGCGTGTGTGCATGTGTACGTGCGGGGTGAGGCTACACATCAGTCGAGTGACTTTTTTTATCTTTGGTCAGTCGATTTTCCAGCCGTTGGATACGAAATCAAGGGCCTGTAGTTTATCTTCAACCTCCACCCCCTGAGCTGCCAGCCACCACCGACCGAACCGCCGGCCCCCACCGCCCGCGGCCGGTCCGCGCCACCTCACTGCCCCGCCCGCCCCGAAACCACTCCCCACCGCCGGTCCGCCGCCGCCCCGGCCATCCCTCTAGGCCCCCGCGCCGAATTTTCTTCGGCGATCCCCACGCCACCGCCCAATCACCACGCCCCCACCGTCGGCAACTACCAGGCAGAGGTCTCACGACTTCGAATCCCACTGACCACTAATTTATTACCACTTCTGTCTTTCATATATGCGCTGGCGGGTGGGGCCTATGATAATGTGCGATGCTGAATGTGGACCGTTTGACTGGTCAATTGATCGTGTCATCAACAAATTACGGAGATGTATAGTGAGCCAGTGACCGTATGATCACCCTAAAATGTATTTTATTAACATAATACAGACTCAAACTACCATTTCTTTCTTTCATATACGCGCTGACAGGTGGGCCCCATGGTTACACACGCCGATGGTGCAACACTAGTTGCGCCACGTGGAATGTTTGACTGGTCAATTGATTGTGTCATCAACAAGACGCTCATATATACGCGCAAGCACTCATATATACGCGCAAGCACTCACTGCTATAAGCGCGCACACGCAGACCCTACCCCTATGAGCACCTTCGAGAGAGTGAGCCAGCATATGATCTTGAGATCTTACGAAGTCACCATAGGTGCCTCGTAGTAGAGGGGAACGTCTCCTCCCACTGAACGCACATCACCAAAAAATACTGAAATTAACCCAGGATAAATGCGAGGACCAGGACTTTAACCCTGGTGGGCTCGGGAAACCACTGTCCTCCTAACCATCCGACCATAGGTTGGTTAGCACCACAAAATGTATGTGGTGACCGTGATGAGCTTATTCTGAAGTCCTGTGACCATATCATGCTTTCGCTTCAAATACAATGACCGTAAGTGCCGTCAACAAAATATAGAGCACGCATCAAATACAATGTCCGTCGGTGTCATCAACAAAATACGGAGACGTATCGTGAGCTAGATATCGTATGATCACCACGAGAATGTATACGGTGACCGTAATGAGCATATTTTGAAGTCCAGTGACTGTATAGTGCTTTCGCTTGAAATATAGTGACCTTCACGCGTGAATGTGTCAGGGGCATGCATACTTTTAGAGGGCCGAGAGATAGTTTGTGTGCGTACGTGAAAGTGGTGTAGAAAGAGGGGGTGTCTGGTGGAGACAAGGAGAGATATGCCCTTCATTTCTCTTTCCCATGACTAATTTTTAGGAGAAAATATAAACATTCACAAAGCAGAACAAATATTTTTGGATGCACCATGCAATTAACTTTCATGTATAACATTGTACTATAGTTTATGCTTATTTTCTTAGTGGCCAATTGTGTGTGTGGTGTGGTGGGCACATCATTTCTAGTTGGGGTGGGCACATCATTTCTAGTTGTGGTGGGTCAACATGAGGACTAATGGGTCGGTTCCATCCTGCGCCACATAGGTTGGACCGAGACACATTATATGAAGACCCATGTGGAGGAATCGACGTACAAGACGAAGCTACGAGAGTTGTGGAGGACTATATCCCCACTGATGATAAGCCGACTATATATGATTTGTAACCCTAGGCCCCGAGTATGTTACAGAAGCCCGGGGGCTAGTCTGTCGATAGTATACACACACGCACAATGCCTAGTATTCACGTGTACTTTGTACACACCCCTATCACTAATATACAGTACCAGGAGTAGGATTTTTCCTCAACTGCAAGGGCCCGGACTTGGGTAAAACTTTACCTCGTATTACCATCCAGCCTAACAGTCAGGGATATCCTACCGAATGATCTGGTGGAATTATATCTGCCAACTACTAAGAGAGAGGTGTGTCTGTGGGGGGGATGTGTGCGAGAGAGGCCTAAAGATAATGTGTGTGCGGGAGACACTTAGGCACATATATGTGCGTATAGAGGGCTAGTAGAGACCGTGTGTGTATATATGCATGTGAGACAAATAGTGTTTTCCAACTGAGATTAGTGAAAAGAGTGGTACATAGTAGTAAGAAAGATAGAGGGAGATATATAGAGAGTGTGTGCGTGAGACACCCCGACACCCCGGAGAGATTGTGAGCACGTGTGGAAGAGAAATGCCGATGTATATAAAGTGTGTGCACTTATGCGTTAGATAGAGAGATATATAGCGCGTGTGTGAGAACGGGCCGAGGCATAGTGCATCTGGGTGTAAAAGGCGGTTCTACGCATTAAATTGAAATATAAATGACATTATTATGTTTGGATGAGATCATGAATTTTGGAATTTGCGTATGAACGAAAATCGGTTTATCAGACACCCATACTGTATTGAATTCTAGCATGTGCATGTGTTTATCTCATATTATCGATCCATAGAGTGAGAGCGGTTTGAAATACAGGCAATGCATTGCTTTTGCAATTCATATATAAACATTAATTAGTGCACTCCATGTTGTTAGTGTGAAGCACTTTATACATTTGTCACTTAAATGGATACATTCCAAATTGCTAGCTACGAAATAGAATACAAGTTGAATTCAACATAAAGGGGGTTTCGATGATTCGAATTCATAGGAAGTGCATTCATCTATTTGAATCCGAGATAATGGCATTTGTAAATCAGATCTAAAAGGGGGCATCAATCTTTGTTGTGCGTTTGAACATGCTATATAATCATACGCATGCCTAACTATTTTTTTGCAACCAAGGAGATTATATCTGGAACCATGCATGAACTGAGGTAAGTTGCATGTATTTTTTTAATATATACTCGTGTACAATGTATATTCAAATGTACCCCCACCATTCCAAAATAATCGTAGTTTTAGGATTTTCAAGAGTCAAGATTTGTGAAGTTTGACAAATCCTGAAAGTTCAATTCAAGAGAACTGAAAATGTTAATGCTTCTGCTCCCAAATATTGAAAGAAGCACCAAATAAGTCTCTGGTCGCCCGAAACCGCGCGAGACTAATGTTTGGTGGTAGGAAATTACTGTCCTGACTCTGGCCCGTGTAGCCTATCGGCCCGATGTCCAACGGTCTAAACTGGGGTAGGTTTGTAACTTCACCAAGACGCCAGTCTCAACCGCCTCCGAGAAGCATTCATACGCCGTGGGCGCCTAAACACCCATGCGCTCAGCCAAAATCTAATCCGCCCACCATTTGGGACACCTGAGATTACTTTCCTACCCCAACCCGCAATATGTCTGAAATTTTAGATGGGGACAGAGTTTGTAACTTTCTGCAAATTTCAAACAAGCGCATCCCAAACCGAAACATTGTTCCCCCTTAGTTCCCCCTCCCTCCGGTTTCCCATTCATACTCCATGGGTGCCAAAACGACCTCTCCACCAGCCGTGAAACCCCAGCCTCCTCCGTCCTCCACCCCATCGCACTCAATCCACCGCCGCCCTCCTCCATCACGCCGGAGCCGGTACCCCGAAGTCGTCGTCCAACGCAACGACAACCACAATCGCAACGCCCTCAATGACATAGCAGCTGAAGCCGAGGCAGAGCTGCCTCCACGACGCCGACGCCGACATGCGCCATACCATAACCACTTCGACCACGCCGTCCTGCACCTCACCGCTGCCGCTCCACTGTCGCAACCATCCACCGTACCAGAGCTGTTCCCGCTATGCCGTCGTTTGCTGCCTCGGATCTGGTTCCCCGCCGCCAACAGACGGCCACCGCACCACACTCAACAACTTGGCCATGGCTTCATCCAAGGATCCACCGTCCTCCACAACTTCTCATTTCCAGTGAACCATAAGAAGATCGTTGGAAAAACAGAAGGAGGACACAGCACTGCCAGCAGAAAGAGGTACTCCTCTTCTCTTATTCATGCAATTCTTACGTCTGTGCTCACACCGTATTCATCCCACAAAAGAAACTAGTTGAGCGATTCTTACTTCATCTCCTTCGTGATACTAAATGCGAAAAGTTTAGTCCCATTTACTATTACACCTTGGCTAGAGGTCAGTAGCCCGCTTGGATTTCAATTCAGGGTCAGTTGAATCACAATTAAAAGAAGCAGCACCCACTTAGGCGCACGGAGCACCTAGTCCGCCTGTTCGCTGGGGAAGCGGCGCATCGGCGTGTATCATAGGGGTGTGGGGGGCAGGAGCTGCTTGCGCCTGATCTAGAGGTCGGCGGGGCTTGAAGGGATGGCCGGGAGGCGGTGCCAAGCACGGCAGTGCGATGAGGTCGAGGGGAGGGTGGAGGCAGGGGACAGGGCCGGTGGTCGCTGACGTTTCGAAGAAGATCGTACCACTAACTGGCTGGAGGTAGAAGAAGGCGATCTGCCTGTTCTTTGTACATCGGATGGTGCAGAAAAAATGGACTGACCTATTTGTTTTCAGACGACTTTTATTTTCATAGGACCACACCTTGTGGTGTGCTGGAGGAGCATCTGCATTTCCCATCCATCCCTGCGCTCATATTTCAAAATCCTAGAATCTAGTAATTTTGTGTGCCATGCATGTTGTAGAGCTATCATATGTCTCCCGTCATTTATTTCTCACCGACCTGCTATTGTTTTTTATGCACACTACTTGTGCACACACTTCACCCATACTCACACTATTGTTTTTTATGCATGGGTATTTCAGACTCTGATGCAGTGTGGATGAATACACAAAAGGAAAGATAGAAGTCGCTCTAGTGTCATTCGAAGATAAGCACTAAGTGTTTCAGCGCTCGAAAGGGTGTATTGTCTGCAGATGGAGACAGTAAACGTAGCTCTGCAGTTGATGATATCATTTGCCACACACAACCATACCAGGTGCTTGCTTTAACTTCGCGTTATCAAATGTGGTTGCCTGTTGCATATGGTGTCTACCTTGTATTGCTTCCAATTTGGTTAAATTGCATCTGCTTAATTTACACATTATACCTTTGATAATGACATGCCTTCCTATTTTTGACACATCCTACATATGTCAATTAACCATGTTCGTACATCAAACTAATGCTCTTTTGTGTCCCTCATCAATCACTTATGATGAGACAGTTACCCCAGCGGGTTACTATAAGACGTGCTACTCATTTAAAGAGTGTAGTGTCATCCTCCCCACATGATTCTCAAGAAACAGCAAGGCTAAATGAAGATAGTCAACGTAGCTCTCTAGTTGATGACCGCAATTCCCCTACACCATCACCGCATGTGCTTGCTCTTACTTGGCAGTGTGATATGTGGTTGCATGTTGCATATGGTGTCTACCTCGTAATGCTTCTAATTAGGGTAAATTGCATCTGCTTAGTTAACACATTATACCTGTGAATATGACATGCCTTCCTATTTTTGGTACATACTACATCTTTCTATTAACCATGTTCTTACATCAAAATACTTTTCTTGTGTATCCCTCATCAATCACTTCTGACGAGACACCTTCAAGTTGACAGTGTAATATTGGTTGCATCTTGCATATCATTTCAAACATGTATTACCTCTAATTTGTTGAAGTGCCACTTATAATGAGACACATCTAACTTGGTAGAGTGATTTTGGTTGGGTCTTTCATATGGTGTCTAGATTGCATTGCTTCCAGTTTGTGGAAATGCCTTCTGCTTAGCGTTTTTCATACATATTCCATCCTCCTACAATGTGTGTGCCATACATAAAAGTTGTGTTCATCAGTATCATGCATCAACGAATTTGGAAGTGCGAATTTCATTCCTTTTTCTTGTGTGTTTGCTTGACAAGGCAAAATTTAAAAGGACGAAGGCACGGAATGATGGTGGTCCTCTGGAGCAACCGAAACAAATGATCTGTGTAGATTCTCCTACTACTACTGAAGTGCAAGCTCCAAATCTCATCTCCCCTACTCCACAACCCCGGGTGCTTGCTCTAACATGGCAGTGTGATATCTGGTTGCATGTTGCATATGGCGCCTAGCTTGTATTGCTCCTAATTTGTTAAATTGCATCTCCTTAGCTTACACATTATACATGTGAATATGACACGCCTTCCTGTTTTTGGTACATACTACATCTGCCTATCACACCATGTTCTTACATCAAACTACTGTTCTTGTGTATCCTGCATCTATCGGTTATGATGAGACAGTCATGCCTGTGGGTTAGTATGAGACGCCCTACTCTTATAAAGAGTGCAGTTTCATCCTCCCCACATGATTCTCAAGAAATAGCAAGCCTAACTGAAGATATTGAACGTAGCTCTGTACTTGAAGACCGCACATCCCCTATGCCACCATCGCAGGTGCTTGCTCTAACTTTGCAGTGTGATATGTGGTTGCATGTTGCATACAACGTCTAGCTTGTAATGCTTCTAATTAGGGTAAATTGCATCTGCTTAGTTTACACATTATACCTGTGAATATGACATGCCTTCCTATTTTTGGTACACAATACATCTATCTGTTAACCATGTTCTTACATGAAACTACCTCTCTTCTGTATCATGCATCAATCACTTACGATGAGACACCTTTATTCGTTGCATATTGCATATTATTTCTTGCCTGTTGCCATGTATTGCTTCTAATTTGGTCAAATGCATTTGTTAGGCCACCCTTTTAATTTGGCAGAGTGATATTGGTTTCATCTTTCATATGGTTTCTAGCTTGTATTGCTTCTAACTAGTTCAAACACCTTGTGCTTAGTTTACACTGTATACATCATACGTGTCAATATGTCATGCCGTCCTATTTTTCATACATATTCCATCCTCCTATCATGCGGCTACCTTACATGATAGTAGTGTTCGTCAGTATCATGCATCAATTAGTTCTGAAGAGCAAATTTTATTCCCTTTTCTTGTGGGTTTGACTTGACAAGGCAAAATCATGAAAGAGGTGGTCCTCTGCAGCAACGTAAACGGAGCATTTGTACGGATTCTCCTTGTACTGCTACTGCATTACAAGTTCCAAGTCTCCGCTCCCCTACCCCACCATCCAAGGTGCTTGCTCTAACTTGGCAGTGTGATATCGGATTGCATGTTGCATATGGTGTCTAGCTTGTATTGCTCCTAGTTAGTGTAAAATGCATCTGCTTAGCTTACACATGATACGTGTGAATATGACACGCTTTCCTGTTTTTGGTACATACTATATCTATCTATCACACCATGTTCTTACATGAAACTACTCTTCTTGTGTATCATGCATCAGTCACTTATGATGGGACACCTTTAAGTTGGCAGTGTGATATTGGTTTGCATCTTGAATATGATTTCTAGCATGTAGTGCTTCTAGTTTGATGAACGCCACCTATGACGAGACAGTTTTAACTTGGCAGAGTGATATTGATTGCACCTTCCATATGGTGTCTAGCTTGCAGTGCTTCTAATTTGTTGAAGTGCCTTCTGCTTAGTTACCACATCATAGGTGTGAATATGTCAAGCCGTCCAGTTTTCCATACATATGCCATCCTCGTATCATGACGTAGCCTTTCATCAGAGTAGTGTTCGTCAGTATCATGCATGAATGAGTTCTGAAGAGAGAATTTTATTCCTTTTTCTTGTCGGTTTGACCTCACAATGCAAAATCAATAAAGCGGAAGGAAATTGGTAAGGCATTGGATGATGGTGTTCCTTCCGAGCAACTGAAACGGAGGGTCTCTACAGATTATACTCCGGAATCCTCCCAACAAGATTCGCAAGACAACGCAAGGCTAGACAGTCAACATAGCTTTGTTGATGATGAGCACATCTCCCCTACTCCAGCATCACAGGTGCTTGCTCTAACTTGGCACTATTATATGTGGTTGCATGTTGTGTATGATGTCTAGCTTGTATTGCTTCTAACTTTGTCGAATTGCATCTGCTTACTTTACACATAATGCCTATGAATATGACACGTGTTCCTGTTTTTAGAACATACTATATCTGATCACACCATGTTCTTACATCAGACTACTGTTCTTGCATATCCCGCATCAGTCACTTATGATAAGGCACCTTTAAGTTGCCACTGTGATATTGGTCGAGTCTTGCATATGACTTCTAGCATGTATTGCTTCTAATTTGTTGAAACGCCAGACAGTTTGAACTTGGCAGAGTGGTATTGGTTGCACCTTTCATATGGTGTCTAGCTTGCAGTGCTTCTAATTTGTTGAAATGCCTTCTGCTTAGTTACCGCATCATAGGTGTGAATATATCACGTTGTCCTGTTTTTCGTACATATTCCATCCTCGTATCATGTGTTTGCCTTTCATCCGAGTAGTGTTCGTCAGTATCATGCATGAATGAGTTCTGAAGAGCGAAATTTATTCCTTTTTCTTATCGGTTTGACTTCACAATGCAAAATCAATACAGCTGTAGGAAATTAGTCCGACAGTGGATGATGCTGGTCCTTCGGAGCAACTCAAACATAGGGACTCTACAGATTCTACTCCGCCATCCTCCAAACAAGATTCGCAAGACAACACAAGGCCGGACAGTCAACGTAGCTGTGTAGATGATGTGCACATCTCCCCTACTCCACCATCACAGGTGCTTGCTGTAACTTGGCACTATTATATGTGGTTGCATGTTGCGTATGATGTCTAGCATGTATTGCTTCTAACTTTGTTGAATTGCATATGCTTAGTTTACACATAATGCCTGTGAATATGACACATGTTCCTGTTTCTAGAACATACATGTAGATGATGAGCACATCTCCCCTACTCCACCATCACAGGTGCTTGCTCTAACTTGGAACTGTTATATGTGGTTGCGTGTTCCGTATGATGTCTAGTTTTTATTGCTCCTGATTTTATTGAATTGCATCTACGTAGCTTACAACTTATACCTGCAACGATTACTTACCCATAAGACACATTTAAATTGGGAGTGTGATGTAGGTTGCATCTTGCATTGTCTTCTAGCTTGTACTGCTACTAATTTCTTGAAATGGCACTTACGACGAGACACTTTTTACCAGATAGAGTGATATTGGTTGCATGTTCATATGGTGCCTAGCTTTCATTTCTTCTAATTTTGTTGAAATGCCTTCTGCTTACTGTTTTTCATACATATTCCATCCTCCCATCGTATGTGTGAATATGCAATGCTGTCTTTTTTTGTATATATTCCATCCTCCTATCATGCGCTTGCCTTACATCAAAGTAGTGTTAGTCTGTATCATGCATCAACCAGTTATGCAGAGCTAATTTTATTCATCTTCTTGTGGTTTTGACCTCATAAGGAAATATCAGAAAATAGGAAGGAAAATAGTAAGTTAGGGGATGTTGGTGGTCCTTCGGACCGACGCAAACAGAGACTCTAGATTTTCCACTGCTACTTCTAATGAAGTTGAAGTCCCAAGTCTACATGATGAATTCATCTCCCGTACTCCATCGCATGTGCTTGCTCTAAGTTGACAGTGTGATAATTGGTTTCATGTTGCATATGTTGTCTAGCCTGTATTTCTTCTATTTTCATTAAATTACACCTGCTGAGTTTATATGTTATACATGTGCATATGACATGCCTTTCTGTGTCTAGAATACACTGCATCTATCTATCATACCATGTTCTTACATCAAAGTACTGTTGTTGTGTATCCCGCATCAGTCACTCATGATTGGACGCTTTTAACATGGCAGTTTGATAGAGGTTGCATCTTGCATTGATTTCTATGTTGTACTGCTTCTAATTTTTTTAAATGCCACTTATGACAAGACATTTTTAACTTCGTAGAGTGATATTGGTTGCATCTTTCATATGGTGTCTAGCTTGCATTACTTCTAATTTCTTAAAAATTGTTCTGCTTAGTTTACACATCATAGTTGTGAATATGTCAAGTCGTCCTGTTTTTCTTACATATTCCATCCCCATATGGTTGTCTTACATCAAAGTATTTCTTGTGTGTATCATGCATCAATGAGTTCTGAAGAGCAATTTTATTCTTTTGTGTTGTGGGTATGACTTGACATGGCAAAGTCAAAAAAGAGCAAGGAAAAGAATATAGTAGGGAATGGTGTTACTCGTCGGGTGAAACGGAAAATGATCTGCCCTTGAGATTCTGCTGGTACTTATAGTCCAGTAGAAGGTACAAGTCCACCGGCTAAATCTACAAACACAGTATCACCTGCTCCACCAACTGCAGCATCCGCTTCCACCGTACCAGCATCTCAACGAGTTACTCATTCGTTTGCTCCGGAACTGGCCAGTTCCCCAGCTGCCTTCACACCTAACACTACTTCCGAAGCACGGCTGACGCACCAGGACTTGGCAGGATTAGATGAATCTCATGGGCATCAACACTGAGTCAAGTTGCAGTTGCATGCTCCTTTATATGTACTCTCACAGTTTGACATGCACTAACACTTTCCATATTCGTAGTTGAACTAGCACCACGGCACAAGCGGAAACAGACATCAGGGATAATTCTTGACAGATTAACAAAATCTAAAGGAGGAAGAATGGAGATCCATTTTGAGGCAGGTTTAAAAAGGCCACGTGATGCTACAGAGTCAGCCAAGTTAGTATCAGAGGCAGCCGTTGCCGTTAGGTGTCATGCACGTATCCTCCCAACGTGGATCCAGTACAGGAATGAGAAAGAAAATACCCAGTTTAACACCTTCCTTGACCATTTATCCATAAGTAATGTTATTCATCGCAATTTGTAATATTGTCTTGCTCTGTCCCATACTTTCTAGCTTCCTCCTATTAAGACTCACATTCTTTTTTCAACAGATGAGGTTCAAGTTGGATTCGAAAGATGATGCAACTAAACAAGCATGCACTAATGTTTTTCAGTCTCCTCTGCGACAGTATTGGTACCACCTTATAAAATCTCACTTTGAAGGCAAGGCTAACAATGAAATCGCCCAAACATCTCTAGTAGAATATATTACAGATGAAGACTGGACAACCCTTGTTAAACATTGGTCTGATCCAAAGTATTAGGTAGGGTATATGTGTTTGATCAGACCACATATTGAACTCGTATTTATGTATGTGCCTTACAAGTGTATCTTCTTTTAGGCTAACTGTTTGAAGAACAAGGCCAACCGTTCTAAAGTGAAATTCCAACAGACAACGGGATCTCGTAGCTATATTGCACACTGCGAGGCTCTTCTAAATAGCTGCTAGTTCCTTCTTTTTTCTGTGCCATATTATCGTATCTATATTGACTTGTTCCAAATACAGAGGAAAGCCAGTGCGGACCAAAAAGAACCTGAACCAAATGCAGTGCAAATCTTCAAGGATTGCCACACCAGCAAGATGAAGGGCATGAGCACAACAGTTCAAGCCGCTGTTGTAAGTCCTTGCTCCTCCTGCCTTTGAACTGATTGGTACTGTGATGTGTTCATTTAACTGTTTGGTTTGCAGCCAATGTCAGTTACTCTGTTCACTTTTATACACAGTTGTCTTAACGTATCATTTCACCTT
The DNA here is from genome assembly GCF_018294505.1 of Triticum aestivum. Lineage (NCBI taxonomy): Eukaryota > Viridiplantae > Streptophyta > Magnoliopsida > Poales > Poaceae > Triticum > Triticum aestivum. The sequence continues at coordinate 189,428,571 of NC_057796.1, forward strand.
ACATGGATTAAAAGAGATGAAGGATATTCTTTTGGTCTTGATCTATAATCTAGTTGTGATGTTCACGTGCGCACACAATGATACAATAGCCTGTTTGTTTTATATCTGTTTGCCCATGATATGAATGATGTCATACTATGTTCATCCAACTTTAAACCATGTCTCTTTATCCTTAGATGTCAACGAATGTGAGGAAATAGACAATACAGTAGGCATGCTACATGGACATATGTTCCGAAAGTGATTTTATTATGTAGTTGGCACTACAATACATGCTAATGTATTACAGTAGTTCACCAAAATAAGTTATGTATAAACGTGAAACCTACTTTGTTTCTTTTTGTCTCATTAGTAACTTATCTGGTACACTAATCTACAAGTTCAAACTTTCAGCAAGCTATGGAACAAATGATTCAACAGCCACAACCACCTGAAGGTGACGAGGCAACCAGAGGCACAATGTCACCTCTTGCTGCAGTGCGTCAGTATCTCTCCACCAACAGTGCAAAAAGCACCTTCATGCGTAATTCTGGGTTGGTTGTCAAGGTAACCGCGTCCAAATCGCCTATTGAACAAAATCTTCCGGCTAGACAGAGTGATATATGTGTGCTCCAGACACAAGTCCAATCCCTAATGGACGTCATTTTGGAAACAAGAATAGTGGTTGGCAAATGTCGTGAAGATATGAATGGTTTTGAAACCAGACTATCAGACATTTGCTTCGTTTTTCAAGAGCAATGGCGGAAAAAGGGGGAAGATCATGTTGCTACATCGGATTCTACAGCCTGAAACATTAGCGCTCAGGTCAAATGATATGTGCTTCTATACATCTCATGGTGCTTTTATCTGCAAGGACTGTTAACTTTATGCTAACAGGCCATTTGTTGTATGGCTGGAATTTATTTTGTTGTGATACAGCATTTATGATGCTGCCCAAGGCTGCAGTAATTACGACGCTATTTTTGTATAGTGTAGGTTTATCTTAGTAATGTATTCGGCTAAAAGCTTCGTAGGAGCCCAACATGCCAACATTCGTCGGGCCCATTCCAATTGGGCTAAAAACGATTATTGGCCGTAATTTGCATCTAGCCCACCAAAAATATCTGGGCCTAAATCAGCATAAGCTTTCATATTTTTCTGGTAGGCATGTGCCCATAGTGGGCCTTTAACATGCCTAACCATAATTTGGGCCCTCAGTAACAATAGGCCGTTTACAAGTGTAAATATCTCGAGCCCATAAAAAACATGGGCCTTTAATAGGCCGAAAGTGAGATTGGGCCCTGGTTGTGCCAAATAACCCACTGGTCATTAGCATGCCGAAATGGTGGCCCATTTACAATGCAGATCGTTCACAGGCTGAAATTCAGACAGGCTGTAAATGCGCTGACCTACTACACGGGCCTTTAACATGCCGGAAGTTTGGTCGGGCTTGATTAGTGTCAGTTTTATATGGGTCGTTAATAGGCCCAATGTGACCTGGGGCCACATATGGCTCATGGATTTGATCCGACATTAACAGGCCAAAAATCACAACAGGCTGAAAGTGGCCGAAATCTATAGTGGGCCTCTAACAGGCTGAATGTCAGACATGGCCGAATATGACCCAAATCCTTCACAGTCATTTATGGGCCGAAAGTTTCAATGGCCTATAAGTTGGCCCAAATGAAGCAGGACCTTTAACAGGCCGGAAACACACCAGGCCGTAATTCGGCCCAAATACTTAGCAGACTGTTAACGGGCCAGAAGTGACCATGGACCGCGATGATGACAAGTTTAGGATGGGCCGTTGACGGGCCGATTTGACACTAGCCATACGGGCCTTAACTAAGAATGTTGGCCCTTTAGCTGGGCCAGCCCATTATGGTCTGCAAAATCTTGTGGGCCTTTAACTGGGCCGACCCATTATGGTCCGCAAAATCTTATGGGCCTTTAGATGGGCCGGCCCATTTAATCTTCATGGGCCACTTTTGGGCCGGTCCACGTGTCAACATATCATAGGCGCATCTCGCCCGTTGGATGAGTGACACCTGTGCCAACGCGAAGCTGACACGTGGTTCCGTCGGCCAATGAGAATTTTACACGTGGAAAATCGGCATTGGTCATGGCTGTTAGCGGGTTATAGGATCCAAAACCGGACCCGATAGCTTAACGGCGACCTGTTACGGTGGATGCCACGTGTCGGTCACCCTTGACGAAAGCACTTCCATGATGCAGCATTTATCGTCATGGAAATGGACACTTCCGTGATGATAATTTTGGTAATGTCATGCAGCACTTCTATGACAGTACAGGTATGACTATCTTGATTCTGCCATAAAATCGTCATGGATGTACATGCATGACAGAAAACCTGACCTACTGTGATAAACACGTATCATCACGGAAGTGTATGTTTTTGTAGTGGGTTCTGTGACGTCTTGGTCTGGTCGTTGAACACAAATGAAGTACGCGAAATTGCAGCTATGGTGATCTTTTAATAAAACCCAAAGTCTAAACGGTGCCCTAAGGGCTGTACATATGGAGGAAGAGGGGGGCGGATTTCGTGGCCCTTGGAGGAGGGGTCTGAAACCAACCCCGTCTCCTGTTTCCCCACACATATGGACTCTAAAAAGAGCCTATACTCAAGTATTTCAAAATTACATGGGCTTGGCCCAATAATAAGGCGACGCAACACCTATAATAGCCTCTGGATGAAATTGATGAAGTGGCATCTTGTATATGTCGTCCAAGGCTTCATGCACTCATTATGATGGCTTCAAAGTTCTGAAATCATCACTTGTAACTTCGTTCTTGTTTGCCTTGTGCATGCCATCATCTCCATGCTTGATCTTGCCCCAATGTTCATCCTTCTTGTCCAAGCTAGGCCCTTCATTTGTAAGGAAGACAAATGTATCCAATTCAGGCACCATCATATTCTCATGAACATTAGAATCGTTACCAAGAAGCAAAATTACCTATAATTTAATTGGCGTGCGCGAGCTCTAATAATTGGTCCAATATGTATAGTAGCAGGGGTTGTGGGTGTAGCAATGGTATTGGTGTCCTCATCATCCTCCCCTTCTTGAAATGAAGTCGTGCTCGACGGAAGCTCATCTTCCTCACCCAAATCAGGCTTCAAATCTGCAATGTTAAAAGTGGGACTAACCCCAAAATCTGCAGGCAGCTCAAGTTTATATGCATTATCATTTATTTTCTCTAACACCTTAAAAGGACCATAAGCACGTGACATTACCTTTGATTTCCACAAATCAGGAAATCTATCCTTATGCAAATGTAACCAAACAAGATCTCCAGGTGCAAACACTACATATTTTCTACCCTTATCTCCAGCAAGTTTATATTTAGCATTCATACGCTCAATGTTCTTCTTAGTTAACTCATCCATTTTTAATATCAATTCAGCATGTTGTTTAGCATCAAAATTAACCTTCTCCGAAGATGGAAGATGCAACAAATCAATAGGTGCATGTGGTAGGAAACCATATACAATTTCAAAACGGCACATCTTAGAATGCAACGAACGATTATAAGAAAATTCAATATGAGGCAAACATTCTCCCCACATTTTTTTATTCTTCAAAATAGCCCTAAGCATAGTGTACAATATTCTATTGACTACTTTAGTTTGTCCAAGTTTTGGGGTGACAAGTAGTACTAAAAGCAGTTTAGTCCCGAACTTAGCCCATAAACATCTCCAAAAGTGGCTAAGAAATTTAGTATCACGATATGAAACAATAGTATTTGGCACACCATGCAAGCAAATAATTTCACGAAAGAACAAATCAGCAACATTAGCAGCATCATCACTTTTATGACATGGTATGAAATGTGCCATTTTCAAAAATCTATCCACGACAACAAATATGCTATCCCTCCCCTTCTTTGTTCAAGGTAACCCTAAAACAAAATCCATAGATATATCCTCCCAAGGAACACTAGGTAGAGGAAAAGGCATATATAAACCATGAGTATTTAGTCGTGACTTAGCTTTTCGACATGTAGTGCAGCGAGCAACAAAATGCTCAACATCCTGTCTCATCTTTGGCCAAAAGAAATGTGTAGCAAGTATGTCCTCCGTCTTCTTCACGCCAAAGTGTCCCATTAATCCTCCTCCATGCGCCTCCTCCAACAACAAAAGATGAACGGAACTAGCTGGAAATAGCTTGTTAGCATGAAACACAAATCCATCGTTAACAACAAACTTGTTCCATGTTCCACCTTCTTTACAATTCTGCAATACAACTTTAAATTCAGCATCATGCAAATATTGATCTTTGATGGTCTTCAAACCAAATATTTTAAAGTCAAGTTGTGAAAGCATAGTATAACGACGAGACAATGCATCAGCAATAACATTTTATTTACCCTTCTTTTGTTTTTTTAATGACATAAGGGAAAGTCTCAGTGAATTCAACCCATTTAGCATGTCGACGATTCTCTTTCGCTTGACTTTTAATGTCTTTCAATGATTCATGATCAAAATGTATAACAAATTCTTTGGGCCATAAATAATGTTGCCATGTTTCTAAGGTCTAAACAAGAGCATATAACTCTTTATCATAAGTAGAATAGTTCAGACTAGGCCCGCTCAATTTTTCAGAAAAGTATGCAATAGGTTTACCATCTTTTAATAGCACACCTCCTAATCCAATTCCACTATCATCACATTCAAGCTCAAAGGTCTTATTGAAATCAGGAAGTTGGAGTAGAGGAGCATGTGCCAACTTATCTTTCAATACCGTGAAGGCTTCTTCGTGTGCGGTACCCCAAACAAAAGGCACATCCTTCTTTGTAAGCTCATTGAGGGGTGCAGTAATGGTGCTAAAATCTCTCACAAAACACCTATAGAAACCAGCGAGTCCAAGAAAACTCCTCACTTGTGTGACCGTTTTGGGCTGCGGCCAACTCTCAATAGCTTCATTCTTGGATTTATCAACTTCAATTCCCTGTGGAGTAACAACATAGCTAGGAAAAGATACTCGGTCGATGTAAAAGGTGGATTTCCCAAGGTTACCAAAGAAACGTGCATCACGTAGAGTAATAAAAACAACACGTAAATGTTCCAAATGTTCTTCCAAAGATTTGCTATAAATCAGTATATCATCAAAATAGACTACCACAAATCGTCCAATGTAAGCACATAAAACTTCATTCATTAATCTCATGAAACTACTAGGTGCATTATTTAACCCAAAAGGCATGACTAACCACTCATAAGATCAACTTTGTTTTAAATGCTATTTTCCATTCATCTCCCAATTTCATATGAATTTGATGGTATCCACTATGCAAATCAACTTTGGAGAATATTGTAGAGCCACTCAATTCATCAAGCATATAAACTAGCCTAGGAATAGGATGACGATAATGAATAGTAATATTATTAATGCATCTACAGTTAACACACATACGCGACGTACCATCCTTTTTTGGCACTAGTATAATAGGAACAACACAAGGATTAAGAGATTCATGTATATAACCTTTGTCGAGCAGCTCATATACTTGACGCATAATCTCCTTCGTCTTCTCTGGATTGGTACGGTATGGCGCACGGTTTGGTAGCGAAGCACTAGGAATTAAGTCAATCTGATTCTCAATCCCGCCAATAGGTGGTAATCCCGGTGGCACGTCTTGTGGAAATACGTCAGCGAGCTCGTGCAAAATGTTAGTGACAGTAGGAGGCAATGAAGAAGGCATGTCCTTGAATGAAAATAATGCCTCTTTGCACACAAAAGAATAGCAAACAGATTTGCTGAAATCTAGATCATCAATATCAGATTTGGTGGCAAGTAAACATGCACTTTTCAATTTAATTTCAGAAGCAACACTAGATGGTTTATTATTAGGCTCCATTTGTTGCTCAAATTCTTTTGCCACAATCTGATTTTCACTCTTATTTTTCTCCTGTTTTGCTTTATTAACTCTATTAATATCATCTTTCAAAATGGAATCAGGAGTCATAGGAAGCAAAGTAATATGTTTATCCTTAAACAAGAGTATATTGATTGTTTCTACCATGGTGTACATAATTTTTATCAAATTGCCATGGTCTACCAAGTAATAAGGAACATGCTTGCATGGGTACCACATCACAATCAACATAATCAGCATATGCAGAGATACTAAGATGCACACGAACAGTATGTGTTACCTTAACATTGTCGCTGTTGTTGAACCATTGGATGTAGTATGGATGTGGATGTCGTCTCGTGGTGAGAGATAGCTTCTCCACCATCTCCATGCTAGCCAGGTTGTTGTAGCTCCCTCCATCTATGATGACGTGAAAAGAACATTCCTTCACAACTCCCTTTGTATGGAACAAATTATGGCTCTGATTTTGGTCAGCTTGTGTGATCTGCACACTCAAAATACATTGAGCAACTAAACTTTCATAAATGTCAGCATCTTCAGTAGCCATGTATTGCGTCTCATGATCAAAATCATCTCCACCGTGTTCTTCACTTGTAATAAGAGCCATAGTCTCCTCATCACAGTCACTAGCGGACTCATACCCATCGTCCTCAGTAGCAATCATAACACGCGACGATTGGCATTCTCTCGCACAATGACCTCTTACCTTACAACGATGACAAATAATATCATGTGTGTGCCCTGTTGATGCCATGGATGAACAAGAGCTCTGGGTAGGCCCAGAAGGTGTACTCCTGGCAGATGGTGGTGGTGGTGCCTGTTTTCTTGTATCTTGGTTCAAATTGGTGGCTGAAGTCAGTGGTGCTGCGGTACGACATGTGGGAGTAGAGGATGTACGTGGTGTCCATGATGAAGATCGACCTGCAGAAAAATTAGTTCGTGCCAATGCCTGTCGATCCTACACTTCACGTTCTGCTTTGCAAGCAAGATGGAACACAACGAGTACACATAGCAGTTTTCAAAGCAGCCCAAGTAGCTGGAATAGGATATAATCTACAATGTTCCGACCACCAAACACATGCAAAACTAGTGAAAGCACAAACAATAGCAGGAACATGTCTCTCCTCGGGATATTGTAAACATGTAAAACGTTGTTCAGTTTCTAACTCCTAAGTAAGATATATATCAGGAACATATCTACCCTCAAATGGTGGAATATTCAATTTTAGTTTAGGAAGATGGTCATGATCTCGTAGCTCAGGTGGTGGTGCAGCCCTACCATTGCGATGATATGCATGAGGATGACCTGGTGGTGGTGGTGCTGGTGGTTGCACGTAGTTCTGATTTTGATAAACCTCATCCTCATAATGGTCCTCCACCTTTGCAGTAGCAGCAGGAGCTACAGAAGCATCAACAGTAGTACCAACGGTACCAGAAGTTTCTCCTAGCTCAAAAGGAACACACTGCGCTTGCCCTACTGGACCACAGCATGCAGGTTGTTGTTTTTGTTGTTGTTGTTGTTGTTGTTGTTGTTTTTGTTGTTGTTGTTGCAATGGTGCAGCAGATGCGGGTGCTGGTTGTGGTAGATGCGCGAGTACTTCATCAAACTTGGCGTCCAACTTGGTGTCAATTGTGTTCTAAATATCATCAATCCTCTCCAGGGCCTTTCCAAAGCTGGCCATCACGTCTTCCACCTGTTGATCCAACATTTGTTGAAATTTATCATGAAGCTCCTTCTTCGTCATGTTCTTCCAGTCAATCTCGTCGGCTTGTGGTCCTCCCATTGTTAGTAGCAATAGAAACACACAAAAATATGATCCTATAGACTACTAGAAAGTGGTGGTGGTGGTGTGTCACAAAACCGTCAAGCAAATCTCAAATTCTTACCAGTTCTTACCCAGTAGCAGGTGGTGATCGGCAACCGTTGTAGTCAAAACTCTCAAAGCATGGACAGAGCGGTTGCCAGGTGGTGTCAAACGCACGATGTAGATGTATGTGGAGCTGGGAAGGCTTATGATATGGTAGCAAAAATGTCAACAATAATCAATTTAGATATGCAAAGTTGAATAAACGCTCAACGATGGTACTGTGCTGGTCCTAGGCTAGACCGTGCTAGAGACGCAAGCCTGGAACACTAACAAAATCACGACGCTGGACGGAAACAAGGGAAAAGCACACTCTGAATTTTTTTCGCTCTTTTTTTGCGCTCCCTTATTTCTTTGCCGAAAATCACGATACCGACAAGTATCTCAAAACTCTTCCCAAGTCAAAATAATAGGATAGGCACGAAATTTTTTTCATTATTTTTTCGAAAATTAGGGCAGCGACGACCAAAAAGTGCGATTAAAAATCAGTGTGATGGCACGTGTCTCAAAAGACTCAGAAAAGCCTAAAAATAGGATAGGGAAAAATATTTTCACCAGCCGAAATTTTGTCCTAAAAACTGCCCGGGGGTCTCCAGACTCTTTTTTTGAAACCTACTCAGGAAAGGAAACACGAATAGGAAAAAAGATGGATCTAAAAACAAACCTAATATGAAAATAACTCAGATTGGTGGTGGATATATGGTGGTAGGATATAGCAGCGGTGGTGGTATAAGGATTCAGAGCGATGGTGGATTAGCGGTGGTGGTAGATGGCAGGGGCGATGATGATGGTGCGGCGGCGGCGTGCCAACTTATGACCAGAACTCGAAACTCTAAAAGACTAGACGCTAAGACCAGCAACTTGCCACGATGATGCAACCGCAAATTCAACAGAGAAAAATACTGAAAAGACTATGCAGGGGCTCAGACTAGTTTGGATATGATGAACTAACCCTAATTTTTTGTGCCTTTATCGTGGACTGTAGGTATGAAGAACATACTCGATCTAAACAACGAAAAACTATAAAATCTCACCGAGCAACCTAGAAATCTGATACCACTTGATAGCGGCGAAGGTGTCCTGATGTTTCAATGAGATAGCTAACTTTTTTTGCGGGAGTTGACGTTAGTACGAACATGCGAAGATGTCGCCCCTTAGCTATCGCTAAACCAACTTCTGAGGGGTTATTGACCACACCAGATGTCGGAGTAAATGGCCACGGGTAGCCTAACCGACTACCCCTGGCTCTTCGAAAGATTACCAGGCCATTCAAGCCTTCAAGCATACAAAGCACAGGGCCGACTCCCAGAAGGCGACCCAGTCTCAGAAACCTCCCCCAAGAAAGACACGAGATAGCCGACTCCAGGGAGCCGGCCCCAAGAGGACCGACTCCCAGAAGCCGGCCATGAAGAAAGCCGACTCCCGGAAGCCGGCCGTGAAGAAAGTCGGCTCCCAGAAGCCGGCCAAGACTGCACCCACATATACTGTACCAACATAACGATGATAGGATGGGGCGTGGCCGCAGTACAGCCCACTACCCCCGAATCCCGGAACAGGTATGGCCACAGGGCGCCGTACGGGCCAGCCATCTCCCGTCCGGCGTGGCACTGTAGCCATGTTGGCCTCGATGTCACCCACGACAGGCGCCAGTACGGCCCGTGGGCGACGGGCCCCTTTGCCAGAGAGACATCTGAAGACGGCCCGGCCTCCTCTAGTCGGCCAGGGATGTGGCCGGCTCCCAATAGCCAGCTACCTCCCTCCCTCGAAGCATGCACCCCATTAAGGAGACAAGACAAGGTAAGGCTACAGTGAGAGCTCGCAAGGCGGCGACACTGTAGCCACGCTTACCTCGACAAAGCCCTAATCATCAGAGGCGGGGCAACAGTAACCAGCCGCCGACAAAGCCCCCAAGCGGTGGGGCCGGCGTGCCGGCCAAGAAGCCGGCAGCCGGCGGGACCCACCAGTCGGCGGGCCCCAATGACCGGCGGAGAAGCCGGCGAGCATAGACACTGACGGCTGGGACCCGCGCCTAGCCGGATTACCATTGTACCCCTGGGGGGTAGGCCTATATAAACCCCCCGGGACACCCATGCAAAGCGTTGATCTCATAGAGTTGCACACACCACCTAGAGAGACAGGGAGAGCTAGCCTTGCCCTTCTTCTTCCTCTAGCCAGACAACTCGAGGAGCACTTGTAGCCACTTGTATTGATCTAGTGATCATGCGGAGACCCCGCAGAGTAGGACTAGGGGTGTTATCTCCACGGTGAGCCCCGAACCTGGGTAAGATTCGCCGGCGTGCATGTCTTCGCCTCATCCCGTTTCCAGGCACCGGCGACGTCTTATTGGCTCCCACAATGATAAGCCACCCGTTGGCATATGTCACACCTACCACCCGACATTTGGCGCCCACCCTGGGGCCAGGTGCACCATCGTCCGGAGACCTGTTCTGTACAGGAACCCTTTTCCTCCCCTGCGAGCGCAGCCAACCTGCTGTGCCCGATGGCGATTGCCCCGACGCGCTGCAAGGCGTTGACGACGCCTGCGCAGCGAGCTGCCTCGCCGATCTGCTCGGCGAGACTCGCATCTCCGACGAGCCCGCATCCGACGCAGGCACGGACTACCCCGAGAGTCGCCTCGTTAGTCTCCTCGACCAACTTCACGTCTCCAGCGAGCCTGCTATAGACTTGGAGTCGGTCGGCTCCACCGACCCGATGCTTGTCGACTCCGACACGGCATCACTCGACACCTACCCATCCGACGTGGTAGTCTTCAATGACCCTCTCCCTCGAGCTGACAGCGGCAGCAGCGCTGTCACTGAGGTGCTGGTCATCAGCCACGTCGCAGACTCGAGCGAGAACGCTCACGACGCCCTGCAAGCGGCGATCCATGACTTGTCCGTCCCCATCCCAGCCGACGCCGACGCCGAGACCCTGGAGGCATGCCACCTTACCCTCATCGCGGAGGGCCAGAAGATAGCCTCCATGAGACGCCTCACTGAGGCCCACCAGCGCGAAGTCGACCGCGCCGCCTTCAGTACGCCGCCTCATGACGGGCCAAGCCGAGCCGGCTTCATCAAGAAGCGCGGCGCGACCATCGCCAGCATGCTGGGGGCAGACCGCCCCGTCTATGCCACACTGCTCGAGAATCTGCGAGCCGCTCAAGCGGCCGCTGAAGAGCTAAATGGGCTGGGGGCTGATGAGCTCCCCTACATGACAAGGCGCATCCAGCAGCTGATCGACGCGGCCGCGGAACGGCATGAAGCCGGCGCCCGCGCTGGAAGTCCTCCCCGCGCCGAGAGCACGCCGCGACATCCCGGTCGCCGACTGCGAGCGGCGCCCGCGCAAGAAAAGACAAGGAGCCGGCTGCTAGCCGCAGCTGGACTTGGATTACCATCAAGCGCGACGCGGAAGGCTGCCCTCGAGCAGTGGAGCGCCAAGGAAATCCGCCTCCACCCCCGCCTCGGGGGGAGAGGCGTCCTACCCCGCCGCCTGTCACACATCCGACTCTCGGTGGCCGACTAGGCCACCGCGAAGGAGTCGGCGAGAACGACGCCCGCCACTGGATCGACCGCCTAGCTCGATCCCTGGCGCTAGAAGAAGAAGACGATGTCAGCCCGCCATGCTTTGGCCCCCGCATCCGAGACGAGCCCTTCCCCAAAGGGTTCTCGCTCCCCAGAGACACGCCCAAGTACAACGGCTCTGTGAAGCTGGAAGATTGGCTCATCGACTACTCCACCGCTGTCAGCATAGCGAACGGCAATAGGCGCGTAGCCGTGAAGTACGTCCCTCTCATGCTGCAAGGCACGACACGCACCTGGCTCAACAGCCTCAAGCCCTACAGCGTCAACAGCTGGCTGGACTTCACAGAATTCTTCGTCCGCAACTTCACCAGCACGTACAAGCGGCCTCCCAAGCCCCGCCAGCTCTCCCTATGCGTCCAAGGGCCCCACGAGTCGACCTGCGACTACCTCACGCGGTGGGCCGAGCTCCGCAACTCCTGCGGGGGGTGCACGAGGTGCAAGCCATCGAATACTTCACCGCCAGGTGCCGAGAGGGCACCCTCCTCAAACATCGACTCCTTTGTGATGAGCCGGCTACCCTCGACGAGCTGCTGGTCATTGCAGACAAGTACGCCACAGCCGACTCCTCAATGAAGACCGAGCTCCGAGTGGACGCCTCTGGGAAGGTGCTCGCTCCGGCTCCTAAGACACCGGTTGGCGACTCCAATCGGCGCCCCTACCAAAACGACCACAAGCGCAAGGCCCCCATGCCGCCTTCCACCAGTCGGCAGGTGGCCACAGTCGAAGACGAGCAGCCCGAAGAACGGCCCGCTCCCAAGAAGAAGGGCGGCAGGCTGGCTTGGCAGCCGGCCTTCTCCTACGAGCAGACTCTCGATGCCCCCTGCAAGTTCCACAGCGGCGTGAAGCCATCCAACCATATGACTCGAAAGTGCCGCTGGCTCACACGGATCTCCAAGGGCGAGGCGCTGGTGCCGCCTCCGCCTCCCGGCCCACCGCCTCCAGCCCCCCTGCAGCCGGCTGCTCGACCAGCAGTCGGAGCCATTCAAGATGAGTTCCCTGATGAGCACGCCGCCTACGTCGTCTTCACAAGCCAGGTTGAAGACAAGCGCAGCCGGCGCCGACAGCACCAAGAGGTCAACGCAGTCGCCTCCAGCAACCCCGAGTTCATGCATTGGTCCGAAAGGCCTATCAACTGGAGCCGGGCCGATTACCCAGAGGTGATGCCGTCCCCTGGCTCCTACGCATTAGTGTTGGATGTCACCCTCGCAACGGAGAGGCGAGCTGCCAGATTCTCCCGCGTTCTGATTGATGGCGGAAGCAGTATCAACATACTGTACCGCGATACCATGGAGAAGTTGAACCTCAAGGCGAAGCAGCTCATGCCAAGCCGGACCGTGCTCCAGGGCATCGTACCCGGCCTGTCCTGTTCCCCGATCGGCATTATCAAGATGGATGTTCTCTTCGGAGACAAGGATCACTTTCGCCGAGAAGCAATCTGGTTCGAGGTAGTGGATCTGGAAAGCCCTTACCACGCCTTGGTTGGCCGACTTGCTCTGGCCAAGTTCATGGATGTGCCCCACTATGCCTACCTGAAGATGAAGATGCCGAGCTCGAAGGGGATCATCACTGTAGCCGGCGACTACAAGAAGTCCATCGAGTGCGCTGCAGCCAGCAGTCGGCTGGCCGAGTCTCTCATAGTGGCAGAAGAGAAGAAGATGCTGGAGTGAGTTGTGGCCATGGCTGGCAAGCAGCCGGCCTTGTCCCCCAACCCCAAGGATTATGATGCGCAGGGCTTCTTCCAGCCGGCCAAGGAGACGAAGAAGATACCTCTGGACCCGGAGAACCCGGAGAGGCTTGCAGTCATTGGTGCAAACCTGGACAGTAAATAGGAAGGCGAGCTCATCAACTTCCTCCGTGAGAATCGAGACATCTTTGCATGGTCCCCAAAGGACATGCCGGGTGTTCCGAAGGATTTCGCCAAGCACAAGTTACACGTCCGAGCCGACGCGAAGCCGGTCAAGCAACCTCTCCGCCGACTATCAGAAGAGAAGAGAAGAATCGTAGGAGAAGAGATAGCCCGGCTCCTTGCCGCCGGCTTTATTATGGAAGTGTTTTTCCCAGAGTGGCTTGCCAACCCAGTCTTGGTGTTGAAGAAGAACAACAAATGGCGTATGTGTATAGACTACACCAGCCTCAACAAGGCCTGCCCCAAAGATCCCGTTTGCTTTGCCACGGATTGATCAAGTGATAGACTCCACAGTTGGATGCGAGCTGTTGAGTTTTTTGGATGCCTACTCAGGATACCACCAGATCAAGTTGGACCCAGCAGACCGCCTGAAGACTGCCTTCATCACACCATTCGGAGCTTTCTGTTACCTGACTATGACATTCGGCTTGAGGAATGCCGGTGCCACTTTTCAGCGTTGCATGCAGAAATGCCTCCTCAAGCAACTCGGCAGAAATGCCCACGTCTACGTGGACGATATTGTGGTGAAGACAGAAAAGCGCGGCACCCTGCTGGAAGACCTCAAAGAAACATTTGCCAACTTGCGCCGATTCCAGATCAATCTCTACCCCGAGAAATGCGTGTTCGGAGTGCCAGCCGGTCAGCTTCTAGGCTTTCTGGTCTCCGAACGCGGCATTGAGTGCAACCCTGAGAAGATCAAGGCCATTGAGAGAATGGAGATTCTCACCAAGTTGCGAGACATTCAGAAGTTCACCGGGTGCCTGGCCTCCCTAAACCGCTTTATCAGCCGGCTAGGAGAGAAGGCTCTCCCCCTGTACCGACTCATGAAGAAATCCACTCATTTCAAGTGGAATGACCAAGCAGACCAAGCCTTCCATGAGTTGAAGAAGATGCTGACCACTCCACCTGTCCTGGCGGCGCCGACTGAGAAGGAGCCCATGCTCCTCTACATTGCCGCAACTAGCCGGGTGGTTAGTACAGTCGCCTTGGTCCAGCGCCCAGAAGAAGGCCGAGCCCAGCTAGTCCAGAGGCCGGTATATTATCTAAGCGAAGTACTATCCAGCTCAAAGCAAAACTACCCACACTACGAGAAGATGTGCTACGGAGTATACTTCGCCGCCAAGAAACTGAAGCCCTACTTTCAAGAGCATCCCATCACGGTTGTGTGCACCGCCCCGCTTGCCGAGATCATAGGCAGCCAGGATGCATCCGGCCGGGTGGCTAAATGGGCCATTGCGCTTGCACCTTACACAATCTTCTATCAGCCCCGCACCGCCATCAAGTCCCAAGCGTGAGTGTGGGAGCCGGGTTGGTCGGTGGAGACGGCACCACCGGCTGGAGGAGTGGCCGGCTGGCGGGTCTTGGCTTGATCATCGTCGGCTGCAGGCGGCGCACCCACGCGTGCCTTGTTGCTGGAGGCACGGTCAAGCTGAGGCTGACCGGCCGCTCCACCATCTGGCGTGATGTCTTCACCCTCCTCCTCCTCCTCGCCCTCGTCGCTGGAGTCGATCTCCTCCGCCGAGTCCTCGCCGTCTGCCGGGTTCAGCCCGAACCACTCCTCCGGCTGGGCAACGCCGCTGTCGTCCACCTCAGGAGCGAAGACGCTGGTGTCGGCGTAGTCGGCGATCGCCGAAGCCCGCTGGATGATAGCCGGCCACGCCGGCTCCAGCTCCGTGTCGGCCTCCTGCCGCCAGGTGGCCAGCTGGTCCAGACTCAGCTCGGGATACCAGGCCTTGGCGAACTCCAGCGCCCGCCTGGCGCCGGACCGAGCCGCCGAAGCCTTCCAGGCTTCGTAGCGGCCGATCGCCACCTCCAGCCAGTCGGCGGTCCGACTGGGGGTGCGGGGAATCACCTCTCCAGGGCAGAGGGCGGCTAACACCTGCGCCCCAACACGCTGAAGCCGGCGGAGCATGCGATGAGCCGGCTGAAGGCGGGCTTGAATCGCCAAGAGCTGCTCCTCCAGCGACCGGCGAGCGTTTGGCGCGATCTCAGCGCCAACCTGCCTCCGTGCCTCGCGGTGGGCCTCGACGACCTGGTTGGCGGCGGTAGAGTAGCCAGGGAAGTACTCTGCGCAAAGAAGAAAGAGAAAGAAGAGAAAAACACCAAGTCAGAAAATGAGCTAAAACGGCAGCGGCAAGCAAGGACGAAGAGGAAGGCGGCCTACCGTCAACCAAGTCTTCGATCTGGCCATAGCCATTGATCAGCGTCTGCTTCGCTTCGGCCCAGCTGGCCGCCTCTGTCTCATACTCGGCTTGGAGGGCGGCCTCGCTGTCCTGCACCGCCTTCAGGGCCGCCTTGTGGCTCTTCTTCTGGTCGGCCAACCTCTTGGCCAGGCGGTCACGCTCCTATGCCAAGGCGGCAAACTCGGCCTCCTTAGCGCGGAGGGCGGCCTGAGTCCCACCCAGCTGTTCCCTCAGACTGGCGTTGGCCGCTGCAGGGATGGCAGAAAAGAAAGAAGCAATAAGGGAGAAGTCGTCAAGGAAGATCCGACCCGACTACTCAGCAGTCGGCCCGAATCTCGGGGACTACACCCAGTGGGTGCGCTGATGCGCCCCCACGTGAGATAAAAGATGAAGCACTTACCCCGGCTCTCAGATAGGTCAGCAGTCTTCTGGGTCAGCTCCCGAACCTGGGAGTTGAAGGCAGCCGCGCGGAGGTTGTGGTAGTCCTGCAAGTCAGGTAGAGGAGCAAATGAGAACAAGAATAGCTAAACAAGGCCCGCTAGGAAGTTCCAAGCCGCCTGCTCTGCAGCCGACTCGAAACTCGGGGACTACACCCAGTGGGTGCGCTGACGCGCCCCCACGGAAGAAACCAAGATCAAAAAAGCAAAAATAAGAAGACTAACCCGAATGGCCGCCCGCGTCGCAAGGAACTCGTCATTATATTTCCTCAGCGCCGCAGCTTAGGACTGAAGTCGGCTCCGAATGTCCTGCGCCGCCACGTTCACCACAGCCATCCCTCCACCCGGCGTCCACCCCGAGCTGGCGCTGGCCGCCTCCATGTCCTGGGCCGACGAGCTGGAGCCCGTGGCCTGATGCGGCTCTGATGCGGCCTTCCCCGTGCGCTGGCGCAAGGGCGACTGGACCACCAAATCCGTCCTTCCGGCCGGCTCGCCCTTGGCCGATTGCGCAGGCGGCAAGTTAGGTCGGCCGCCTTGGGTCGCCCCAGTCGGCGGGGCCGGTGCCGCCTCCCTCTCCAGGACGACGACGTCGTCCTCCCTCTCCAATCCCGGCTGGTCGCCGCCGGCTTCCTCTGGCGGGGGCTCTGGGGCCTCAGGCGCCACGACGCGCAGAGGGGTGACGAGCAAGGCCCCCTCTGCCATCGCTGCGGCCGCAGCCTCCGCTTAGGCCTTGGCCGCTGCGTCGGCGCGCGCCTTCACCGCCTCCTCCTCCTGTGCCGCCTTGGCGGCAGCCTCCCTCAACTCCTCCGCTTCCCGCTCCTCCCGCGCCTCCTGTGCGTTTCGCTCCGTCGCCGCCTGAAGCTCGGCGTGGGGGTCCACGCGGCGGGTGCTCCCGGATCCTCCCGGCGATCCAACGACGGAGGCGGCAGCAACCCGCTCGAGCAACAGCGGAGCCCTGATTTTTTGAGGAAGGACAAGGATTCAGAAACTACCAAAGGAAAGAAGAAAGAATGCACAAAGGAGTATGCACTTACGCCGACACCGTCTGCGGCTGCTTCACCACCTTGCGGAAGCGGGCCGCCTTCGCGGCCGCCTCATCCCGCCTGGTCGCCGCTGCCCCGCCCTTGGGCTTCTTCGGCCGACTGCCGAACAAGCCCGGCGCGGCACGACGCTTCTGCCCGCCGCCCCGAGCAGGCGGCGCGGCGGAGGAACCCGCGCCGTGGCCAGACGGCGGCTGGCGGCGTGGGACGACTTCTGCCTCGTCGTCATCCGGCCAGTCGTCGAAACTGGCTCCAAGACCGGAGCCGCCTGCCTCGCCGCCGGCGTCGCCGCCACCCGTCTCAGTGTTGTCCTCCATGCCCGCCGCCCCCAAGTCGTAGTCCTCCAGGTCATGCTCCGCGCGGTCGGGGAGGAATCGGCGCTCCGTGTCTGACCCAGCTGCAGGTCGAAGGAGAGAGCTCTGCCAAGGCGTGCCGACTGGTCAGAGGCGGCCAGAAGGAATTCGGCAACAAAACTAAGGAAAGAGAAAACATACCATGGGCGGAGGATGCGCACGGGAATATGGCTCCTTGCAAAACCGCCACTCTGCGGAGAGCTTGCAGTTCGCAAGGTAATTCACCATGTGGGCCACCTCGTCATGCGGCATGTCCTTGGTGCACATCCGGCTCGGATCTAGCTGACCGCTCATCTGACAGATCAGGTGAGGGCGGCTCTGAAGCGGAAGCACCCGGCGCACGACGAAGGCGGCCAGCAAGTCGGGCCCAGTCAGGCCCTCCGACTGGATCATCACCCGCAGTCGGGGACGGCCGCGGCTCCAGCCAGCGTCAGCGACGCGGCCCGATAGGACCAGTGGGGACGCCTCCCAGCCGACGGGCCGGCTACGTAAGCCGGCAAGTTGACATAGTCTCCTTGCAGGGCGATGTTCTTCACGTAGAAATAGGACTTTTGCCAGCGCTTCACCGACTGGATTAACGTGATGACAGGGAAGGGGTTGTCGGCCGCCGGCCTCCGCATCGCGATGAAGGCGCCGCTCTAGGCCGGCACGCCCTGCATGCGGGTGCCCAGCTTAGATTGGAAGAACTCCCCCTAGAGCTCGAGGGTGGGGAGAACGCCAAGGAAGCCTTCGCACAAGGTGATGAAGGCGGACAGCAGCACCACCGTGTTTGGAGTGAGGTGGTGTGGCTGGAGTTGATAGAAGTCGAGGAAGGAGCGGAAGAAAGGGCTCGCCAGCAAGCCGATGCCGCGCAGGAAATGCGAGCGGAAGACTACCCGCCCACCTTCCTCCGGCTCCGGCGTGATCTCCCTCGCAGGCGTGAGACGGACCCGCACCTGGTCCGGGCCGGGCAACCGCCGCGTCTTGCGGAGGAACTCGATGTGGTCCGTGTGGACGTTGGAGCCGTCCTAGTCCCCGCCGTACTGCATGGTGGCGAGAAGCTAGCAAGGAAGAGTGCAGCGGCGGAGAAAGCACGGCCCTGCGGCGGCAGAGCTGCGGGGCGGAGTGAAGAATGGTGGGACGGCGCGGCGGCGAGGCACTGCTGCAAGGGAAAGCAGGAGGAAGAAGATGGCGGAGAGGAGAGGAGCGTGCGAGCGTCTGCCGCTTCCCCCTCCTCCCCCTACTTATAGCCTCGTGCGGCGAAGCCGAGAAGGCGAGGCGTGGGGAGGAACGTGGGATTAACTGCGCCCACTCCCCCACGTCCCGCGATTATTGCGCCCTAACGGCGTGCGGAAACCGCCGGCGGAAGACGTGCGGATGGCTTTGGGCCGCAAAGAATCCGCGCCTGGGCCTCGGCGTAGGAGTGGTGGGCCCTTGGCCTACGGCGACGTCTTGTCGCGCATGTGGGTTGGCAGGCTCTCTTCAGCCAGGGGACGCCACGTGGTTCGCAGGCGGCGAGCGGCCGGCCCGCAGCCCGGCACACGGGCCAATAGACTCCCGCCTTCCGACTTTAAAAATTTCGCCAAGACGGCGCGCCCAACCGAAGCCGGCTCCTAGCTGCTGGCTCGTCAAGATAAGAAGCTGACTGAGCTTCTCGACCTCCACTCGGCCTCGAAGCCCAACCAGCTTCGGGGACTACTGTCAGAGTAAATGGCCACGGGTAGCCTAACCGACTCCCCCTGGCTCTTCGAAAGATTACCAGGCCATTCAGGCATTCAAGCATACAAAGCACAGGGCCGACTCCCAGAAGGCGACCCAGTCTCAGAAACCTCCCCAAAGAAAGACACGAGATAGCCGACTCCAGGGAGCCGGCCCTAAGAGGACCGACTCCCAGAAGCCGGCCATGAAGAAAGCCGACTCCCGGAAGCCGGCCGTGAAGAAAGTCGGCTCCCAGAAGCCAGCCAAGACTGCACCCACAAATACTGTACCCACATAACGGTGATAGGATGGGGCGTGGCCGCAGTACAGCCGACTACCCCCGAATCCCGGAACAGGTATGGCCACAAGGCGCCGTACGGGCCAGCCATCTCCCGTCCAGCGCGGCACTATAGCCATGTTGGCCTCGATGTCACCCAAGACAGGCGCCAGTACGGCCCATGGGCGGTGGGCCCCTTTGCCAGAGAGACATCTGAAGACGGCCCGACCTCCTCTAGTCGGCCAGGGATGTGGCCGGCTCCCAATAGCCGGCTACCTCCCTCCCTCGAAGCATGCACCCCATTAAGGAGACAAGACGAGGTAAGGCTACAGTGAGAGCTCGCAAGGCGGCGACACTGTAGCCACGCTTACCTCGACAAAGCCCTCGTCATCAGAGGCGAGGCAACAGTAACCAGCCGCCGACAAAGCCCCCAAGCGGTGGGGCCAGCGTGCCGGCCAAGAAGCCGGCAGCCGGCGGGGCCCACCAGTCGGCGGGCCCCAATGACCGGCGGAGAAGCCGGCGAGCATAGACACTGACGGCTGGGACCCGCGCCTAGCCAGATTACCATTGTACCCCTGGGGGGTAGGCCTATATAAACCCCCCGGGACACCCATGCAAAGCGTTGATCTCATAGAGTTACACACACCACCTAGAGAGACAGGGAGAGCTAGCCTTGCCCTTCTTCTTCCTCTAGCCAGACAGCTCGAGGAGCACTTGTAGCCACTTGTATTGATCTAGTGATCATGCGGAGACCCCCGCAGAGCAGGACTAGGGGTGTTATCTCCACGGAGAGCCCCGAACCTAGGTATGATTCGCCGGCGTGCATGTCTTGGCCTCATCCCGTTTCCAGGCACCAGCGATGTCTTACTAGCTCCCACAATGATAAACCACCCGTTGGCATATGTCGCACCTACCACCCGACACCAGAGCACGATCAACATGACCACGAAGGTCTATTTCCTACAAGAAAATGAATAACCTACAAGAAACTGAGATTGCAATCTGGATATTGCGAATATAAGAGGAAGGCTTTATTGATCGAGGTGGGGTTCTGTGACGTCTTGGTCTGGTCGTTGAACACAAACGAAGTACGCGAAGTTGCAGCTATGGCGAACTTTTAATCTATACAAAACCCAAAGTATAAATGGTGCCCTAAGGGCTGTATATATGGAGGAAGAGGGGGGGAATTTCATGGCCCTTGGAGGAGGGGGTCCGAAAGCAACCCTATCTCTTGTTATCCCTACACATACAGACTCTAAAAATAGCCTATACTCAAGTATTTCGAAATTACATGGGCCTGGCCCAATAATAAGGTGATGCGGCACCTATAATAGCCTTTGGACAAAATTTATGAAGTGGCACCTTGTATATGACGTCCAAGGCTTCATGCACTCATTATGGTGGCTTCAAAGTCCTGAAATCGTCACTTGTAACTCCGTTCTTGTTCCCCTTGCGCATGCCATCATCTCCAAGCTTGATCTTGCCCCAATGTTCATCCTTCCTATCCAAGCTAGGCCCTTCATTTGTAAGCAAGACAAATGTATCCAATTTAGGCAACATCATATTCTCATGAACATTAGAATCATTACCAAAAAATGGAAGTACCTGATAATTTAATTAGCGCGCGCGAGCTCTAGTAATTGGTCTAGTATGTATAGCAGCATCGGCTGTGGGTGTAACAATGGTATTAATGTCCTCATCAGCTCTTTCCCAGGCATAGAGGGATACGCCATTGGCGGGATGACTAAGAGTAGCGCGGCAAACTCTACATCGATGACGCTGGCTGGGGCCTCGAGGCCGACTCAATCGACTATGGGTATCGGGTCCCCTTCGGCAGGGTTCACGTCTTCATTCGAAAGGTTGGAGGATCGAAGCCTGAGCCGGACATCTACACCGACATCGTCGAACCGGATCGGCACGCGCAACCCGCCAGGGATCAACCCGACCGGAAGAACGTTTTCGTTGGTTTCGCGCAAGGCAAAGAACTTGCAGAAGATTCTGCATCTGGAGGAGAGACTCTCATCAACTTAGGTGATGAGTCCTCAGCCGGAGAGACGGAGTCAATCTATCAGCTTCAAGATGGCGGGCTTGGGGGCTATTCCGATGGTGACAGTATTCTGGACCCCAATGAGCCGCCGTGCAGGGCTGCTATTTTCATGGATGGCATAGGGCCGGCTTTAAATTCATCAGCAACTGCAGCTATGACATCTGGATTGACTGTTGCTGTGGCAGATGGGGTTGGTGGCTCAAAAAGTCTGCTGACTCAAGTCTTGTCATGTCTCTTGGGCACTTTGACAACTTTGTTAGCAACAGAGGTGACTGCGGTGAATCAAGCAGAGTGCAATGTGGAGATTATAAAGATTCAAGTGGAGATCACTTCGGCCCAAGAGGATATCAACGCAGAGAATACCGGGATGGCAACTGAACGGGCTTAGATCACAGCTGAGTTGGAACGCGTAAGGGAAGAAGCTTGGCGTTTAAGTCTGGATCAAAATGCCTGTAATGCAGTTCTTCGTAGAAGGCACCAGACTCGCCTGCCTTTGCATTATGAACCCATGAATCTATTCAACACACCGGGGGCAGGGACAAACACTCCAGATGCGAGGGTGAATCCCCAGTTAAACCCGGATATGCCTGGAAGCCAGGGGCGGCTCAACCTCGCTAGCCTGAGCCAACACGGAGGGAGGAGCGGGCGCCTAAGCCGCCCCCAATCATACACCATCGTAGAGTTTTTTGATGCCACCACCATGACACTTTTCTAACCCGGTGGATAACATGCTGGTAGCGGCAACCCGGCTGGCGGCTATTCTGATCGAGGGAGAGTCACCAATTGCGGTGGAGACCCAGAACACGGGCGAGCTCCTCCAAACGGCTGTGGCACAATAGGCGGCTTACTCATACAGTTGTGATCGTGTTCACTTAACCCCTCGCCCAAGTCAAAATTACAGTCGGCGCATTGAGTCGCCTACAGTTTCCAGCAGTGAATGATGTAGTAACCCGCCCCGCGATCATAACCTACTAGTCAATGCTCAGGCGATCGGGGATGACGCTAGACTCATCGTGAGGCGGCGGCAGCAGCGGCTCGGCAGGGAGCTTATCAGGAGCCTCCGATGACCCCTTCAGCCTCAGTAGGGGCTGGGACGATTTCCAAGACGGTTGGAGTGACGTGTTTAGTACCGGCTTTGCGTAATGAGCGTCTGCCCAAGGATTTCAAGGGCCCTCGCAAGGTGCCTAATTATACAGCTGATCTACCTCCCGAAGGTTAGATTGAGAGTTATCAATTAGCCATGGAGATGTTGGATGTCAATGATGCGGTCTGTGCCATGTACTTTACTATGATGTTGGATGGGCCAGCCCGAACATGGTTAAAAAGTTTGCCTCCTAATTCCATCAGCTCATGGCAAGAGTTGAAGGCACGTTTCATCAAAAACTTTCAAGGGACATGCAAAGCAGCCTTTGACGATTATCAATCTGGATAACTACGTGCAGCGTGAGGATAAGTCGGCCCACCATTGGGTCCAGCGGATCTCGGCTATTATTCAGTCGTCAGATAGTATTGCGGTAGGTCAGGCGGTTTGGTCTTGGAGAAGAACTGTCATTTTACCCCACTTAAGCAGAAGCTTGGGCGGCTTAAGCGTTATTTTAATGACATGGGCGAGCTCATGGCGGCTCTCATTAAGTATGCAGACTCTGATAACACAAAATACCCTGGATCTGATGATGACAAGTCCAATAAGGGCAAGAAAAGTGGCAATGGCAAGGGTGAGCAGCAGAATGTGACAGGGCATAATGGCAACAACCAGGGTAACGGTGGTAAGCACACACACCCCGATGGCGGGTCAGATCTAGTAGCTAACACCAACACTGGGTCCAAGAACCAGTGTCGCAATGGTAATGGTAAGCCGCCCTTTGGTGGTGCAAAGCCTTTCAATCTTGAAGCAATACTTAATGACCCGTGCCCGAAGAACAGTCTTCCAAACAAGTCGTCCACTCATGCCTAGAAGGATTGCTCGGTTATGAGAGAGTTCAGGAATTAGAGCCCCAATCAGAATCATGGCAACAATAATGGGCCGCCCGGCGGGTCAGGATCTGGCTCTCAGGGGTCCGTTTTTGGACGTGGCGGCTCAAGTTCTGGCTATCCAGGTCAAGGTAACGAGGGTGGTTATAAGCAACAGTCTGGTCAGGGTAACCAGCAGCACTGTAATCAACCAGGGTATCAGAGTAATCCAAAGCAGCTAAACGGTGGCCAATACCATGTTTTCGCCACAAGTCTTTGAAACGAGATCAGAAGGTTCATAAGCGAGCTGTCAATGTTGCTGAATCGGCGGTTCCCCAGTACCTACGATGGTCAGAGCATCCGATCACATGGAGTCGATAGGATCACCCGCCTCGGGTTTAGAATCCGGGTCATCTAGTGTCGCAGGAAACCATGGCCACCTATGGGACTAAGGGTCCCTTGCTGGTTCGGCGGGGGATGTCACGTTGACAAAGAGTAGAACAACATGGGGCAGCTCGACAGAGATCACACGGGCATTTTCACGCAGGTTCGAGCTACCGTGAGGCGTAAAACCCTATTCCTACTTTGGTGGATTGATGGTGGAAAAATGGTGGTGGTCGTAGCGCGTTTGACCGGCAGGGTTGCCTTAGGGCGAAACGGCTATAGGCGTATGAAATGTGAGGGGGTGGATTCACTAACACAGGGTCCAACCCTTTCTAAGGTTGCCATGGGCCTCCTTTTATAGGCTAAGGGGTCACCACAGTGGCAAATCAGTCATTATGCACTGATAAGATAGCAAATAGTGCTATCATCACTACTGGAATCAGCTAATTTGCCATCTGCCAGCTCTTTGCCGTCTGCTAGCGGATGGCAAAGAAGGTCTTTGCCATCAGCTACCCAAAAGCAGACGGCAAAGAAATGGCAGACGGCAAAACAGGCCTTTGCCATCAGTCACTTCTTTGCCGTCAGCTGGCGGACGACAAAGAATCTTTGCCGTCAGCTGGCGGAAGGCAAAGAGAGAGGTGGCCCCCCACTAACGAGCCATTTACGGAAAAAAAACGCCCCCTCTTTGCCGTCTGCTAGACAAAACAGCGGACGGCAAACCAGATCCACACCCACCGCGCGTTATCTCTTCTCTCCCTCTCTCCCCCCCGCCCGTTATCTCTTCTCTCCCTCTCTCCCCTCCCCGACGCCCACCAGATCCGCACCCACCGCCGCCCCCGCCGCTCCTCGCTCCGCTGCCTCCTCTCCTCGCCGGCCGTCTCCGCGGCCTGCCTCCTCTTCGGCCTCGCCGGGTTCCTCGCCGCCGCGGTCTCCCTCTCCCGGGCGCCCGTCGAGGCCCCGCGAGGCCGCTGCCCAGACTCCTCGCACCCACTCTCCGTCTCCGTCGCTTGGGACCGGCGCCCCGGGGATGCCGCGGGCGGCGCCACCGACCTCCCGGCGGGCCTCGCCACCGGATCGTGCGGCAGGCACAAGGTCATGGCCTTCGTCAGGATCTTCACCGGGTTCGGCTCCGTCGGCCGCCGCCGCGCGCTCAGGCGGACGTGGCTCCCCTCCGATCGGCAGGGTCTCCTTCGGTTAGTTGTCGCTGGTACCACAGCTTCCTGGTTCATGTTCGCTTGTGTTGCTCGAGATCTAGCTTTAGTGCTGAACTGTTGATCTGGTCGGTTGCCTAACATTCCGTTTGTCCATTTTTGTGATCTAGATTTTGACTGCGGCGTATTCAAATCATCCTGTGGCTATTATAATTCTCAGTCAGTAACATAAGTCATTGCTGGTCACTTGAATTTTAAGATCGATAGCTAGCTCATTCATTCATTCATATGGAAAGTTCACCCTGTCGATCATATGGATATTGGATTCATTTGTTTCTATGTTTGCTCCTTGAGTTTGATTATGAGTTATCTGCTGTGGCATCAGACTTGCTAATTCTTAGGCATTGGTGGTTCTCTTAGACATAACTCCTGCGAGTTTGCGATATACTCATGATTTTAGCGGAATCACTCTAGAAGAACGTATTGATCCTTTTGAATTGCTGCACTCTTCTCACTACTACTGATAAATAGTGATTAATTAGTTTCTTTCCTGAGTTCGAAGAATGATGCATGAAGTTGGACAATCTATTGTTCTATACAGGGAATTTGTACATTTGCTTCTAGAGTTCTAGTGGTAAACGTGCCCAAGTTCTGTTGCTTGATGATTGTCACAACTATTTTTTATTTTGGTTTCTATCCAGTGATGATGTCGCTTAAGTGCTCTTGCAATTCTCATCATGTTCACTTTAGTGCAGGTTGGAGGAAGCTACTGGTCTGGCATTCAGATTTGTGATCGGCAAAAGCAATGACAAGTCTAAGATGGCAGCTCTTGAAAGAGAGGTTGAAGAATATGATGATTTTGTGCTTTTAGATCTTGAGGAGGAGTATAGCAGGCTTCCATACAAAACGTAAACAGTATAGCTAGTATCATATCATTATGTTATCTCTTCATATGGGAACTGATTTGATCTTATGTTTTAGGTTAGCATTCTTTAAGGCTGCCTATGCGTTGTTCGATTCTGATTTCTATGTTAAAGCTGATGATGACATTTGCGAACGCTCACCTGGGCAATTATACTGTGTAGCACTCGTCGCTGCCTGCTTATTGTTTTGATTGTTCTCTTTTGATGAACGCAGGTATGAGCCACAGTCCTTCCTACTTGGATCAGAATACTTCCTTCATGCATATGGGCCTATTTATGCTTTATTAGCTGATGTGGTGGCAAGCTTAGTTGCTCTGAGAAACAACAGGTAAATATTCTAAAACTCGCCAAACTGTACCAGTAAATATTATTTTTTGGGTCTTAGCATGCCAACTAGTACCAAGATTTTTTTTAACTTGGTACCACAGAAAGATGTATACCTAAAAAGTGCCCTGGGGCCACATGTTAGTGACACATGAATGGCACTTCACAACTTGAATGTGCCGTGGTTGTGGTTGTGGGATGTGCCGTGGCACGGTGGTGCTGGATGTGCCCACGTCGCCGGCGGTGCTGGATGTGCCGTGGCGCGGTGGTGCTGGATGTGCCCACGTCGCCGGCGGTGCTGGATGTGCCGTGGCGCGGTGGTGCTGGATGTGCCCACGTCGCCAGCGGTGCTGGATGTGCCGTGGCGCGGTGGTGCTGGATGTGCCCACGTCGCCGGCGGTGCTGGATGTGCCGTGGCGCGGTGGGGCCCCTGGGTGGCGCCTCCGTGCTGCGGTGCCCCTGGTTGGCGCCTTCATGCCCGTGCTCTCACTGGTGCCACCGTTGTGGTGCTCTCTGGCAAGCTCCGGCTTGTTGTGGTGGTGTTGGTTGTGATGCTGGTCACACCATAGTGATGGTGTGGCTGCATCCTACTTCGGCTACAACTCCTTTTGGTGAGCTTCTCCTTGCTCCCCTCCTGATCTCTCTAATGCATAGCTCTAGATCTTGATCTTGTGGGATGTGAGGCTCTATTAGCTGTGGTTAGCTGCTGTAGATGAGCATCAACTTGTATTGGAGCTCTCTGTGATGGATTCTTGCTGTGTCAGGGTTTTGGTCAGTGACCATCTATGTGTATTTGTGAAGTATATATACTCCTGTACTGCTCTGTTCTGTTTAGTTGATCCTGGAGTTGTTACTTTGGTCGGTTACTTTACTCATATGAACGGATACTCACTTGTTCTTAGTTATTTTACTTCTAATACTGATATGAATAGATACCACTTGGTTTGGCTATTCCTATTTGTCTCTTTCTAATAGCCTATGAACAGATGCTATACTTGGTTTTGGCTGTTACTTTCCTAGTTTTCTACTGATAAGACAGATACTACATCTGATTTGGGCAGTGATGCTGGTCTGAGCCCCCCTCTCTTAGGCTTAATTTACATGTGACTATCCCTGTGCTGTGATGAACTAGCCCTGGCACTTCCAGGCTGTCTGAGCACATAATCCCTCAAGTATACCTTGAGGTCTTCTGTAGCTCTCCTTAATAGTTATCTCTTCTAAGCTGCTGGTGGTTGGATGTGTTGGGACTTGGTCTGGTTGGCTGATTATCTTGATCTCAAGTACTGGCTCCTAGGGCATTGCATTTCACCAAGTGAAATGCTACATTTCTACTCCTAACCCATTCTCTCTTTCTTAGTGTTTTTGTTATGCAGGTTGGAAGAAAAGAAGAAGATCCGGAGAAGATCTTAGTAATAAGATAGTTTTTTAGGAAAATAGATATTTAGTTTTAGATAATTCCTTGTAATATTTGTTGGATATGTGTTCATGGATATGTGTTGGATATATATGTGTTCATGACTATATATTGGTAACATGTGTTGGATATATATGTGTTCATGAGTATTGGTAATATGTGTTGGATATGCTATATTGGTCATATATATATATGTGCTTGATTTTCTGTGAAAATGAATTGATATAAGAAGAAACAGAATTAATGCCTATTTGGTCTCTTTGCCATCTGCCAACAGATGGCAAAGAGCCTGCAGCCTTTGCCGTCAGCTGGCGGACGGCAAAGGCTGCCGTTAGCCACCTAACGGACACTAACACTACTCATTTTGCCGTCCGCTTCTTTGCCGTCCGCGGCAGACGGCAAAGGCGCCTTTGCCGTCAGCCGCCGAAAGCAGACGGCAAAGTAGGTCTTTGCCGTAGCCTACTTTGCCGGAGCCTTTTGCCTTCCGCGGCTGACGGCAAAGGCCTTTGCCGTCCGCCGTTCATGCCTTTGCCGTCCGCCGTGGCAGACGGCAAAGTAGCTGATTCCTTTAGTGCATACCTAAGTCTGCAGGCTGACATGGCGCATTAAATGCGGCGCTCATTGTCACATTGTTTCTTGCCCAGCAAGCCTTGCGAGGCTGTTTTGCCAGCTTCGCACCTGCTTGTTCGACACATCATAGGACGGGTGTCGTCTGTAGGTATTTCTTATAGAAAGAGGTTGCCATGTGGCAAATGTGTGCCACTTAGTCACTTTGCGGCTTGACACCACACTGATTGACGATGTCTGTCGTGGTGAGGTGGTTCTGCCTCCGCGAGTCCCGGAAGGCCCTGCCGGGGCGTCTTGGGAGTTTTCTTTCAGGGGTAACCCTTTCCTCACCAGGCTCTCCTGCCCGGCAAGGGAGGCTTTTCTCCTGGTAGCTGATGTCGCTTGAAGCTACGTCAGTATTTCCCCAAAGAGTAAGGGATGATGCAGCACAGTGGCGGTAGGTATATCCCTCAGATATGAAAGCAAGGTTATCGAACCAGTAGGAGAACCAAGCAACACAGCGTAAACAGCCCCTGCGCATAGATAAGAAATCCTCGCAACCCGACGTGTTAAAGGGGTTGTCAATCCCTTCCGGGTACGTCGCCTCAAGATAGGCAAACAGACATGAGATAACATTGTAGTAGATTGATAGATCGAACACCAAATAAAATAAATAAGAATAAATTGCAGCAAGGTATTTTTGTATTTTTGGTTTAATAGATCTGAATATAAATGCAAAGGAAAAGTAGATCACAAAGGCAAATATATGAGAAAGAGACCCGGGGCCGTAGGTTTCACTAGTGGCTTCTCTCGAAAAAAATAGCAAACGGTGGGTGAAAAAATTACTGTTGGGCCATTGATAGAACTTCAAATACTCATGATGGTATCCAGGCAATGATCATTATATAGGCATCACGTCCAAGATTAGTAGACCGACTCCTGCCTGCATCTACTACTATTACTCCACACATCGACCGCTATCCAGCATGCATCTAGTGTATTAAGTTCATGGAGAAACAGAGTAATGCAATAAGAACGATGACTTGATGTAGACAAGATCTATCTATGTAGAGATAGACCCCATCGTTTTATCCTTAGTAGCAACGATACATACGTGTCGATTCCCCATCTGTCACTGGGATCAAGCACCGTAAGATCGAACCCACTACAAAGCACCTCTTCCCACTGCAAGATAAATAGATCAAGTTGGCCAAACAAAACCAAAATATCGGAGAAGAAATACGAGGCTATAAGCAATCATGCATATAAGAGATCAAAGAAACTCAAATAACTTTCATGGATATAAAAAGATAGATCTGACCATAAACTCAAAGTTCATCGATCCAAACAAACACACCGCAAAAGAGTTACATCATATGGATCTGGAAGAGACCATTGTATTGAGAATTCAGCGAGAGAGAGAAATCCCTCTAGCTACTAACTATGGACCCGAAGGTCTACAAAGAGCTACTCACGCATCATCAAAGAGGCACCAATGGAGGTGGTGAACCCCATCCGAGATGGTGTCTAGATTGGATCCGGTGGTTCTGGACCCTGCGGCGGCTGGATCAATATTTTGTCGACCCCCCTAGGGTTTTGGGAATATTGGGGTATTTATAGAGCAAAGAGGTGGTCCGGGGGGCACAACCCACCAGGGCGCGTCTAGGCCTCCTGGCGCGCCCTGGTGGATTGTGCTCTCCTCGGAGCACCCCCACAGGCGCAGCCACGGCCAATTATGTTCCTTCTGGTCCAAAAAAATCTCCATGAAGTTTCGTTGCGTTTGGACTCCGTCTGATATTGATTTCCTGCGATGTAAAAAACATGCAGAAAAACAGCAACTGGCACTTGGCACTATGTCAATAGGTTAGTACCAAAAATGATATAAAATGATTATAAACATTCAAGATTGATCATATAAAATCGTGGAACAATCAAAAATTATAGATACGTTGGAGACGTATCAGCATCCCCAAGCTTAACACCAACTCGTCCTCGTGTAGGGAAGTGATAAAAACAGAATTTTTGATGTGGAATGCTGCCTAACATGTCATATCATATTTCTTTCTTTGTGGCATGGACATTTGGACTTTTATTTTGTTCAATGCAATAGTCTAGTTTTGACATGATAATTTATATACTCAAGCATATCAACAAGCAACCATGTCTTTCAAAATATCAACGCTAAAATAAGTGATCCCTAGCCCAACATGCGCAACCATTGATCCATTCATGAAACACACTTGCATATTAGCTACACCCAATACTTAAGTACGATCATATTGCCTCCTAGTTGGTGCTTTTATAAGAGAAGATGGAGACTCAAATTCAAAAATAAAAATTGCATAAAGTAAAAGAAAGGCCCTTCGCAGAGGGAAGTAGGGATTTGTAGTGGTGCCAGAGCTGAAAGTGAAAAACTTAGAGATAAAAAAAATTTGGGCGGTGTATCCATCCCACCAACGAAAACAACTTAGAGTTCCCAACACTTTCCATGCTAGATATATCATAGGCGGTTCCAAAACAGAAAATAAAGTTTATTCCTTTTTCCACCATACTTTCACTTTCCATGGCTAGTCGTATCCACGGGTGCCTTCCATACCAACACTTTCCAAGGAATTTATTATTTGACAACATAAAGTAAATTCATTTTTCATTTCGGGACTGGGCATCCTTAATACCTTTGCCTTACTCTCATGCAATGACAAGTGAATAAACACTCATCGTGAGAATAACACATCTAGCATGGAAAATATTAGCCACCCCTCACTGCTCCGTGAGCGAAACGAACACACAAAAGAGAAGTTTATTTTTAAAATTAGAGATGGCACATGCAAAAATTTGCTTAGAACGGCAAAAGAATACAACATATAGGAATATATAGTGGACTCATGTGGCAAAACTGGTTAAAAGGGTTTTGGATGCACAAGTAGAGATCATACTTAGTGCAAAATGAAGGCTGGCAAAAGATTGAGAAGCGACCAACCAAGAAACGGATAATCTCATAAGCAAGCATTAAGCATAATTAACACTGAATAATGCACCATAAGTAGGATATAATTTCATTGCATGACTATTGCCTTTCGTGCTTGCATAGGGAATCACAAACCTTAACACCAATATTCTTACTAAAGCATAATTACTCATCAACATACCTCGCATGTCACATCATCATATCTCAAAACTATTACTAAGAATCAATTTTATTTTCTCCAATGATCTTCATGAAAGTTTTTATTATATCCTTCATGGATATCTATCACTTTGGGACTAATTTTCATGTGTTGCTTTTCATAAGCTCAAACAAATATAAGTGAAGATCATGAGCATAAATTTTCTTTATTTCTCTCAAATTAATTTAAGTGAAAGCAAGAGAGAATTTCTTGAAAAGTTTACTAACTCTCAAATAAATCTAAGTGAAGCAAGAGAGCATTTCTTCAAAAATACTAAAGCACACCGTGCTCAAAAAGATAAAAGTGAAGCACTAGAGCAAGTCCATAGCTCATAAAAATTTAAGTGAAGCATAGAGAGCAATTCTAACAAGTCATGACATAATTTTGGCTCTCCCAAATAGGTGTGTCCAGAAAGGAATCAAGACTTAAAACACAAAATAAAACAAGCAAAGACTCATATCATACAAGACGTCCAAGGAAAACACATAGTATGTGACGAATAAAAATATAGCTTCGAGTAAAATAACGATGGTCGTTAGAAGAAAGAGGGGATGCCACTTGGGGGCATCCCCAAGCTTAGTTGGTTGCTCATTTTTTGACTATAGCTTGGAATGCCGGGGCATCCCCAAGCTTAGGCTCTTCTACTCCTTATTCTTTCATCCATCGTAAGATAACCCAAAACTTGAAAACTTCAGTCATAGAAAACTCAACAAAACCTTCGTGAGATCCGTCAGTAAAAGAAAGCAAATCACTACTATAAGTACTATACCAAACCAATTAATATTTTTTTGCATTATATCTACTGTATTCCAACTTTTCTATGGAAAAAACTCATCAAAGAAAACCATAGAGCCATCGAAATAAGCACACAACGCAAAGAAAACAGAATCTGTCAAAATAGAATAGTCTGTAGCAATCTGACTATTTCGAGAACTTCTGGAACTCCAAATTTTTGGAAAAAAATAGGACGACCTGAGTAATTTGTATATTAATCTTCTACAAAAATAATTGGCATTTTATCATGCTCTAGTAAAAAATAAGAAATATTTTCGTGAGCGCCAAAGTTTCTATTTTTCAGCAAGATCAAACAACTATCACCCAAGAAGATCCTAAAGGCTTTACTTGGCAGAAACACTAATTAAAACACAATCATAACAGTAGCATTATTGTGCTAACACTCAAGAACAGAAAGTAAAAAGCAAAAAAACTATTCATTGGGTTGCTGTGGCACCCCGGCTCAAAGAAACCGGAACGCCCCGTATTCCAGCCCCGAGATCGAGGAGAACTCTTCTAGACTACGACACTGCTTATCATAGAACAAATCAGCTCTTTATTACAAGCTATATGGATACAAGGGGATTACATCGGCACGGTGACACTACGCCTGCCACGGTTGCTCCATGCTGCGGAAAAACTCTAGCAGCGGAACAACGACGACGGTGATGAACTCCACTCTGCAGGGACTCTGGCTGGACGCTTATCCTAGCTCGCAAACAAGAAATCCACGGCAAACAAGCAATCAAATCTGGCATGACCTGCAAATTGGCATGACACTCCAGGTCAGTAATTGAACGTACTTGCAAGCTCACAATAACCAGAAGCATTCAAGACAAACAACAGCATTGCAATTACAGGTTAAGCAGGAATTATCATGAGATCATCAGAATAACATGGCATGAACAACATGAACTTAATACGGCTAGAACAATATGAGCATGGCATGAACATATAAATCTGATGATACTAGCATGCAACATGATGACACTATATGCACCACTTATTCTGCTCGGGTTACCTTGTAACCGTCACATGCATCACTTACCAACCTCGGACATCACACGAGTATCTCAGGATCAAATCAAGCTTGGTATAAACAATACCGTAGTAATCATTAAATGACTACAAGGAGCTTGATCTTTACCCACGATTCTCGCACAACATCGCGAATATCCAACAACTCGGTATCCTCGATACCACGGTGATCATTCACGGATGACAAGCGAAACCACTCTTGGCTCAACGGGTTACCTTGTAACCAAACGGTGATCATTCACGGATCACAAACGGAACCACTCTTGGCTCAACGGGTTACCTCATAACCAAACGGTGATCATTCACGGATCACATAACCAACTTATCTCATCATCGAACCGGGGTTGTTATTAAGCAAGTTATTATTATTACTGTTGACCCACAGTGTGACCAACTACGAACTGGGCCCTTATCCGTGGGCGCGGCTATTGATAGATTTAATATACACTCTGCAGAGGTTAGCACACTGTACCCACACCATGGAACCCAAGGCCTCGCACTCCCATTCGGGTGGACCAACGGCGTTCCGACAAAATCGTCCTACTTCCATGAGACTCTCCCGGCCACTCCGACCAAATCCCCTTTGGGCTAAGTCCTGGGTGGCCCCATGCCTACCAAAGGCATCAACGGCCACCATCGTGGAAAACGGTCACTGTCATGCGAGAACATAAATGGTCCCAAATGGGGACAATGTACCATAACAACAACAACGGGCACACAAGGCTTATGTCCACCTACCTGATCAGGGTACGCGCGCCCATAACCTTCCCTCGTTGGAGGCAGCGGCGAGAGGCATGACAATAGAACCAGTTAGGACCTTCCCATAAAGGCAAGCGTGGTTGCACTGGTCATCTTGATATGGTGGCACCATGACTCAGCCAATAGTTGTTCAAATTCAATTTAATCCGGTTAAACTTGAATGCAATATGCCGAGCCATGATAAAATAACATGATGCAATTACAATGCATGAGCATGATATAAGCATAGGGTGCGACAACCATATCAACAATGAATCATACCCAACTAAGCATGGCATAATGACGAGCATGAATATCACAAGTACAACACTACTCATAGCATAACATGACCACTAGCATCAACAATAAATACCATGCAAGAACACATCAATAACATTACCGAGTAAACACTTAACCAACTAACAGCAAAGGAACAATGCATATTAATGGTGCTCGGTAACCGACGACAGTCATGCACCGAAGAACATAACCAACCCAACATGTACTACTATCCAGCATGACAATATGAAAGTAATACTAGCAGGTAGAACATGATAACAGAGTGCAAGAAAACATAGCATGACGGTAATCACTGATCCATAAGCATAACTGAAATAACGACAGCAGTAGTAAAACAATCATACAGTTATTAAAGATTCAAGTTGAAAACCATAGCTACTTCACGGCTATCATGCAAATGGTGGTTGTGGCTTGCCTGGGGATGGAGAATACTCCGGAAAGAAGTGCTGTGAAGCCGCGGAACGAAAAGCCAGACGGTTCTCTCTCGGAGGGGGCTGATTAGAGGCAAGGGGAAAATGGTCATTTTCACTGTGGGACCACCTAGTGAAAATGTCACCAACAGAAAGAGATAGACGAGACTAAGAAGTAGGCTCTGGAATCACCTCAAACCAATGTTGGGGATATCGCTTATCGGGAACTTATCGGTTGACCCATGGTAAGGGGTAAATCGGCCAGTTTATCGGCATATTGGCCGATTTATAGCCATATCTGCTGATTTATCGGCCAATTTATCTTATCGGTCACACAACGGTAAGCAATAAATCGGCTGATTTATCGCAATATCGGAAGATATCTTGAACATTGCCTCAAACGGAGTTACGGTAGCGGAGTTATGAGGTGTTGAACACCAGGGACCAATCTGTGAAAGTTTTTATCACCAACGGGCCCCTGAGAGGAAAAACAGAAAGCAACTTCGGCCAAACACGTTTTCTGTAAGGGAAAGCGCATTTAAAGCCGCAGTAGAGGAAAATATGTTTTCTAGAAGGGAAAACATATTCTTGCCAAAGAAGGAAAGGAATACGTTTTTATCAAAAGAAAACGCACTCACCAGAAACCGTTTCCACTTGCCACGTGGGATGAGGTGCCTGGGGCACTGGTGCGTGGGGCCCAGGGGGAGGGGGCCAGGCGCTCGTCTTCTTCCTCCCATGCCTCTGTTCCTCTCGTGGAACAAAGCAGGGCCAGGGGAAGGAAGCGGCCAAGGGGCCGGCTGGCTCTGGCCGTGTCTGGCTGAGCGGAGACCACCGGCTGGACCAGGGCGGTGAGGGGGTTCCATCCAGAGGGAGCATGGCCGCCAGGGAGGCGCGTGGAGGAGGGGAGGGGCGGCACCATGGGGAGCACAGGGGCGGCGGCGGCGGCTGTGGTGGTGGTCTCGGTGTTGCGGCTATCTCCGGCAGGGGCAAGTGGGTGGGGCGGCTCAGCGGGACGAGGGGAGTCGATGGACATGGTGGGAGGAGGAGAGGAGGCTCGGGTTGGCCGGAATCACGCCGAGGCCGAGGCGGCCATGGAGGACAGAGGCGAACTCCGGCGAGATGTGGCGATCCTGGTGACCAAATGAGGCGAGGGAGAGATGAGTGAGGTGTGGAGGGGTTCGGGGGTCCTTATATAGGCGCGGAGGAGGGCTCTAGAGCTCACGGACGAGCTCTCGACCAAGCTTTAATGGTGGGCAGAGGCTGGACGCGGCACGGGCATGGCGCATTTATGGCGAACCACGACGAGGCACCGATGTAGGGTGACGCATGGCATCACGAGGGAGCTCCAGGACATGAATGGAGGTCGAGACGAGGAGGGAGAAGACGAGCACAAGGGCAAGAACAAGCGAGATCACGCAATTAGTGTGACGCTAGCATGATCTCCACAGGCACTGGTGCAAATGGCGCGTTCTGGCTGGGCCGACCATGTCCAGTAGATGGACCTTAGTGCCCTTAGTCAACTTAAGAAATAATTTGGTCCAGGGGCAAAGAAGAGATTTGCAGAAGACCCCAAAGCAAACCAGCAGCCAAGTTTTGTGCTGTGCTGTGGGGATACCAGCTTGGTAACGCAGTAAATAGGTTTTCTGGTGATGATCACACACTAAGCTGATGTTGATCACCAAAAATTAGACTAAGAGGAGGATTTTAGATGAGGGTTGCTGTACAAACCACTATAATGACCAGAACTAGAGATTTGGATGATGCACTCACATGAAGAAGCAAGTTGAGCTGAAATTGGGCATAGCCCAATTATTTGAAGATATGAAGATGCTCAAAAGTTTCATGTCATTTGGACGTGCCAAAGTAGCACTTGCTTCATATAGCTTTGCTCTGGACAGAAACTTGGAAAAATTGCATAGGGCAAATGATGTAATGGATTGAGCAAATTTTTTGTGGAGACAGGTTATATAGGTAGGAGAAGGCTCTGGAAAATTTTCAGCAATAATGGAGCAATATAAAATGTACTTGCTTCACTAACTAAAAATTTGGAAGAAACAAAGAATTGATGCTTAGCTCACAAGGATGCATTGCATGAGCTCAAATCTTGAGGAGGGTGATGATTTGGTGATATGAAGGGCCATGCAAAATTTAAACTCCATAGGATTTACCTAGCTAGTACTTCCTTCACAACCAATTCCCTCAGACAGGAACTTTGAAAAATTGCTCTGGAATATTCACTAGGAAAATTAAGTTGAATTTTGGCATGATGCAATTATTTGGACATGAAAAGGTGTCCAAGAAGTTTGGGGTCAATTGGGCAAAGATATATGACAGTTGCTTCACAATCTGCCACTCAGGACGGAATAGGGAAATAATTAATTGAGCATGACGGGAAACATGGCAAATGAAATATTTTGCCATATTTGAGGAAGATATGACCCAAACAATTCATGAGAATTATTCCGGAATTTTGGGAGTGATAGAAATATAGGTTGCTTCACAACCTAGGGCAAATTGGGTTATTCCTTTAATAGAAAAAGGAATATTCTCTAGAAAAAGAATATTGGGGTTTGGTCCAAGATGGAAATGACAAGGCCTTGGGAAGGGTTTGGGATGACAAGCCACTCTGGAAAGAAAGAAGAGGTCATCTTCTTCAGTTTCCAAACCACCTAGCCACAGAAAAAGGAAAACTCAAGCAAAAATCTCAGATAAACAAAAGAAAAAGAAAGGGCCAAAAATCAGGTTGTGAAACCTCTCCCCCCCGTAAAGAAATCATGTCCTCGAGATTTGGTTGCTCATGGAACAAGTATGCATATACTGGATTAAGGAGATCGTTCCAACTCGGGTATCCTTTTTCTTTGTTAATTGTTCCCATTAAATTATTCATCTGACTTACCTGACTGGCTCTGGGTTGGTTTGCTTCACTGTATCCATATCCTGACAGATCTTACCTCACATTTTCATGCCTATACTGGCTCCAATTCTTTTTGGATCTGCGAACTTAGCGGGGTGTGATTTGTTATCATGACTGAAATATATGTTCGTCTCACAAATCCAAGAGTGATTTTCGATAGATGTGGCTGTACTGGCAAATCTTCCATGAATTGGTGATTATATTTTTCCTGATGAACGCCCAAGCTCTTCTCCTTGCATTGGGTTGCTCAAATAGATGCATTTCCTCCGGGCTCAAAACAGTGATGTGGATCATAACTGTTCATCTGCGGAGTTTCTGAATCATCTTGACAGACTCCACTGTTTTGAGTTTCAGATTCATACCAAATATTTGATTGTCGCCTGATGTGACCAGCATAAGGGTATGATCTTATATTATAATATCCTCATGCTTGACGGACGGGGTTTCTGACAAAAAGGATTTTCTTCATGACAGGATATCCTTTGCTGATTCACATAAGTGAGGGCACATGCTTCGAGATTGTTATTCCTCATACGGATCATTCATTCTGTCAGTATATCCATGATGATAGAAGGCTGTGTGATGCTTTACCATAGTCGCTGGAATCAAGCCGTTGAATTTAACTTTGGTCTGACTTGACAGACCCAGATACTTGATACTGACAAATCTGAGCACATAGTGTTAACTGAGCGGGTTTTCCCTTGGTATGAGGGCCTTACCAAAAATTGAGTAGACCCCTTGGGTGAATATTCATGGTGACCGATGCTAACTCAGAATGTGCAGGGTATCTACGCCATGTGGTACATACAATTATTATCATGCCTGTATTGCCGGTGTTGCTCCTTCATTATTGGCTTCTTTGTCGGGATCCTTGGCTGAAAGAGCTTGGTCATATTGTTTCTTCAGGTGACCATAGATACTGTTAGGTGCCTTGTTCGGGCAGGAGTACTTTTATCCTCATTTCCGGACATGGTAACATCGTTTAAATGGAAAGTTCATCATCTCTCAAGTTTTAACCGTATGAAAATGATCATCCGAACCCTTGCAAGAAATCGGCTAATAAATCAGTAGCCACCAGAACGGTCTTTACAACTCAGATCTGGGACATCACTGAAATAACTCAACCACGGCTCAAGACGGCCGAAAATCAGCTTAGAGCATGAGACCGTGTTGATAAGAAGAAAGTGGCAGTTCCCTAAGATGGCTGAAAAACAGCTCAATTCAACGGGCCACTGTCACAAAAAGAAACTCAACAGCTGTAGGAGACGGCCGGAAAGCAGCCCAGAACTCGTGATAGTTGTTGAATAGATAAAAATAAAGTCGGCATCCACCCTGGTCGGCCAAAAATCGCTTAGAACACAGGCATGGTGCCGTCACCAGAGAAAAGTAGACAAGGGCTCATCAGGATCATATTCCAGGTTCATAGGTACTTGTATAGGGCTCACTGTTGTCATCA
Source organism: Triticum aestivum (assembly GCF_018294505.1). Classification (NCBI taxonomy): domain Eukaryota; kingdom Viridiplantae; phylum Streptophyta; class Magnoliopsida; order Poales; family Poaceae; genus Triticum; species Triticum aestivum. Next base: position 189,467,300 of record NC_057796.1, read on the forward strand.
ATCTTCATAGTCCTTTGTCACACTGAGGTGTATATATGGCTTCCTTCGCATATATTTGAGAATCTGATTCCCGATGCAGATTGGTGTTCTCACTGATTCTTGCTTCTGACCAAACTATTGCGGATCTAGTTCTTGGATTCACTGCCATATGCTGTCAACTTACAGTGTACTATCTTGCACCAGTACTGTACTGAGGACGATTGGATGGCTTATGCTGGAAACCATCGAGAGTATCTTGCTGAGGAAGACTGGATATCGTGCTTCAGAAGCTTCCCCCCTTAAAGACTTGCTAGGGGAAAACTCGATACCCTATACCGGAAGCTTTTTGCAGTTGCTTACTGCAGAAGACATAGTACATTGCACGGGAAGTCATCCATGTATCATACTGAGGAAGATAGAGGAATCTTGCATTGGAAGCTTCTCTAGTAGCTTGCGAGGAAAGACTGGGTTGCTTACACCAGAAGCTTCTCCTTGTGATAGGCGGACTGAATGCCACATGTATATACCGTCTTAATATTTCTGTTGTTGATTACTTGTACGAAACGGGGTTTCGCTGGACTATCCTCCTCTCTGAATATTGAATACATGGCACATTCTTGCTTTCTCCCAGGTATATCGGGTTTCAAAATCACTTTGAACGAAGAATCAAACCTTGCATTTGAACCATACCTTGGACCGATAATATACTCGCGATAGTGCACCCATATATCCTCTTGCCGATTTGATCAGTACTGCTATGATGAGTGCACACTGAGGGAGACTTGATTATCCGTACTATTGCGAGGAGTGCATGCTAATGCAAACTTGATTATCATCATCACAATCAGATATTTCTCATTTCACTGCGGTTGGCTGAGAATTCCATTTTGTTCAGCTGAATTTCCAAATATATGCATTCCTTGCTGACTCTTTGGGTCCAACGTCGGTTGACAAGAAACTTTAATAAGGGGAAAATTTGTAACACCGAAGGCCCAAAGGAAGATGCAAAAGAAACGACGAAAACAAGAGCACACAGAGCATACAAATAATAAAATAAGCAAGCAACATCACATATTACTGCTACTCACGCAATAATATGCATGCACACCTAAGCACACAAACCTCGTGGAAACTCCGGACTACGGTCTATTATGTTGTGGCGGTCTGCACGAAAAGTGAATCTGCGTGTGCAAGGAGTTGGCGTAACCGAGGCTACAACAAGCACTGGCTGGACAACGGTCGCAACCAGATGGATACGGAGGCGAGGACGGACTTGGTGATTAAGTAGCGAGACACCAGGTCACGACCACATCATCATCAAGCGTACGAAAGGGAATCATACATGTCTAAGGAACGGAATGGCAGGACAATATAGGGGAGGAAAAGCAAGGCTTGCTGGCATTGCCCTTTCCTGATAACAAATATCAGTAAGGGTTGCCGAAGGGACGAGATGGATGACACGATTCGGGATAGAGACAACTCTATCACCGAAATAATAGGGGTGGGTGATGGAAAGATATCGACGCGATATCTGAGCATAACTCCTGCCAATGGTGTCTGAATCACTTGACACCAGGGCATCACTCTGCTGGGACACAGATGACGTCAAACACCGAAGAGCAGGCATGCTAAGAAGGAGTGCGCAGGTAGTGGATCGAAACCGATGCCACCTACACTCACAAGATTAACTGTAAGCAACTAAATAATAACCTATATGCATGCTATGCAACAAACAAATGCAGCAAACAAGTGCAACAAACCAACTAGTCTCCATACCACCGCTTTCTAATGTTCGCGCGGGCTAGGGCATCCTACAGCCAGACCTGCTCTGATACCAAGCCTGTGGCACCCCGGCTCAGAGAAACCGGAACGCCCCGTATTCCTGCCCAGAGATCGAGGAGAAGTCTTCTGGAATACGGCACTGTTTAGCATAGAACAAATCAGCTCTTTATTACAATCTATATGGATATGAATCATCTTGACTGACTCCACTGCTTTGAGTTTCAGATTCATACCAAATATTTGATTGTCACCTGGGAAATCAACCTCATTCCCCTCCCATGTGGCTCATCATTCTCAAAACTTTCCCAAGATCATTCCATTTCTATTCTAGCCCAAACCCTAAAATTCCTTTCTCAGGAATATTCATTTTTCTATTAAACAAATAACCCTTTCTGACCTAGGTTGTGCAGCAACCTATATTTCCGTCACTCCCAAAAATCCCAATTAATTCTCATAATTTATTTGGGTCATATGTTGCTCAAATATTCCCAAACTTTCCTGTCCTAGCCCAATAATAGTTCCCCAATAATTATTCTTCATTTCAGTCCAGTGTGGCTTTCTATGAAGGAAGTGCCACCTATCCTTTCCTGATTGCTCCCAAACCTTTTGGGCATTCTCTTATGTCCAAATCATTGCCTCATGACAAAATTCAACTTTATTTGCCTAGCCAATCTTCTTCAGCAATTTTCCAAACTTTTTGTCAGATAGAAGGCATTGTGAAGGAAGTACTAGCTAGGAGTTTCCAAATGAGTTTAAATTTTGCACACTCCTTAATGTGCTCATATGATCACACTCCTCCAAATTTTAGCCCCATCCAATCATCTAGGTGAGCACAGGGTTAAGTATTTGATTCTGTTAATATTTGCAGGTTGTGAAGCAAGTATATTTTATGTTGCTTCATTAATTCTTAGAAATTACCAGATTGTGCTCCTATCCTTATAACATCTCTCCACCAAATTTGGGACCAATTCATCAAGCCAACATTTCTCTAGGATTTTTGCAAGTTTCTGGACAGAGAGAATAGCTGTGAAGGAAGTACCATTTTGGTGAATCCAATTGGTATGAAATTTTTAGAGCACCTTTATCTGTCCAAATCACTAAGCCTTGCCAAATTTGAGCTCAAGTGGCCACACCATTTGAGTGTATCATCTTGATCCATTTTCTGGACCATCTGGGTCAGTTGCAAAGCAACTATGTTAAACCTTGATCCAAATCTTCTTAAAGTTAACAGGATTATAGTCCTTCCTAAGCTGATCACCCCAGACAAACTCTTTGGCTCCAATAAAGTTCCTGTTGACCACCAGTGCACGGCCAAGTTTACTGCAGTAAACTTCAGACGATGATTACCATTTAACCATAGCACCCCAGATCCAGCCATGGCCTCATAAATGCTCTATCTTGGAAGGACAATCAACTAGACAACATTTTGGGTGCTGTATAGCATTGAATGCCCCGATTCACGTGGTGAATACGATGAATGGCATGCCTGTGCATGCACTCTATGCGCAGTGGCCGCGTCCAGGGCACCGTTTCTGCTTCGTCCGCTCCCCACTCGTCGTCTTCGCGCGCGTGAGCATGTCCCTTGGCTAACAATCACATGGCATTAAACAGGTTAATTAAATTAACAACTACTTTGATGAAGCAACTACTAAGCATGGTATGAAACTACTATCATACTGATAAACCAACATCTCAAATCTCCATAACCATATCACTCTTGGCTAACCGGCCATGTAATATACCATCTCGATCACCTCGTGATCAAAACCAAACGGTGATCACTCACGGACTACAAATGGAACCACACTTGGTTCAACGGGTTACCTTGTACCCAAATGGTGATCATTGATGGATCACAAACGGAACATCCACATGATCACCTCGTGACCGTATCACAAATTGAATGATCATCCTCAAGATCATCCCAACATCATCATCAACATCCTGCCAAACTGTACTGCTCAATATATCAACATATAAATCACCTATAAGTCATTCCGTCATGTGAGAATTGATCGAACGGTGTGACCTAGTACGAACTTATGCCCATGACCGAGGACGCAACTATCGATAGATTCAACACACGCACTCTGCATAGGTAGAAACACTTTACCCACACCACGGAATCCATGGCCTCGCACTCCCATTCGGGTGGACCAACGGCATTCCGACAAAACCAATCTACTACCATGACACTCTCCTAGCCACTCCGACCAACACCCCCATTGGGTTCAGTCCTGGGTGGCCCCGTGCCTACCAAAGGCACCAACGGCCACCGTCGTGGCAAAACAAAACGGTCCCAAACGGGGACAAGATATACCAATCACAACAACGGGCACACAAGGCTTATGCCCGCACATAACCTTCCCTCGTCGGAGGCACCAGCGAGAGGCATGACAATAGCATCGCATATGGGCCTTCCCATAAAGGCAAATGTAGTTGCACTGGAAAAGCCCGGTTTGGTGGCACCTGACCAACTTAATGACGGAATTTAACCCCAGAAATATAACTGTGCTAACTTATACTCCGATACCAGCTATCAACCTATAATCCAAGTCATAGCAATATCCAGCAAATAATCTAATACGTCTCCGTCGTATCTACTTTTCCAAACACTTTTGCCCTTGTTTTGGACTCTAACTTGCATGATTTGAATGGAACTAACCCGGACTGACGCTGTTTTCAGCAGAATTGCCACGGTGTTATTTTTGTGTAGAAACAAAAGTTCTCGGAATGACCTGAAACTTCACGGAGATTATTTTTGGAAATAATAAAAAATATTGGCAAAAGAATCAAGGCCAGGGGGCCCACACCCTGTCCACGAGGGTGGGAGGCGCGCCTGCCCCCCCTCCCCCCCCGGGAGCACCACCCTGCCTCGTGGCCCCCCTGGTGCTTCACCGACCTCAACTCCAACTCTATATATTCACGTTCGGGGAGAAAAAATTATAGAGAAGGATTCATCGCATTTGACGATACGGAGCCGCTGCCAAGCCCTAATTTCTCTCGGGAGGGCTGATCTAGAGTCCGTTCGGTGTTCCGGAGAGGGGAATCCGTCGCCGTCGTCATCATCAATCATCCTCCATCACCAATTTCATGATGCTCACCGCCGTGCGTGAGTAATTCCATTGTAGGCTTACTGGACGGTGATGGATTGGATGAGATTTATCATGTAATCGAGTTAGTTTTGTTAGGGTTTGAGCCCTAGTATCCACTATGTTCTGAGATTGATGTTGCTATGAAATTGCTATACTTAATGCTTGTCACTAGGGCCCGAGTGCCATGATTTCAGATCTGAACATATTATGTTTTCATGAATATATGTGAGTTCTTGATCCTATCTTGCAAGTCTATAGTCACCTACTATGTGTTATGATTCGGCAACCCCGAAGTGACAATAATCAGGACCACTCCCGGTGATGACCATAGTTTGAGGAGTTCATGTATTCACTATGTGTTAATGCTTTGGTCTGGTACTCTATTAAAAGGAGACCTTAATATCCCTTAGTTTCCGTTAGGACCCCGCTGCCACGGGAGGGTAGGACAAAAGATGCCATGCAAGTTATTTTCCATAAGCACGTATGACTATATTCGGAATACATGCCTACATTACATTGATGAATTGGAGCTAGTTCTGTGTCACCCTATCTTATAACTGTTGCATGAATAATCGCATCCGGCATAATTCTCCATCACTGATCCAGTGCCTATGAGCTTTTCACATATTGTTCTTCGCTTATTTACTTTTCCGTTGCTACTGTTACAATCACTACAAAACTACCATTGTTACTTTTGCCATCGCTACCACTACTATCATACTACTTTGCTACTAAATACTTTGCTACAGATATTAAGTTCTCCAGGTGTGGTTGAATTGACAACTCAACTGCTAATACTTGAGAATATTCTTTGGCTCCCCTTGTGTCGAATCAATAAATTTGGGTTGAATACTCTACCCTCGAAAACTATTGCGATCCCCTATACTTGTGGATTATCAAGACTATTTTCTGGCGCCGCTGCCGGGGAGCATAGCTCTATTCTTTGAGTCACTTGGGATTTATATCTGCTGGTCACTATGAGGAACTTGAAAGACGAGAAAACCAAGATTTATCCCTCAACTACGAGGGGAGGTAAGGAACTGCCATCTAGCTCTCCACTTGATTCACCTTCTATTTTGAGTAAGCTTGCGACACCCAAACCTGCTTCTGCTATTAATTCTGATATGTCGCATGTTATTTATGATGCCACATCTGCTATGCATGATACTTATGATGAAACTACTTCTATGCTTGATACTACTGTACCACTGGGTGAATTTCTTGATGAAAAACTTACTAGGGCTAGAGAGAATGAAATTATTGAAACTGATAATATTGATGAAAGTGATGATGAAGATTCTTCCCCTAAATATGAATTGTCTGTTGTGCCTGAGGGTTATGTTATGGATGAAGAAACTACTAGAGATTTTCTTGCTTGCAATGACAGAAGTGATCTTAAGAAATTATTAGCTAAGCTTAAAGAAAAATCTCTGAATGCTAGAATGAAATATAACCCTGCTTTTGCTACTTCACCTATCTTTGTTACTGATAAGGATTATGATTTCTCTGTTGATCCTGAGATAATTACTTTGGTTGAATCTGATCCTTTCTATGGCTCTGAATCTGAAACTGTTGTGGCACATCTTACTAAATTAAATGATATAGCCACCCTGTTCACTAATGATGAGAAAACCGCTACTATTATATCCTTAAATTATTCCCGTTCTCATTAAAGGGTGATGCTAAGACATGGTTTAATTCTCTTGATCATGGTTGTGTGCATAGTCACCAGGATATGATTTATTACTTCTCTGCTAAATATTTCCCTGCTCATAAGAAACAAGCTGCTTTAAGGGATATATATAATTTTGTGCAAATTGAAGAAGAGAGTCTCCCACAAGCTTGGGGAGGCTTCTCCAATTACTTAATGCTTTGCCTGATCATCCTCTTAAGAAAAATGAAATACTTGATATCTTTTATAATGGACTAACTGATGCTTCCAGAGACCACCTGGATAGTTGTGTTGGTTGTGTTTTTAGGGAAAGAACTGTTGATCAAGCTGAAATTCTATTGAATAATATGTTGATTAATGAAAATAACTGGACACTTCCTGAACCAACTCCTAAGCCAACTCCGAAGAAAAGGGGTGTTCTATTTCTCAGTCCTGAAGATATAAAAGAGGCAAAGAAATGTATGAAATAAAAAGGTATAAAAGCTGAAGATGTTAAGAATTTACCTCCTGTTGAAGAAATACATGGTCTTAATTTACCGCCTGTTGAAGAAATACATGGTGTTGATAACCCGACACAGGTAGTAAAGGTAAATTCTCTCTATAGATATGATAAAGCTGAAATCCCTCCTACTAAGTTTGCTAGCCAATGGTTAGATGAGTTTGATAATTTTATGGTTAAGCAAGAAGATTTTAATGCTTATTTTGGTACACAACTGAAACTCAATGCTTATATGATTGAACACTTGGGTGATTATATGTCTGGAGTTAAACGTGAACTTAAACTCATTAGTAAACATGCTTCTAGAGTAGAACAAGTACTTAAAGCTCAGAATGATTTGCTCAATGAATTGGATAGTAAGAATAATGACTTTGCTGTTAGAGTTGCAACTAGAGGGGGTAAAGTGACTCAGGAACCTTTGTATCCTGAGGGCCACCCTAAGAGAACTGAACAGGATTCTCAAAGAAATAATTTAGATACACCTAGTCCTTCAAACAAGAAGAAAAAGAAAAATGATAGGACTTTGCATGCTACTAGTGAACCTATTGTTGACACACCTGAGAATCCCAATGATATTTCTATTTCTGATGCTGAAACACAATCTGGTAATGAACATGAACCTAGTGATAATGTTAATGATGATGTTCATGTTGATGCTCAACCTAGCAATAACAATGATGTAGAAATTGAACCTCATGTTGATCTTGATAACCCACAATCAAAGAATCAACGTTATGATAAGAGAGACTTTGTTGCTAGGAAGTACGGTAAAGAAAGAGAACCATGGGTTCAGAAACCCATGCCTTTTCCTCCCAAACCATCCAAGAAAAGGATGATGAGGATTTTGAGCGCTTTGCTGAAATGATTAGACCTATCTTTTTGCGTATGCGTTTGACTGATATGCTTAAAATGAATCCTTATGCTAAGTACATGAAAGAAATTTTTACAAATAAAAGAAAGATACCGGAAACTGAAATTTCCACCATGCTTGCTAATTATACTTTTAAAGGTGGAATACCAAAGAAACTAGGAGATCCAGGAGTACCAACTATACCATGCTCCATTAAAAGAAACTATGTTAAAACTGCTTTATGTGATCTTGGAGCCGGTGTTAGTGTTATGCCTCTCTCTTTATATCGTAGACTTGATTTGAATAAGTTGACACCTACTGAAATATCTTTGCAAATGGCTGATAAATCAACTGCTATACCTGTCGGCATTTGTGAGGATGTGCCTGTTGTGGTTGCAAACGTTACTATTTTAACGGACTTTGTTATTCTTGATATTCCCGAGGACGATAGTATGTCTATTATTCTTGGAAGACCCTTTTTGAATACTGCAGGGGCTGTTATTGGTTGCAACAAAGGCAATGTAACTTTTCATGTTAATGGTAATGAGCATACGATACACTTTCCGAGGAAACAACCTCAAGTCCACAGTATCAATTCTATTGGAAAAATTCCATCGATTATTTTTGGAGGTTTTGAATTTCCTCTTCCTACTGTCAAAAAGAGATATGGTATTCTTATTATTGGGGACGTGCATATCCCCGTTGAGGTAACCTAGTGCTATTCGAAAATTCTCTGGTTTCATGCGATTCAGAATGAGTTTGTTAACAAGACCTGATCAACCTTGTTAGTGGCTTCCTTTTGATGAGCATGAGATGGATGAAGTTAGAAAGCACAACCTTCTGTACCCTCCTTTTACTTTCTGTTATTTAGAATAAATAAAGCAAAAATAGTATTTTCTATCTATTTTCTGAATTATCTATGCAATAAAAAAATACCCTGAAAATAAAAGTTCTCCAAATGCCCCGAAAATGAAATATGATTTTTTCTGGAATATTTGAGAATATCTGGCACTGAGAACACAGCAGGGGGTGCAAGCACCTGGCCACGAGGGTCCAGGGCGCGCCCACCCCCTGATCGCGCCCCCTGCCTCGTGGGCCCATGGTGGATCCCCTCCACTTATTCCAGCCACCACACACTCCTTCTCCCTCCCAAAAAAATCACCAACCAGATCAAGCACGAGTTCTTACTCATCTTGCTGCCATTTTCGATCTCCTTGCTCAAAGCACCTCTCACAAAACTGCTTTGGGGGATTGTTCCTTGGTATGTGACTCCTCCAATGGTCCAATTAATTTTTGTTCTAATGCTTTATTCATTGCAAATTTTTGCTGCTTAGGTGACCCCGTTCTTGAGCTTGCATGTCAAATTTATTTGGTCCCAAGTAGTTCTAATGCATGATATAGTCTCTAGGCACTTGTGGGAGTAGTTGCTATCAATTTTGTTGAGTTTGGTCCACTTTTATTTGAAGTTACTAAAATTTTCAGAAATTTTTCAGAGGAAGAAATATGTTTAGGAAAATGTACGAAGGTGGTCCTTCAAGGAAGCAAGGACCCAGGCTCGCAATACGTGATGCGGACGATGAACCACCGAGGGAAGCTCAAGTGCGGGCTTGTGAATGGCCGTTAGAGGACTTTATGGATCGAGTAGGAATCAAGGAGGAATTTAATGCATACGTGCGTAACGCTGATCTAGAGAGCTTCGAGGCAGATAAGTGCTGCCAGTACCACTATCTCACTGATTCCTTCTTGAGAAGGTTTGAATTTTCATCATCACGCAATTCTCAAACTGTCCTATTTGATCTTTATGAAAATTCTTATACTATGGACTTGGAGGATTTTAATACTGCTTGCAAACTTCCACAATGGGGTAGCACTAGTGAGCCTCGCAAATCTGAATTTAGAGATTTTCTTTCTAGTATAACTGTGGGGGAGTCTAGAGATATAACACAAGCTACCATAGGGAGCATTCATTTTCCTGCTATACTTATTTTGCTCTCTTCATAGGTAGGTGCATAAATGGTAAGGATGAAGCATGTCACATGTGTGTCCCCGACCTCAGTGTTCTCAGGAGCGCTGTGTTAGGAGATAAACATTATAATTTGGGAGCCATTGTTGCACGTAGGTTGCATAATAATAGATTTAATGGAGATTTCTTTGGTGGAATTTATGCAACCCGTTTAGCTAATTTTCTTGATATACCCATACGCGAGTATGATATTGAATTGCCTCTGGTATATTTAGATTATGAGGCTATGGTTCGTCATCAGTTTGTTAAGAGGAACGATCAATTCCTCCAGTACCGACTAATCTTTGACAGACGACGCACCTATCACGTCGCTCTCCGTGCTCCTACTTTCTTTGACTTTCAGGCAAAAGGGAGACATGTTATAACCAGGGAGGAGGTGAACGAGTACGAGAGGAGGACTGAGACAGCTCGCCTCCAAGCTGCAGCCCATGGTGCAATAGCCGCTGCATCTCAGTACGACCCGAGTTACAACTTTGGATATCCCCCAGGCCAGCCGTGGCAGTAGACCAACTTAGGGCAAAAGCCTAAGCTTGGGGGAGTACGTATTTCTCACCGACATTACATTCATATTCACACACTCATGCTAGTTGTCGGTGCTCATACTTTTTCACTGTAATATCCATGCTATTTTATTTTCCTTTTTATGCTTTCTTCTTGTGTGTTTGAAAAACCTTAAGGAAAACTAAAAAAATTAGTAGTAGCTTTTAGCTAGTTTATTTTCTAGCTGTAGTAGTAATTAAAAACAAAACCCAAAAAGATTTCTTGTTATTCTTTTTGCTTGTTGGGAGCTTTCCCGTGTAAATAGTTTTATTTCTTTTCTTTCCTTTGGGGTCGATAGGAGAAGACCATAATGAAAATGTTGAAGTGGCTCTTATATACATTATTGTTGATTTAACCAAGAACCCATATTACCTTGTCTTCTCCCTTGAATTGAATGCTTGCAGATTCTAGCTTAGTCCAATGCATGTGCACTATTATTATTATTCACATCATTCGGTCGTGCAAGTGAAAGGCAATTATGACTATATATGATGAACTGATTGAGATGAGAGAAGCTGGTATGAACTCGACCTCTCTTGTTTTTGTAAATATGATTAGTTCATCGCTCCTGATTCAGCCTATTATGAATAAACATGTTTGCAATGACAATTAGAGATTATAGTTGCTTATGCCATGCTTAATTAGCTAGGAGTTTATAATGGTTTACCTTGCGTGCCAACATGCTATTAAAATGGTTGTGATGTGGTATGATAGGGTGGTATCCTCCTTTGAACGATTCGAGTGACTCAACTTGGCACATGTTCACACATGTAGTTGAAACAAAATCAACATAGCCTTCACGATATTTATGTTGATGGTGGATTATATCCTACTCATGCTTGCACTCAATGTTTATTAATTTTAATGCGTGTTCATGACTGTTGTCACTCTCTAGCTGGTCGCTTCCCAGTCTTTTTCTAGCCTTCACTTGTACTAAGCGGGAATACTGCTTGTGCATCCAATCCCTTAAACCCCAAAGTTATTCCTTATGAGTCCAGCATACCTTCCTATATGTGGTATCTACCTGTCGTTCCAAGTAAATTTGTATGTGCCAAACTCTAAACCTTCAAATGAAATTCTGTTTTGTATGCTCAAATAGCTCATGTATCAACTAGGGCTGTCTGTATCTTCCATGCTATGCGGGTTATTCTCAAGAGGATTGGACTCCGCTCCTCACTCACGAGAAAATGGCTGGTCACCGGGATGCCCAGTCCCATGCTTAATGCAAATCAAATCAAAATAACTGCAAACAAAACTCCCCCAGGGCTGTTGCTAGTTGGAGGCACTCATTGTTTCGAGCAAGCCATGGATTGATGCTTGTTGGTGGTGGGGGAGTATAAACTTTACCATTCTGCTTGGGAATCGCCTATAATGTGTGTAGCATGGAAGATATCGCCATCTCTTGGTTGTTATGTTGACAATGAAAGTATACCACTCAAAATATTATTTATCTCTATTTCAAAAATCGAGCTCTGGCACCTCTACAAATCCTTGCTTCCCTCTGCGAAGGGCCTATCTATTTACTTTTATGTTGAGTCATAACCCTCTAATTAAAAAGCACCAGTTGGACAGCACTGTTGTCATTTGCATCCATTACTATTAATTTATATTGGGTATGACTATGACTAGATCTGTTTTACCATGAATTACAGTGTCTAGTCAGTCCTTGATCTTTAAAGGTGCTCTGCATTTATGTTTTGCGGTCTCAGAAAGGGCTAGCGAGATACCATCTTGTTATATCATATTATGATTGTTTTGAGAAAGTGTTGTCATCCGAGATTTATTATTATTGCTTGCTAGTTCATTATGCCATTGATATGAGTAAACATGAGAGCTAAGTGTTATTGTGAATATGGTTAGTCATAATCTTTGCTAAAAACTTGAATACTGGCTTTACATATTTACAACAACAAGAGCAAACAGAGTTTGTAAAAGTTTTTCTTTATCACTTTCAGTTTATCAACTGAATTGCTTGAGGACAAGCAAAGGTTTAAGCTTGGGGGAGTTGATACGTCTCCGTCGTATCTACTTTTCCAAACACTTTTGCCCTTGTTTTGGACCCTAACTTGCATGATTTGAATGGAACTAACCCGGACTGACGCTGTTTTCAGCAGAATTGCCATGGTGTTATTTTTGTGCAGAAACAAAAGTTCTCGGAATGACGTGAAACTTCACGGAGATTATTTTTGGAAATAATAAACAATACTGGCGAAAGAATCAAGGCCAGGGGGCCCACACATTGTCCATGAGGGTGGGAGGCGCGCCTGCCCCCTGGGTGCGCCCCCTGGTGCTCCATCGACCTCAACTCCAACTCTATATATTCACGTTCGGGGAGAAAAAAATCAGAGAGAAGGATATATCGCGTTTTATGATACGGAGCCGCCGCCAAGCCCTAATTTCTCTCGGGAGGGCTGATCTGGAGTCCGTTCGGGGTTCCGGAGAGGGGAATCCATCGCTGTCGTCATCATCAACCATCCTCCATCACTAATTTTATGATGCTCACCGCCGTGCGTGAGTAATTCCATCGTAGGTTTGCTGGACGGTGATGTGTTGGATGAGATTTTTCATGTAATTGAGTTAGTTTTTTTTTGGGTTTGATCCCTAGTATCCACTATGTTCTGAGATTGATGTTGCTATGACTTTGCTATGCTTAATGCTTGTCACTAGGGCCCGAGTGCCATGATTTCAGATCTGAACCTATTATGTTTTCATGAATATATGTGAGTTCTTCATCCTATCTTGCAAGTCTATAGTCACCTACTATGTGTTATGATCCGGCAACCCCGAAGTGACAATAATCGGGACCACTCCCGGTGATGACCATAGTTTGAGGAGTTCATGTATTCACTATGTGTTAATGCTTTGGTCTAGTACTCTATTAAAAGGAGTCCTTAATATCCCTTAGTTTCCTTTAGGACCCCGCTGCCATGGGAGGGTAGGACAAAAGATGGCATGCAAGTTCTTTTCCATAAGCACGTATGACTATATTCGGAATACATGCCTACATTACATTGATGAATTGGAGCTAGTTCTATGTCACCCTATGTTATAACTGTTGCATGAATAATCGCATGGGGAGGAGCAGTGGAGGTTCTCACGGGGAGGAGGAGGACAAAGGAGCATGGGGAAGAAGCGGCCGAGCGCCATTAAAACATGTCGGGGCATTGTGCTCTCGTGGGCGTTCGGCGGCGAGCATCAGTGAGGAAGCCGACGGAAGGGGAGAGGGGAACGGCGACGATGAGGAGAAGCCAAGGGACATGCTCACGCACGCGAAGATGACGAGTGGGGAGCGGACGAAGCAGAAACGGCGCCCTGGACGCGGCCACTGCGCACAGAGCGCGTGCACAGGCACGCCATCGTCGTCATCACCATGTGAACCGGGGCATTCAATGCTCTACAGCACCCGAAACGTTGTCTAGCTGATAGTCCTTCCAAAATGGAGCATTGATGAGGCCATGGCTTGATCTGGGGTGCTATGGTTAAATGCAAACTAAGTAGTGAATTTTACTGCATCAAACTTGGCAGAGCACTGCTGATCAACAGGATACTGATTGGGTCAAATGGTGTTGTCTGGGATGATTAACTACGGAAGGACTACGATCCTGGAGGCTTTGGAGCATAATGGAGCACAAACTAATATAGTTGCTTTGTAACTTCAAAATTGGTCCAGAAACATGATCAGGAAGGTGCACTCACATAGAGAAGCCATTTGAGTTGAAATTTTGCACACTCCTTAGGAACGCCCCGTATTCCAGCCCAGAGATTGAGGAGAAGTCTCTAGAATACAACATTGCTTGACATAGAACAAATCAGCACTTATTACAAGAATAAAAATACAAGGGTCTGATGTTACGAAGAAGCACATCAGCACGGTGACACTACACGTGCGATACTACACTTGCTCTATGCTAGCAGCGAAACAACTCGAAGCAGCGGAATACTTCTAGCAGCGGAACAACGACGAAGGTGGTGAACTCCACTCCGCAAGGACTCTGGCTGGGACGCGATCTAGCTCGCACGCACGGCAACCTCGAGAAGCAATCAAGCAATCATGACATCACCTGCAATCTGGCATGACACGCCAGGTCAGTACATTGAATGTACTTGCAAGCTCAGAACAACCATAAACATCAAGGCAAGAGAATCACATAGCATTAAACATGTTAACTAAATTAATAACTAGTATGATGAAGCAACTACTAAGCATGGTATGAAACTACTACCATACTGATAAACCAACATCTCAGATCTCCATAACCATATCACTCTTGGCTAACCGGCCAAGTAATATACCATCTCAATCACCTCGTGATCAAAAGCAAACAGTGATCACTCACGGGTCACAAACGGTACATCCACATGATCACCTCATGACCACAACACAAACTGAATGATCATCGTCAAGATCATCCCAACATTATCTTCAACATCCTGCCAATCTGTACTGCTCAATATATCAACATATAAATCACCTATAAGTCATTCTGTCATGTGAGTGTTGATCGAACGGTGTGACCTAGTACGAACCCATGCCCATGACCGAGGACGCGACTATCGATAGATTCAACACACACACACTCTATAGAGGTAGCGCACTTTACCCACACCCCGGAATCCATGGCCTCGCACTCCCATTTGGGTGGACCAACGGCATTCTGACAAAACCAATCTACTGCCATGACACTCTCCCAACCATTCCGATCAACACACCCTTTGCGTTCAGTCCTGGCGGCCCAGTGCCTACCAAAGGCACCAACGGCCACCGTCGTGGCAAAACAAAAACGGTCCCAAACAGGGACAAAGGTATACCTATCACAACAACGGGCACACAAGGCTTATGCCGTTCTACCTGATAAGGGTAGTGCCCGCGCATAACCTTCCCTCGTTGGAGGCACCGGCGAGAGGCATGACAATAGCATCGCATTAGGGCCTTTCCATAAAGGCAAATGTGGTTGCGCTGGAAAAGCCCCGTTCGGTGGCACCTGACCAACCTAATGACGGAATTTAACCCCAAAAATATAACTGTGCTAACTCATACTCGGATACCATCTATCAACCTATAATCCAAGTCGTAGCATATCCAACAAATAATCCAAGCATCATAACAACATACCAAGATACTCCGAGGATATTATAACACTACTATCATGATGAATCCAAGAACGATACTACTACTTCTCAAATATCAAGAACAAGCTATCCACCTTAGATCCACATGTAAATATCATCTCCGAAATCATACTCCAAAACATAATATCAACTAGCATCATGATGAAAACAATTCTAGCCACTAATAATCCGAGGGAAGCATGACATCCAAAGTAATACTCCAAAATATCAGATCCAACAACACCATGAAAATAATCATAAAAGCCACTAATAATCCGAAGGCAGCATGACATCCAAAGTAATACTCCAAAATATCATATCCAACGAAACCATGAAAATAATCATAAAATCCACTAATAATCCAAAGGCAACATGACATCCAAAGTAATACTCGAAAACATCATATGCAACAGCACCATGAAAATAATCATAAAAGCCACTAATAAACCAAAGGCAACATGACATCCAAAGTAATACTCCAAAATATCATATCCAACAGCACCATGAAAATAATCATAAAAGCCACTAATAATCCAAAGGCAACATGACATCCTCAATATGAACAAAATATAAGTCCTAGAACTCCAAGCAAATATCATGGGAATAGCAAGATCAAAATAATACTCCAAGAAAATGCCATGAACAAGATCACATGTAGCTAAAACAATATTGTAAAGAAGTTCAAATGATTTAAACCATGTCACTGCGTTGTAATCATGCAATTGGAGGGTGTGGCTTTCTTGGGGTAGATGAAATCACCGGGAAGAAATGCGAGCAGCTCGCGGAAAGAATTGTCGGAAATCTTTCTCTCTCGGAGGGGCTGATTAAGGGCAAGGGCATAATGGTCATTTTCAAAATGTTAACACATGGTGAAAATGATACCAACAGAACGGGCTCGACGAGATGAAGAAGTGGGCTTTAGAATCACCTCATTTGGAGTTGTGGGCAAAAAGTTACGAGGGTTTTTCTGCCAGGGACCTATCTATAATAAAATCACCACAAACAGGCCCTTGGCTGGAAAAACAGAATGCGCCTTTCTAAAAATACGTTTTCCAGAAAGGACAATGTATTTTAGCCCGGCGTAGAGGAGAAATGCGCTTTCGTGTGCGGGAGACGTATTCCCGGGAATACGCCTCCACTTATCCACGTCAGCTTCGCCGGGTCAACGGGCTGGGACGCTGACAGGTGGGGGCCACGGAGCCCACCGTCAGCTGGAGGGGGCGGCCTCATCTTCTTCCTCCCGCCCGTGCCTGGCTGCGGCAAGCCAGCCCCAACGAGGCTTGCCGGAGCTACAGGGCATCTCCGGCGAGGCTCCGCACATGGATGAGCTCAGCGGGCTCCGGTGCACCTCCAGGGCCCATCCACGTACGGCGGGGTGGACTAGGGTGATGGCAAAACGGGCGCCGACGGATGGGGTCTTCGGGCTCCAGTGAACTCGAGGAAGAGAGCCACCGGGGAAGGAGGATGGGTATCGGGGCGGCTTCTAGGTGGAGTAGGAGGCGTCTGGAGCTGCTAGAGTGGGGAGGGGAGGTCTAACCCGCCGGAATCAAAAGAGACAGGGGGGCGGCCGTGGCGGCATAGGGCAGCAAAGAGGGCCGCTCCAGCTGGATGGAGTGGACGGGGAGGGTGCTGGGAGTGGCGTGGAGCTGATGAAGCGCTCGGGAGGGCTTGGGGCTGCCTTAAATAGGCAAGAGCGGGAGGTGCCGCGCTGGCGTCATCGCGTATGCGTGGCCGGCGCCACGGATGCATGTGCACGCGCATGAGCTCGGTGTTAGGTGATGAGAGGGAACAGGAGGGAGAGCTCACAGGGAAGAGGCGGCAAAGGGAGCGCAGTGAGGAAGAAGACGGCGAGCTCTGAGCCAAACCGCCATTGTTCGCCCGTGGGCGCGCGGCGACTTTCATCGGTGAGGAAGCTGCCGGAGGGAGAGAGGGGTCCTGGGGAACGGCGACGACGAGGTGAAGCCAAGGGACATGCTCACACGCGTGAAGACGACGAGTGGGGAGCAGACAAAGCAGAAACGGCGCCCTGGATGCGGCCACTGCGCACAGAGCGCGCTCATAGGCCTAGTGATTTGGACAGATAGAGGTGCTGTAAAAAATTCATACCAATTGGATTCACGAAAATGGTACTTCTTTCACAGCTATTCTCTGTGTCCAAAAACTTGCAAAAATCCTAGAGAAATATTGGCTTGATGAATTGGTCCCAAATTTGGTGCAGAGGTTTTATGTCAAGAGAATGCTCTGGTAAATTTTCAGCCAAAATGAAGAAATATAAAATATACTTGCTTAACAACCTGAAAATATTAACAGAATCAAAGATTTGATCCTGTGCTCACATAGATCAAGGGATGGAGCTGAAACTTGGAGGGGTGTGCTAATATGAGCACGTCAAGGAGTGTGCAAAGTTTCAACTCATTTGGATACTCCTAGCTAGTACTTCCTTCACAATGCCTTCTGTCTGATAAAAAGTTTGAAAATTTGCTGAGGAAGATTGTCTAGGCAAATAAAATTGAATTTTGGCATGAGGCAATGATTTGGTCATAAGAGAATGCCCAAAAGGTTTGGGAGCAATCAGGAAAGTATAGGTGGCACTTCCTTTTCAGAAAGCCACACTGGACAGAAACTAAGAATAATTATTGGGGAATTATTCTTGGGCTAGGACATGAAAGTTTGGGCATATTTGAGAAACATACGACCCAAAGAAATTATGAGAATTAATTGGATTTTTGGGAGTGACATAAATAAGTCTTTGGTAGGACCGTGATAAAATCCATACAGACGTCATCCCACTTCCATTGTGACACGGGTAAAGGTTGGAGGAGTCTAGCAGGTTTTTGGTGTTCTGCCTTCACTTTGTTGCATATGTCGCAGCAAGCCACAAAATAGGCGATGTCTTTCTTCATTCATCCCACCAGAATATCTGCCGAAGGTCTTCGTACATTTTAGTACCTCCGGGGTGAATGGACTACGATGATTCGTGTGCTTCCGCCAGTATCCTCTTTCTTAAGTCTGCCTGATTTGGTACACAAACCCTTCCGCGGAACCTAAGTGTACCTAGTTGATCCTTAGAGAAATCTTGTGTCTGCCCTTCTAACATACGCTTGGCATGTTTTTGTAGTACTGGGTCATTTGACTGGGCCTTGCGGATCTCATCCTCGAGGGTAGGAGTAACTTCCATTACATTAGCAAGACTAGTATCAATAATGACCAGCTTGACCTGAGTGATCTCTTTCTGAAGTTCGGGAGGCAAGGACTCCATGGTATTCAGGCTGACAGGCTTCCGGCTCAGTGCATCGGCAACTACGTTGGCCTTACCCGGGTGATAATTAATTCCATGATCATAATCCTTGACTAACTCAAGCCATCTCCGTTGACGGAGGTTTAAGTCTGGCCGAGTAAATATGTACTTGAGACTCTTGTGGTCGGTAAATATTTGACACCTTTTTCCAATGAGATAGTGTCTCCAAATTTTTAGAGCATGAATCACCGCGGCCAATTCTAGATCATGAGTAGGATAGTTTCCTTCGTGTGGTCGTAGCTGTCGTGATGCATATGCTACCACCTTGCCATCTTGCATAAGTACGCATCCAAGACCTTGTCTGGAAGCATCACAGTACACATCAAAGCTGCGGTAGATGTCTGGAAGAGTCAACACAGATGCTGTTGTCAGTCTGACTTTTAGCTCATTGAAACTTTTCTCACAGTCCTTAGTCCATTCAAATTTCTTATCCTTCTTGAGAATCTCTGTCATTGGTTTGGCAATCTTAGAGAAACCTTCAATGAAACGACGGTAGTACCTGGCTAATCCAAGGAAACTCCAAATTTGGGATACTGTCATGGGTGCTAGCCAATCAAGCACGTCCTTCACTTTACTCGGATCCACGGCTATAACTTCTGTTGACAGCACATGCCCAAGAAATCCAACTTGCTTGAGCCAAAATTCGCATTTACTGAATTTGGCGTATAGCTGATGGTCACGAAGTCTTTGTAAGACAGATCTGAGGTGTCCTTTATGCTCTTCTTCACTTGTTGAGTATATTAGGATATCATCAATGAAAACCACCACAAATTTATCCAGGAAATCCATGAATACTTTGTTCATCATATGCATGAAGAAAGCAGGGGCATTGGTGAGGCCGAAGGACATAACGGTATATTCACAAAGACCGTATTGGGTAGTGAGCACGGTCTTAGGAATATCTTCCTTTTTGATCTTGAGTTCGTGGTACCCAATCCTTGAATCAATTTTGGAAAATACTTTTGCCCCACTGAGTTGATCAAATAAGTCATCAATCCTAGGCAGTGGATATTTGTTTTTGATGGTGACATCATTCAGCTGACGGTAATCCACACACATATGGAGACTACCATCTTTCTTATCCATGAATATTGCGGGTGATCCCCATGGTGAAGAGCTGGGGCGGATATAACCTTTCTGGAGCATCTCATCAAGCTGTTTCTTTAACTCCACTAATTCTGATGAAGGTATCCGATAATATTTCTTGTATAACGGTACGGTTCCGGGCACAAGATCAATTGCAAACTCAAGCTCTCGGTCTGGCGGCATGCCTGGCAATTCTTCTGGGAATACGTCGGGAAATTCACTGACCACAGGAATTAATCCCAACTCGTCAGCCAAAGTGGTGAAGACCATTTCCTTCTTGGGTATGCTTCGGCGGGCATATAATTTGGTAGTCTTCCCTTCCTGACTTGTTAAGGTGACTTCTCGGGTCGCGCAGTTAATGCACACTTGGTATTGTGTTAGCCAATGCATCCCCAAAATAATGTCCAACTTGGCAGATTCAATGACTATCAAGGAAGTTGGAAAGCAGACTCCGTTGATATTAGTTTCCAAATTACGGCAGACCAGATTGCTTCTAAGCAATGATCCCGGGGATTGTACCAGCATATTCTTGCTCAAAATCGAACAAGGAAATTTGTTTTGGGCAGCAAAACTCCGCAAAATAAAAGAGTGGGAAGCCCCAGAGTCAAATAAAATTATTGCACGTACCCTATTAACAGAAAACATACCATGATGAGTTCGGGGTTCTCTTGGGCTTCCTCTATGGAGAGGTGATGCACTTGTCTGGTGATGTTTTGCTGGATGGGGTATGGTCCCATATAGTTGACTTGTGGACTGAATGGAGCATTTGTCTTGCCGTTCTTGGAACATTGTCTGGCATAATGTCCGATTTGCCCACAACTGGAACAAGAATTGTTGCACCGGCATTCTTCTTGCACCGGGTTGGTTATGACATTCTTGACATGAGTAGTGGTTTTGTTAACATTCTGCTACCAATTGGGCTTGTAATCTACTTGAGTGTGCTGCCATGTACGAGCCTTTTGCACTAGCTGAACATCCTTCCTAGGCTCAAACTTGCGCTTGTGATCATTATTGGTAGGCTTGTTGTCACGTATAAGCTTGTGCTCTCGTTCATCAATGAGGGCCTTGTTTACTAGAGATTGGAAATCTGGGAAGTCAAACACACTGAGGGTGCACCGGAGGTGCTGGTTTAATCCTCCAAGAAATCCGTCCATCTTTCTTTCTTCTGTGACCACATCATAAAGGGAAGGGAGGGGAGGTCTAACCCGCCGGAATCGAAAGAGACAGGGGTGGCCGCCGTGGCGGCATAGGGAAGCGAGGAGAGCCGCTCCGGCTGGATGGAGTGGACGGGGAGGGTGCTGGGAGTGGCGTGGAGCTGATGAAGCGCTCGGGAGGGCTTGGGGCTGCCTTAAATAGGCAGGAGCGGGAGGTGCCGCGCTGGCGTCACCGCGGACGCGTGGCCGACGCCGCGGACGCTTGTGCACGCGCATGAGCTTGGAGTTAGGTGATGAGAGGGAATAGGAGGGAGAGCTCACGTGGAAGAGGCGGCCCAGGGAGCACAGTGAGGACGAAGACGGCGAGCTCCAGCCAAACCGCCATTGTTCGCCCATGGCCACGCGGCGGCTTGCGTCGGTGAAGCCTAGGGACAGGCTCACGCGCGCGAAGACGACGAGTGGGGAGCGGACGAAGCAGAAACGGCGCCCTGGACGCGGCCACTGCGCTCAGAGCACGCGCACAGGCTTGCCAGCTGCGCAGTCACAATGGGACAATGCACATGGAGCTCATGAGAGGCAAGAAAATGGTGTCTAGCATTATGTCCTTCCAAGATGGAGCATTTATGATGCCCTGGCGTGATCTGGGGTGCTATGGTTAAATGGTAATCATCGTCTGAAGTTTACTGCAGTAAACTTGGCCGTGCACTGGTGATTAACAGGAACTTTATTGGAGCCAAAGAGTTTGTCTGGCGTGATCAGCTTAGGAAGGACTATAATCCGGTTAACTTTGAGAAGATTTGGATCAAGGTTTAACATAGTTGCTCTGCAACTAACCCGGATGGTCCAAAAAAGGGATCAAGATGATGCACTCAAATGGTGTGGCCACTTGAGCTCAAATTTGGCAAGACTTAGTGATCTGGACAGATAAAGGTGCTGTAAAAATTTCATACCAATTGGATTCACCAAAATGGTACTTCCTTCACAGTATTCTCTCTATCCAGAAACTTGCAAATATCCTAGAGAAATATTGGCTTGATGAATTGGTCCCAAATTTGGTGGAGAGAGGTTTTATGGTCAAGAGAATGCTATGGTAATTTTTTAGCCAAAGTGAAGCAATATAAAATATACTTACTTCACAACCTGGAAATATTAACAGAATCAAAGATTTGATCCTTTGCTCACATAGATCAAGGGATGGAGCTGAAACTTGGAGGGGTCTGCTAATATGAGCACATGAAGCAGTGTGCAAAATTTCAACTCATTTGGATACACCTAGCCAGTACTTCCTTCACAATGCCTTCTGTTTGATAGAAAGTTTGAAAAATTGTTGAGGAAGATTGGCTAACCAAATAAAGTTAAATTTTGTCATGAGGCAATGATTTGGTCATAAGAGAATGCCCAAAAGGATTGGGAGCAATCAGGAAAGTATAGGTGGCACTTCCTTTTCAGAAAGCCACACTAGCCAGAAATATAGAATAATTATTGGGGAATTATTCTTGGGCTAGGACAGGAAAGTTTGGGCATATTTGAGCAACATATGACTGAAAGAAATTATGAGAATTAATTGGCATTTTTGGGAGTGACATAAATATAGGTTGCTTCACAACCTAGGGCAGACATGGTTATTCCTTTAATAGAAAAAGGAATATTCCTATGAAAAGAATTTTAGGGTCTAGGCTAGAATGGAAATGGAATGATCTTGGGAATGTTTTGAGAATGATGAGCCACATGGGAGGGGAATGAGGATGATTTCCCAGGTGGCAAGGCCACAAAACCACTCCAAAAAGAAAAAACAGAGCAAAAACCAATAAATCAAAAAGAAAAAGGAAAGGGCCAAAAACCAGCCTGTTGCAACTCTTACCCCCTTAAATAAATCTCGACCTCAAGATTTGGTTGCTCGGGGAACAAGTATGACTTGGGGACACCGTTTCCAGCTCGGGTATCCTTTTTTCCTTTAGTTATTGTTCCCCCGAGACTTTCAGATGATCAACTTACCTTGCGCTAGGGTGGTTTGCTTCACCTTTCCCAAATTATGTCAGGTTTTTTGCTCCTATACCAATTCCTCTTGCTGACATTGATTCCCTCATATCTGCGGTGATATCCAATGAATCTGGGCATAAATTTTCCTTTTGCATGAAAATCTTTTTACTCCTGTCAAGGGGTTGCTTCAAATAAATGCAGGCCTTCTGGTTTCAATAAATGCTGAGAAGTAATCATGGCCATCCTCTGACGAGATCTGACTGCTTATAGGTGGTACTGATTTATTTTGATTTATTCCTTTGGCTCGAGCATGAGATATGTACCAAAGATTCAACTGCCTTCTGTTGTGGGCAATAAGCGAGGGTATGGACTTATAGCTGTGTCATACCTCAAATATTAATAGCTTGGGGTTGTCCTGACAAGAGGGCTGGTGGGAAAACACTTTTGATGACCTGTTCTCCATGCACTTGATTCCGCAAGTTATTATACCTGACCTGAGCTGATGGTTCTGCTTTTAATTTACCCATTGTGTTCGTACACCCATCTCGTGGTAATAGACTGTGCGATGCTTTAATACTAACATCAAGGCAAGACAATCACATAGCATTAAACAGGTTAACTAAATTAACAACTACTATGATGAAGCAACTACTAAGCATGGTATGAAACTACTATCATACTGATAAACCAACATCTCAGATCTCCATAACCATATCACTCTTGGCTAACCTCCCAAGTAATATACCATCTCGATCACCTCGTGATCAAAACCAAACGGCGATCACTCACGGATCACAAACGGAACATCCACATGATCACCTCCACAGCACAAACTGAATGATCATCCTCAAGATCATCCCAACATCATCATCAACATCCTGCCAATCTGTACTGCTCAATATATCAACATATAATCACCTATAAGTCATTTAGTCATGTGAGTGTTGATCGAACGGTGTGACCTAGTACGAACCCATGCCCATGACCGAGGAGGCGACTATCGATAGATTCAACACACACACTCTGCAGAGGTAGCGCACTTTACCCACAGCACGGAATCCATGGCCTCACACTCCCATTCGGGTGGACCAACAGCAATCCGACAAAACCGATCTACTGCCATGACACTCTCCCAGCCACTCCGACCAACACCCCCTTTGGGTTCAGTCCTAGGTGCCCCCGGGCCTACCAAAGGCACCAACGGCCACCGTCGTGGCAAAACAAAACGGTCCCAAATGGGGACAAGGTATACCAATCACAAACAACGGGCACACAAGGCTTATGCCGTGCTACCAATCCGGGTATCGCCCCCGCATAACCTTCCCTCATTGGAGGCACCGGCGAGAGGCATGACAATAGCATCGCATTAGGGCCTTCCCATAAAGGCAAATGTGGTTGCACTGGAATACCCCGGTTCGGTGGCACCTGACCAACTTAATGATGGAATTTAACCTCAAAAATATAAATGTGCTAACTGATACGCCGATACCATCTATCAACCTATAATCCAAGTCATAGCATATCCAATAAATAATCCAAGCATCATAACATCATACCAAGATACTCCGAGGATATTATAACACTACTATCATGATGAATGCAAGAACGATACTACTACTTCTCAAATATCAAGAACAAGCTATCCAGCTAAGATCCACATGTAAACATCATCTCTGAAATCATACACCAAAACATAATATCAACTAGCATCATGATGAAAACAATTCTAGCCACTAATAATCCGAAGGCAGCATGACATCCAAAGTAGTACTCCAAAATATCATATCCAACAGCACCATGGAAATAATCATAAAAGCCACTAATAATCCAAAGGCAACGTGACATCCAAAGTAATAATCCGAAGGCAGCATGACATCCAAAGTAATACTCCAAAATATCATATCCAACAGCACCATGAAAATAATCATAAAATCCGCTAATAATACAAAGGCAACATGACATCCAAAGTAATACTCCAAAATATCATATCCAATAGCACCATGAAAATAATCATAAAAGCCACTAATAATCCAAAGGCAACATGACATCCAAAGTAATACTCAAAAATATAATATCCAACAGCACCATGAAAATAATCATAGAAGTCACTAATAATCCAAAGGCAACATTACATCCTCAATATCATCAAAATATAAGTCCTAGAACTCCAAGCAAATATCATGGCAATAGCAAGATCAAAATAAGATCACATGTAGCTAAAACAAAATTTTAAACAAGTTCAAATAATTTAAACCATGTCACTGCATTGCAATCATGCAAATGGAGGGTGTTGCTTGCCTCGTATGAAGGGATTCATCGGGAAGAACCGCGAGAAACTCGTAGAACGAATCGTCGGAAAACGTTCTCTCCCGGAGGGGGCTGATTAAGCGCAAGGGAAAAATGGTCATTTTCAGAATGTTAAAACATGGTGAAATTGATACCAACAGAACGGGCTCGACAAGATGAAGAAGTGGGCTTTGGAATCACCTCATTTGGAGTTGTGGGCAAAAAGTTATGAGGGTTTTTCTGCCAGGGACCTATCTGTAATAAAATCATCACAAGCAGGCCCTTGGCTGGAAAAACAGAACGCGCCTTTCTCAAAATACGTTTTCCAGAAAGGAAAACGCATTTTAGCCTGACGTAGAGGAGAAATGCGCTTTCATGTGCGGGAGACGTATTCGCGGGAATACGCCTCCACTTATCCACGTCAGCTTCGCCGGATCAACGGGCTGGAACGCCAACGGGTGGGGGCCACGGGGCCCACCGGCCAGCTAGATGGGGCGGCCTCATCTCCTTCCTACCGCCCGCATCTGGACACGGCAGAGCCAGCCCCGACGAGGCCTGCCGGAGCTACAAGACATCTCCGGCGAGGCTCCGCCCATGGACGAGCTTAGCGGGCTCCGGCGCACCTCCACGGCCCATCCACGGACGGCGGGGTGGACCAGGGCGATGGCAACAAGGACGCCGGCGGACGGGGTCTTCGGGTTTCGGCGAACTCGAGGAACAGAGCCACTGGGGAAGAAGGAGGGGTATCAGGGCGGCTTCTAGGTGGAGTAGGAGGCATCTGGAGCTGCTAGAGTGGGGAGGGGAGGTCTAACCCTTCAGAATCGAAAGATACATGGGCGGCGGCCGTGGCAGCATAGGGCAGCGAGGAGGGCCGCTCCGGCTGGATGGAGTGGACGGGGAGGGTGCTGGGAGTGGCGTGGAGCTGATCAAGCGCTCGGGAGGGCTTGGAGATTCCTTAAATAGGCAGGAGCAGGAGTTGTCGCGCTGGCGTCGCCGCGGACGTGTCGCCAGCGCCGTGGACACGTGTGCACGCGCATGAGCTGAGAGTTTGGCGGCGAGAGGGAACAGGAGGGAGAGCTCATGGGGAAGAGGCGGCCAAGGGAGCACAGGGAGGAACAAGACGGCGAGCTCCGAGCCAAACCGCCACTTTTCGCCCGTGGGCGCGCGGCGGCTTGCGGCGGTGAGGAAGCTGTCGGAGGGGGAGAGGAGTCCAGGGGAACGGCGACGATGAGGTGAAGCCAATGGACATGCTCACGCGCACGAAGACGACGAGTGGGGAGCGGAAGAAGCAGAAACGGCGCCCTGGACGCGGCCACTACGCACAGAGCGTGCGCACATGCTTTCCAGCTACGCGGTCACCACGGGACAATGCACAGGGAGCTCACAAGAGATAAGAAAATGGTGTCTAGCCTTATGTCCTTCCAAGATGGAGCATTTATGATGCCCTGGCTTGATCTGGGTTGCTATGGTTAAATGCTAATCATCGTCTGAAGTTTACTGCAGTAAACTTGGCCGTGCAGTGGTGATCAACAGGAACTTTATTGGAGCCAAAGAGTTTGTCTGGGGTGATGAGCTTAGGAAGGACTATAATCCTGTTAACTTTGAGAAGATTTGGATCATGGTTTAACATAGTTGCTTTCCAACTAACCCAGACGGTCCAGAAAATGGATTAAGATGATGCACTCAAATGGTGTGGCCACTTGAGCTCAAATTTGGCAAGTCTTAGTGATTTTGCCATATAGAGATGCTGTAAAAATTTCAAACCAATTGGATTCATCAAAATGGTACTTCCTTCACAGCTATTCTCTCTGTCCAGAAACTTGCAAATTTTTTGGAGAAATAATGGCTTGATGAAATGGTCCCAAATTTGGGGAAGAGATGTTATTTGGGTAGTAGCACAATCTGCTAATTTATCAGAATTAATGAAGCAATAAAAATTATACTTGCTTCACAACCTGAAAATATTAACAAAATCAAAGATTTGATCCTGTGCTGACATAGATCAAGGGATGGAGCTGAAACTTGGAGGAGTGTGCTAATATGAGCACATGAAGGAGTGTGCGAAATTTCAAATCATTTGGATACTCCTAGCTAGTTCTTCCTTCACAATGCCTTCTATCTGACAGAAAGTTTGAAACATTGCTGAGGAAGATTGGATAGGCAAATAAATTTGAATTTTGGCATTAGGAAATGATTTGGTCATAAGAGAATGCCCAAAAGGTTTGGGAGCAATCAGGAAAGTATAGGTGGCACTTCCTTTTCAGAAAGCCAAACTGGACAGAAATGAAGAATAACTATTGGGGAATTATTCTTGGGCTAGGACAGGAAAGTTTCGGCATATTTGAGCAACATATGAGCCAAAGAAATTATGAGAATTAATTGGGATTTTTGGGAGTGACAGAAATATAGGTTGCTTCACAACCTAGGGCAGACAGGGTTATTCCTTTAATAGAAAAAGGAATATTCCTGAGAAAAGAATTTTAGGGTTTGGGCTAGAATGGACATGGAATGATCTTGGGAAAGTTTTGAGAATGATGAGCCACATGGAAGGGGAATGAGGGGGATTTCCCAGGTGGCAAGGCCACAGAACCACTCCAAAAAGAAAAAGAGAGCAAAAACCAACTAAATCAAAAGAAAAACAAAAGGGCCAAAAACCAGGCTGTTACAACTCTTACCCCCTTAAAGAAATCTCGTCCTCGAGATTTGGTTGCTCAGGGAACAAGTATGACTTGAGGACACCGTTTCCCACTCGGTTATCCTTTTTCCTTTATTTATTGTTCCCCCAAGAATTTCAGATGATCAACTTACGTTGCTCTAGGGTGGCTTGCTTCACCTTTCCCAAATCATGTCAGATTTTTGCTCATATACCAATTCCTTTTTATTGACGTTGATTTTCCATACCTGTGGTGATATCCAATGGATCTCAGCATAAGTTTTCTTTTGGTCATGAAAACCTTTTTACTTTTGTCATGGGGTTGCTTCAAATAAATGCAGGCCTTCTGGTTGCAATACATGTTGAGAATTGATCATGGACATCTTCTGACGGAATCTGACTGCTCATAGATGGTACTAATTTATTTGATTTATTCCTTTGGCTCGAGCATGAGATATGTGCCAAAGATTTGACTGCCTTTTGTCGTGAGCAATATAACTGGGTATGGATTTATAGCTGTGTCATACCTCCAATATTAACATCTTGAGACTGGCCTGATAGGGGGCTGACGGCAAATGCTTTTCCTGACAGACTGACCGTGTACTTGATTCCGTCGCTGAGTATACCGGGTCTGAGATGATTGTTCAGCTTTTGATTTTATCATTTTTTCGGTATACCCATTTGGATTTTCCCACTCTAACCATTTTAAGCGGGTCAGTGGGATATGAAATCCTGGTAAAACAGGGTAGGCCACTGAGAGTATGCCTTTGTGGATCCATATGGAATTACGGCTTTCAACTGACTTGGGTATCTGGACCTTGATGGTCGCGCAAAAATCATCATCATACCTTTGCTGCTAGTCTCATCCTTTGACGGTCATGATTTACTTTGTCAGGATATCTTACTAAAATAACTTGGCCACACATGTCCTTGATTCCTCGTATGACCATGACTGTGGCTAGTGCAATATTTTTGGCATAATTCCTTATGCTTGTTTTCTGACCTGGGTCCGCACATGTATCACATATACTCGGGGCTTGTAGCTGTATAGAGCTCGTTGTTTAGGCCAACCATACAAGAGGGTGACAATGCTCCATGGTATTTCCTTGTCAGTTGCGGGAATAATGACCTTGATGACCATTGTCAAGACTGTTGATTCTGTAATGTCATCTCCAGATCTTGTCGATCCTTGTATCATATGAAATGTATCTCTGTTTGTCTTCATTTGCATGATTCATGAGGCTGTGGGATCCGTACTTTCCTTTAGGTATATCTGTTGGATCCTTGTCGTACCTCGTATAAGTGACTGATATGGTTGGGGATGCATGGTCACCATATGTATAAGAAGAATATGCCACCGAACACTCGATCCTTGCGGTAGGCATATGTTTTGACTACATTGTACCTCTGGCAAAATTATTGCAAATCTGATACTTGAACTGCAGAGAAAAGCCATTCATGTAGCTTGCCGAGGAAGGCTCGTTAGCTTCTGCTCGAAGCTTTTGTCTGGGTAGCATGTAGAAGAAACCTCGATAGCTTACACACGAAGCTTGACCTGAGTATTGTGCAGGAGAAGTCGAGTTCCCGTACTTGAGAAGCTTCTCCTCGGGTTGCTTGTTGAGAAAGATTCATTTTCCATCTGTCACAAGCTTTTACTGAGGTATCTTGCTAGGAAAGTCCGGGTATCTTGGACCGGAAATTGTTCACATATCATGTTGAGGAAAATTGAGGAGCCTTGCATCATAAATTTCTGCCGATAACGTGTGGCAGAAGACTGAGTTTCTTACATCTAAAGCTTCATACTAATATGCAGACTGAAATCTACACACACGCCCATAATATTCTGTGGCTGATTATTTTCATGAGAAAATTTGTTTGACTGTCTTCCTTGAGCATATCACATTCTGACTTTATTTCGGATGATAACATATTTCAAGCATCATGCATTGTTGAGCCAAAATTTTGTATATGATCCATACCTTTGACTGAAAATATACCGTTGAGCTTGCACCTGACTTGTCTTGCTGCTGATTAGATCATTACTGCTGTGAGGATTTTGTACTGATGTAGACTTGAGGCTGATAGTCAATCAAATACGCCATTGGTATTCTGAGCAGATATTAATGCTATAATGCAGTTGACTGGGCAGACCATACTATTTAGCTGAGCTTCTTCCAAATATTCCAAACCCTTATTCTTTCTTCAAATCCAGTGTTGGTTGATGAGCAACTCTTTATAGGGGAAAAATAATGTAACACCGGGGCCCAAAAAGATAGAAGCAAAAGAAAACTCAACTAAACAAAAGCACACGACAACAATCACTACACACTCAAACAAAGTCACATAGTACTGCTAGTCACACAATATGCATGCCTAATTAAGCACACAAATCTCGTGGGATCTCCAGGTCTACGATCTAGCATGCTGTGACGGTGTGCACAAGGACAAATAAATGTGTGGAAGAATTGGTGTAAACAGCGCTACACCAAGTGCTAGCTTAGCCAGGTAGCAACCTGGACTAGCTCGGAGGCGAGGACGTAATTGATAACTATGTGGCAGGACATGAATGTCGTGACCACATTATTATCAAGTGGACGGAAAAATATCCACACTCGTCCAAGAAATAGGATAGCGAGGAAAAACTGAGTTTGCTGGCATTGCCCTTTCATGAGGACTAAGATCATTAAGGGTTGCCAACACTGAAGAACGAGCAGGAAAAGAAAACTAATGAAATGCAAAGGCTGAGCTGTAGTGGATCTGAACCAATGCCAAGTACACACACCAGATAAATCGTTATCAACAAATAATAAGGCTATATGCATGCTATGCAACAAACAAATGCAGCAACCAAATGCAACAAACAAGCCGGACTCTATACTACCGATTACTAGCGGTTTCTGCTGTGTTTTTCTTTTTGGAGTGGTTCTGTGGCCTTGCCACCTGGGAAATCATCCTCATTCCCCCTCCCAACTGGTTCATAATTCTCAAAACCTTGCCAAGATCATGTCACTTCACTGCTTGACCAAACCCTAAATTCTTTTTCTCAGGATTATTCCTTTTTCTATTAAAGGAATAACCCTGTTGGCCCTAGGTTGTGAAGCAACCTACATTTCTGTCACTCCCAAAAATCCTAATTAATTCTCGTAATTTCTTTGGTTCATATGTTGCTCAAATATGCCCAAACTTTCCTGTCCTAGCCCAAGAATAATTCTCCAATAATTATTCTTCATTTCTGTCCATTGTGGCTTCCTGTGAAGGAAGTGCCACCTATCCTTTCCTGATTTCTCCCAAACCTTTTGGGCATTCTCTTATGTCCAAATCATTGACTCATGCCAAAATTCAACTTTATTTGCCTAGCCAATGTTCCTCAGCAATTTTTCAAACATTTCTGTCAGACATAAGGCATTGTGAAGGAAGTACTAGCTAGGATTATCCAAATGAGTTGAAAGTTTGCACACTCCTTAATGTGCTCATATTATCACACTCCTCCAAGTTTCAGCTCCATCCCTTGATCTATGTGAGCACAGGATCAAATCATTGATCCTACTAATATTTTTCAGGTTGTGAAGCAAGTATAATTTTTATTGCTTCATTACTTCTGATAAATTACCAGATGGTGCTACTACCCAAATAACATCTCTTCCCCAAATTTGGGACCATTTCATCAAGCCATTATTTCTCCAAAAAAATTGCAAGTTTCTGGACAGAGAGAATTGCTGTGAAGGAAGTACCATTTTGGTGAATCCAATTGGTATGAATTTTTTACAGCATCTCTATATGGCCAAATCACTAAGACTTGCCAAAGTTAAGCTCAAATGGCTTCTCCATGTGAGTGCACCTTCCTGATCAAGTTTTTGGACCAATTTTGAAGTTACAACGCAACTATATTATCTTGTGCTCCATTATGCTCCAAAACCTCCAGGATCATAGTCCTTCCGTAGTTAATCATCCCAGACAACACCATTTGACCCAATCAGTTTCCTGTTGATCAGCAGTGATCTGCCAAGTTTGATGCAGTAAACTTCAGAGCTTAGTTACCATTTAATCGTAGCACCCCAGATCAAGCCATGGCCTCATCAACACTCCATTTTGGAAGCACTATCAGCTAGACGACGTTTTGGGTGTTGTAGAGCATTGAATGCCCCGGTTCACGTGGTGACTACGACGATGGCGTGCCTATGCACGCGCTCTGTGCGTAGTGGCCGCGTCCAGGGCGTCGTTTCTGCTTTGTCCGCTCCCCACTCGTCGTCTTCGCGCGTGTGAGCATGTCCCTTTGCTTCTCCTCGTCGTCGCTGTTCCCCTGGATGCCTCTCCCCCTCCGTCCGCTTCCTCAGCGACACTTGCCGGCGAACGCCCACGAGAGCACAGTGCCCCGACATGTTTTAATGCGCTTGGCCGCTTCTTCCCCGTGCTCCTTTGGCCGCCTCCACCCAGTGAGAACCTCCACTGCTCCTCCTACGTCGTCTACCTCCGAGCTCGCGAGCATGGGCACGCGTCCGCGGCGCCGAACACGCGTCCGCGGAGACGCCAACTCGACCTCCTCCTCCTCCGCCTATATAAGGCCACCCTGACCCCGTCTTGCTTCACCACTGGCCTCCTGCACCTCCTCTAGCCTCCCCTGGTCACTTCCCCGAGCTCGAGCGGCTCTCCCCACCGCCAATTGCCGCCTCGGCCGCCGGCTTCCTCCTCTCAAATTTGTGGCATGCCGAGCCCCTCCCCTCCTCATTCCTCCACCAACCGCTTCCACCATCATCCCGGAGTCACCCCAGCTCCTCAACCCCTCCTCTGGCGCACCGGGGCACCGTGCCCATCTCCTTCCGACGCCACCGTCCGCCGGCCTCGTAGCCACCGCCACCTCGGTCCACCTCACCGATCGTGGTTGGCACCACCAGATGCGCCTCTCTGCGCTGAGCTCGCCCATAGGCGGAGCACTACGGGAGACACCCGGAGTCGCCAGCAAGCCTCGTCGTGGTCGGCCGGTCCTTTGACCAGCGCGGGAGCGAGCGAGGTTGAAGATGAGCCCAGGCCAGGCGGGCCCCACCGCCGGCGGACCCCACTCGTTAGCCGCACAGCCCGTTGACCCGCCCTCTGATACATCTCCAACGTATCTATAATTTTTTATCGTCCCATGCTATTATATTATCTGTTTTGGATGTTTAATGGGCTCTAATATGCTCTTTTATATTATTTTTGGGAATAACCTATTAACCTAGAGCCCAGTGCCAGTTTCTGTTTTTCCTTGTTTTTGAGTATCGCAAAAAACGAATACCAAACGGAGTCCAATTAACCTGAAACTTCACGGAGATTGTTTTTGGACCAGAAGAAGCCCACGGAGTACCGGAGATGGACCAGAAGAGTCCCGAGGCCACCACGAGAGTGGAGGGCGCGCCCTACCCCCTTGGGCGCGCCCCCCTACCTCGTGGCCGCCTCGTGGACCCCCTAACTTGTTCCCGACACCAACACCTCTTATATATCCCAAAACTTCCAGAACATAACCTAGATCAGGAGTTCCGCCGCCGCAAGCCTATGTAGCCACCAAAAAACAATCGGGACCCTGTTCCAGCACCCTGCCGGAGGGGGGATCCATCACCGGTAGCCATCTTCATCATCCCGACGCTCTCCATGACGAGGAGGGAGTAGTTCACCCTCGGGGCTGAGGGTATGTACTAGTAGCTATGTGTTTGATCTCTCTCTCTCTCTTGTTCTTGATATGGCACGATCTTGATGTATCGCAACCTTTGCTATTATAGTTGGATCTTATGATGTTTCTCCCTCTCTACTCGCTTGTAATGGATTGAGTTTTCCCTTCGAAGTTATCTTATCGGATTGAGTCGTTAAGGATTTGAGAATACTTGATGTATGTCTTGCATGTGCTTATTTGTGGTGACAATGGGATATTCACGTGATCTACTTGATGTATGTTTTGGTGATCAACTTGCGGGTTCAGTGACCTTGTTAACTTATGCATAGGGGTTGGCACACGTTTTCGTCTTGACTCTCCGGTTGTAACTTTGGGGCACCGTTTGAAGTTCTTTGTGTTGGTTGAATAGATGAATCTGAGATTGTGTGATGCATATCGCATAATCATACCCACGGATACTTGAGGTGACATTGGAGTATCTAGGTGACATTAGGGTTTTGGTTGATTTGTGTCTTAAGGTGTTATTCTAGTACGAACTCTAGGATAGATTGAACAGAAAGAATAGCTTCATGTTATTTTACTACGGACTCTTGAATATATTGATCAGAAAGAATAACTTTGAGGTGGGTTTGTACCCTACAATATTCTCTTTGTTTGTTCTCCGCTATTAGTGACTTTGGAGTGACTCTTTGTTGAATCTTGAGGATAGTTATATGATCCAATTATGTTATTATTGTTGAGAGAACTTGCAGTAGTGAAAGTATGAACCCTAGGCCTTGTTTCCAAGCATTGCAATACCGTTTACGCTCACTTTTACCACTTGCTAGCTTGCTGTTTTTATATTTTCAGATTACAAAAACCTATATCTACCATCCATATTGCACTTGTACCACCATCTCTTCACCGAACTAGTGCACCTATACAATTTACCATTGTTTGGGTGTGTTGGGGACACAAGAGACTCTTTGTTATTTGGTTGCAGGGTTGCTTGAGAGATACCATCTTCATCCTACGCCTCCCACGGATTGATAAACCTTAGGTCATCCACTTGAGGGAAATTCGCTACTGTCCTACAAACCTCTGCACTTGGAGGCCCAACAACGTCTACAAGAAGAAGGTTGTGTAGTAGACATCAAGCAATTTCTGGCGCCGTTGCCGGGGAGGTGAGTGCTTGAAGGTATATCTTTAGATCTTGCAATCAAATCTTTTAGTTTCTTTTTTTATCACTAGTTTATTCTATAAAAGAAAACTACAAAAAAATGGAATTAAGGTTGCCTCATATGCTTCATCTTTTTAATGTCTTTCGTGAAAATGATGGGAAGGAAAATTGTGCTCAAATACTAGAAGAAGAATTACATAGAATGCTTGGCATAAAATATGTGAATGATGAGCATGATTGCAATGTTGTTAGTATGAATTCTTTGAATACCCATGATTCTAATGATATGCAAAGCCACAAGCTTGGGGCTGCTATGTTTGATGAAGATGATATGTTTAGTCCCCCAAGTTTTGATGAGAATATTTATTATGATGAAAGCATGCCTCCTATTTATGACGATTATATTTATGAAAGTGGGTTTGGAAGAGTGTCAACTTTAGGAAGTAATGATCCCACTATTTTGGAGGATGTTGAATATTATTGTGATAATTATGAAAGTGGATTTGGAGAGGTCATGACTTTATTTAGTGATGAATCCACTATTTCGGAAGAGGTTCCAATTGATTATGAGAACAAAGTTGCTATCTATGATGATTATTGTGATGACTTGTATGCTATTAAGAATAATGATAACCATGAAACTTGTCGTCATGATTTTAATTTTCAATTGGATTATGCCTCACATGATAGTTATTTTGTTGAGTTTGCTCCCACTACTATTCATGAGAAGAAATTTGCTTATGTGGAGAGTAAGAAAAATTCCATTCTTGTAGATAATGAAAAGAATGCTTTATGTGATGGTTATATTGTTGAATTCATTTATGATGCTACTGAAAATTATTATGAGGGAGGAACATATGCTTGTAGGAATTGCAATAATACCAAGTTTCCTCTCTATGTGCTTAAAGTTTTGAAGTTATGCTTGTTTTGCCTTCCTATGCTAGTTGATTACTGTTCCCATAAGTTGTTTGCTCACAAAATCCCTATGCATAGGAAGTGGGTTAGACTTAAATGTGCTAGTCATATTCTTCATGATGCTCTCTTTATGTTTCAATTCTTATGTTTTATGTGAGCATCATTGAAATCATCATGCCTAGCTAGGGGCGTTAAATAATAGAGCTTGTTGGGAGGCAACCCAATTTTATTTTTGTTCTTTGCTTTTTGCTCCTGTTTAGTAACAAATAATTCATCTAGCCTCTGTTTAGATTTTGTTCTATGTTTTAATTAGTGTTTGTGCCAAGTAGAACCTTTGGGAAGACTTGGGTGAGGTCTTTGCGATCTTGCTGTAAAAAACAGAAACTTTTGCGCTCACGAGATTAGCTGCCATTATTTACTGGAGAGTGATTTTAGGTTGATTATTTTTGAAGATGATTAATAGACAAATTCCTCAGGTCCACCAATTTATTTGAGAATTTTTGGAGTTCCAGAAGTATTCGAACAAATCAGATTGCTCTAGACTTTTCTGTTTTTGACAGATTCTGTTTTCATTGTGTTGTTTCCTTATTTTGATGAATCTATGAATAGTATCGGAGGGTATGTGTGACGCCCCAAGACCAGCACTCCAGATGCCTTCCTTGTATATCGAGATTCGTCATGAGATTTGTTTTGTTCGTGGCATTCATCATTGCATCATTTGCATTGCATCATGTCATTATGCAACCCTTTTTAAAACACAACTTAAATAAATAGTATGGATCTTCGATCCATTTAAATTGAGGGAATTCACATGGTGATTTCTCTTTATAACATATCCTCTTGATATTTAGGGAGCTATAATAAATAATCCATTAGTTTGGAATTGACCGCAACCCACTTGCAATTTAATTCTCATGCCTTTTTGCCTCAAGTTTGTTCTCCAAACTTTCTCCATTTATCGAGGCTCCACCTAAATTCTCAACATTTTTGGGCACTCCTAAAACCTCGTCCTAGTTCAAACCATTTGAATTAAATTCAAATGAGTTTGAATTAAACTCTTCCATGTCGCGTGAAATTTCTTTTCTTGGGCTAAGTATAATTCTTAGACTCTGTAGGAGAAGTTTCAGCATTTTCCAAAACCCCTAGCTATTTCTTTCCTTTCCTTTTCCTTCTATCTATTTTTCTGTAGGTGGGAAATAGCGAGAAGGTTGGCCTTTTGCTCTGAAGCTGCAACTAGCCCATCTAGGCCCAGTTCTTTTGAGGAGATTGTGGAGAATCTCAGTCTAGAAAATCCTGAGCGAAAAGAACTCGATTTGCCTTCCAGAATCTTGAGAGGATTCTACAGAATCCTATTGCAAACCAAAATCCTCAAAAAACATGGATTTTCACAGAATCTCAGGATTCTGGTAAGTCCCTCAAAACAAAACGCTTCAGGTATGGGAATACCCCTATTGGAGCGACAATTTACAGTTGAACAGCCCCTTTCGCACCACCGAGCAGTCCAGCAACCGCTCGATCCCCCACGAGCGCTAGCCACCGCTCCGCCTGATGCCGCCGGACGGGAGCTCCACCAGCCCGCCACCGGCCGCCCTTTGGTTGTCTAGACTCCACGCCGGTTCTCGCCTCCGGGCCGTCCCACTCCTCGCGATGGCCCGCCTCGCCGCCTCCGGACGGGAGCTCCGCCAACCCCGCTCCTCACGCCGCCGCCGGACGGGAGCCTCGTCATCCCTGCTCCTCGCCACGCCGCTGGACGGGAGCTCCGCCAACCCGCCACCGCCTTGTCGCCTCAGGCCACCCTACCTAGACGCCCGCCGGACGCGAGCTCCTGTTCGTTGACTGTCTCTCTTTTGCCTCCTCTGTATTCTTCTGTTTGTTTCTCTGTCAATATCTAGGTGAATATATGCATGGGTTGATGAATAAACAATACTGGTAATGGATTGATGTTTGTTTGATTGTTTGAATTTGTAGCTACTGCTTGATAATTTCAATTTTGTACAATTTGCTTGATAATTCGGTACTGCTACTTGTGCTTGGTAATTTTGGTATGTGTTGATGAATAGATGATGTATGTATGTGCTGATGGATAGATATTTTCGATGGAGAAAGTCAGTGCAGCTAAAGCTAAAGCGTAAACAATTCTTATCAAGCTGTTTCTGTCTAAGGGCAGGGTAGACATTTCAGCACATAACTCAATCCACAATTTCAAACTACAATTTTAGAAAAGAACTCGATGGTAGATTCTGCAGGAAGCAGATTCTGTGAGAATTTTCCAGAATCTTGATTCTGCAGAATCCAACACGAAAAGAACTGGGCCCTAACCTCCTAGGCCCAACCTCCAAGGCCCATCCGCAGCCCAGTCGGTGCCTGTTAACCCTAGCCCCGACCCCCTCCTCTCGATCTCTCCCTCTCGTCCTCCCACACTGCCGTCACTCACACACACGCACGCATTGAGCCAGGGAGAGGAGCTCCCTGCACCCAATCTCCTCGCCGCCTCCACCGCAAGACCCCCGCGCCTGACCTCCTCCTTTCTGCCCTTGGTGCCGCGCCACCGGACCTCCCCGTCGCCCTCGTCGTCGACCATCGCTGCCCCTGCAGCCTCCCCTCCTCCGCGTCGTCGCCTCCCCATGGCGCCACGCCTGGCCTCCCGCGCCACCATCATCTCCAGCCGCCTGCATCGTCACCTTCCCCTCGCCGGCCTCCTATGCACCGCCCGACCTCCCTTCCTCTGCTCCCTTCACGCTTCCGGCCGCCCCTTCGCCCGCCGCCCGGCGACCCTGCTGCTCATCGGGACAAGCAGAAGCCCTTCCATGGCGGCCGACGGACCCAGCCAGGGGCACTCCCCTTCCTCTGCTGCTCCCAACCGCACCGTCGCCCAAGTCCATCGGAGGACCTTGGCTGCCACCATGGAGACCCAAGCCGCCGACCTCGTCGGGACTCCACCTCCGTCTCGCGCCCGCAGCCATCCTCTGGATCGAGAGGAGCTCGTCCCGAGTCCCTTCTGCCCGTCCATGCCGCCCTTGAGCCCTGACGCCCCCTTTGCTGCGTTGCACGCCCATGGCATCCTCATCGCTCAAGCCTTGCCCCGCACCCTGCTGCCTTCGGTTGCTATTGGTTTGTTTGGCCATCATGGACATGTTGCTACGGACGCCAAGTACGACTACACCACGGTGATACGTGAACGACTACACGGCTACGACAGGTGTACCTCTACATCCTGGAATCGCTAAGTACGGCACCGAAACGCAAGTACAACAAGGAACCCCGAAGGACATGGATGCGCCAAGTTCCTCTCCGACACGTGTATGACTACCGTCGCGTGAACGACTACTTCCACTACGAACTCGATCCGCCAAAATGTATGCTTCGAAGGTATAACCCCGAGACAACGCCCGTGAACGAATGCTTTGTTGTATGAGATGCCCGCATTTGCACCGTGTCCGAATTTGTCACTTGCACGGTCCTCCTCGTTTGCCATGCGTTGACCCGTGGGAACCCGGTAACCGGATCACCCCACCATCTTTTGCATGTTCTGCACATCCACACTTTCATTCGCACCGACATCTCGATGAGTTGTCGGATCATCGGAATGTTGCCGTGGCATCATTTTCGGATTCGTTGCCATGGCACCCTTTCTTTCCACCACGGTGACAAATGCTTCATAACATGCTCATGTCAACATTTTCATAAAATTGCATTAAACTTGTTTATGTCATCCACATCATGATAACAACATTTAAAGTGTAAATTTGTTGTTTGCTTTAAAAATGCTAATGACATGTGGGGATTTTCCGGAATTGTTGTTTGTTGTTTCCGGCCCCATTTAACTTGCTTGAATAGTAGTTTACTTATGCTCCACCTCTTGCCATGTTAAGAACATTTAAACTTGTTGGGTTCTTAGACGAGATCAAACTAAATAATCTAATGTGGTGTTTCGTTAATATGCAACTTGTTGCATATTGAGCTCCACTTAATTTGTAGTATTGTTTGTGCACTTTGCCATGCCATGCTTCATTAAACCGGACATGCATCATACTTGATTTTGCATCATGACATGCTTATGTGATGGTTGTTTACCATGTTGTTTGCTTATTTCCGGTTGCGCTTCTCCTTCTTAGTTCCGCTTACGCTGCGATTGTGAGGATCGACTACGTCCGTTTGTCTTCTACATGGACTCATTCTTCTTCCTTGCGGGATCTCAGGCAAGATGGCCATTACACTCGATATCACTTCTATCTTTGCTTGCTAGTTGTTTGTTCTATCGCTATGTCACTCTACCTACCACCTGTTTATCATGCCTCCCATATTGCCATGTCAAGCCTCTTACCCACCTTCCTAGCAAACAGTTGATTGGTTATGTTACCGCTTTACTCAGCCCTCTTATAGCATGGTTAGTTGCAAGTGAAGTTGAAGATTGCTTCATGTTGGAACATGTTTATGTTGGGATATCACAATATCTCTTATTTTGATTAATGCATCTATATACTTGGTAAAGGGTTGAAGGCTCGGCCTTATGCCTAGTGTTTTGTTCCACTCTTGCCGCCCTAGTTTCTGTCATACCGGTGTTATGTTCCTTGATTTTGCGTTCCTTACGCGGTTGGGGTTATGGGACCCCCTTGATAGTTCGCTTTGAATAAAACTCCTCCAGCAAGGCCCAACATTGGTTTTCCAGTTGCCTACCACCTATGCCTTCCCTTGGGGTCTGCAGCCCTGAGGGTCATCTTTATTTTAACTCCCCCGGTCTAGTGCTCCTCTGAGTGTTGGTCCAAACTAGAGCCCTTTGCAGCGCCACCTCAGGGAAACTTGAGGGCTGGTTTTAGTTGTACGGATTGCTCATTTGGTGTGCCCTGAGAACGAGATATGTGCAGCTCCTATCAGGATTTGTCGGCACAGTCGGGTGGTCTTGCTGGACTTGTTTTACCATTGTCAAAATGTCTTGTACCGGGACTCCGAGTCTGATCGGGTTATTCTGGGAGAAGGAATATCCTTCGTTGATCGCGAGAGCTTGTGATGGGCTAAGTTGGGACACCCCTGTAGGGTATAAACTTTCGAGAGCCGTGTCCGCGGTTATGTGGCAGATGGGAATTTGTTA
The DNA here is from genome assembly GCF_018294505.1 of Triticum aestivum. Lineage (NCBI taxonomy): Eukaryota > Viridiplantae > Streptophyta > Magnoliopsida > Poales > Poaceae > Triticum > Triticum aestivum. Next base: position 189,508,110 of record NC_057796.1, read on the forward strand.
ATATCCGGTTGTAAAGAACTTGACACTTGACTTCACTACAAAAAAATACACTTCCGTGATGATACGTGTTTGTCACAGTAGGTCGCGTTTTTTGTCATGCATGTACATCCATGACAAATTTATGACAGAATCAAGATAGTCATACCTGTGCTATCATAGAAGTGTTCCATGACATTACCAAAATTATCATCACGAAAGTGTCCACTTCCATGACGATAAATCGCGCGTCACAGAAGTGCTTTCGTCAAGGGTGACCGACACGTGGCATCCACCGTAACGGAACGCCGTTAAGCTATCGGGTCCGGTTTTGGATCCGATAACCCGTTAACAGCCCCGACCAATGGGGATTTTCCACGTGTAAAATCATCATTGGCTGGAGGAAACACGTGTTGGCTCACCGTTGGGACAGATGTCATCCACTCATTGGACCCAAAGCGCCTATGATACGTCGACACGTGGCACGGCCCAACAGAGGCTCATTCCTGTGAAAAGAACGGCCCGTTTGACTTGGTCAAAAGGTGGCGGGCCGGCCCACGGCAAGCCTGTTAACGGCATGTTCGCATATATCCCATTTACAGCCCGCTAACCCAGGGCCCGTTTACGGCCTATCCGAATTAGGCCCAGTAGCATCATCTGGGCTGTCCAATATATTTCCAGCCCGTTTTAACTTCCGTCCCATGTATGGCCCATGACATCTTTTGGCCCATCTCAGGCCCTTAGTAACCCTCGGCCCATGGTAAAACTGGCCTGTGATGAACAGTGTATCACTTTATACCCATTGACGGCCCATTATACCGTTGGGCCGTTTCTAGCCTATGTTATCTTTCGGCCTTCTCAGGGCCCATTTATTCTTGGGCTCATTTCCAGCATTCGTTTACTTACGGCCCGTTACAGGCCTTTTCTACTTGTGGGCCAAATTCAGCCCGTGATACAGTCGGCCTGTTTGTGGCCCGTTAATCTGTTGGGCCATTTTCATAGCATCATCAAATACGACCGTTTAACGGCCCATTATGGTCAGCCCATAAAACGTACGATTTCCACTCTAGCCCGTTTACGGCCCCTTATATGGCCCGTACAAGGCCCATAGATGAGACGGCCCGTAGAAGGCCCATTGACCCGACGGCCCATAGAAGGCCCATTAACCCGACGGCCCATAGAAGGCCCATGGATCCGCTGGCCCATGGAAGGCCCATGGATCTGACAGCCGTTAGAAGGCCCACGGATCCGACAGCCCATAGAAGGCCCACGAATCCGACGGCCACAGAAGGCCAGGGATCGTCCATCCCGTAGATGGCCCATGGAACGTACAGCCTGTGGAGGGCCATGGTCACTACAACGTTTGGGCGAGTTGGCCCCCGTTTGAACGATATAGCATATTCAAAGAATTATCCTACTCTATACTATCACCTCTAAAAAACATACACTATACAATAAAGATACTAAGGCATAGAAACGTAGAATAATCCTACACTATACAATAAAGAAATTACAGCCGATTATACCCACTAGGCATTATGGTTCGGCACCAGTGATAATAAAGCATACACAAACAGCAAATTACATACACTGGGCAAATACAGCTCATACATCATGGACGCGCATCAACATAACTTACCATTTGAACTATAATCTCTTCAGAAAATAGGATTGGCCGGATTTAGATAGCAGAAATTTTAGTCTGCAAAATCGTCAATTCCTTCGTTGTTACCTCAGTGTCTTGTTTCATTTCTTTGACTCCTGCATCTAATACCTGCATGTCCAGTCTCAACTTGTTGATTGTACGTTCAGAATCATGTACACGTTGTCTTGCCACCTCTAGTTGATGCTCGAGAACATCAGCACATTCCAATTCCAATCCATAATCATTCGGTAACGGCCATGCCGCACTGCTCGCAGATCTTTGTGTTGATGTCACTTCATCCTGAAATGTTTCTGTAAGTACACATGACTAGGGCAAAAATATAGTTACAACAATGAAGCGAGCAAGACAGACTATTTTGTACATGGCAAAACAGGACTAACAATAATGTTACATGTCCTGAAGCATAAGCAGGTGATATTTTAAAAATTATAAAAAGGTAGTCTGTGCAGCCTGCATACAGAAATCTCTCTTAGCTCACCAGAGGAGCATGATGTTGGGGCCCAATCCAAAACACAGACAAGTTACAAATTTAGACAGCACATTGCGTAGAAGTAAGCAAGCAGTTGGCCATTCTATAGCTCAATTAAAGTCTTAGGGAGCATAATGAACAACAGAGGATTTCATACAAACATACAACAGCAAGCAAAACTATGCAATCATTAGCCTAGTATAAACTAGATTGTGAGCCTCATTCAATAATAGTTCGTTAATAGTATAAACTAGATTGTGAACCCCGTCGTAGTACCGAAGAAAGGTGGGAAGGAACGGATGTGCGTCGACTTCACCAACCTTAACAAAGCTTGCCCCCAAGATCCGTTCCCCCTTCCGCGCATCGATCAAATCGTCGACTCCACCGCTGAGTGCGACTTGCTATGTTCCCTGGATGCGTTCTCTAGATACCACCAAATCAAGATGGCGGTGGAGGATGTGGAGAAGACGGCCTTCCTGACACCATGCGGGGTGTATTGCTACACCTGCATGCCCTTCGGTCTGTGCAACGCGGGCGGAACCTTTCAGCGGCTGATGCACATCGCCTTGGGGCGGCAGCTCGGTAGGAACACAGAGGCCTACATTGATGACATAGTGGTCAAATCTCGCGAGGCGAGGACATTGATTCAAGACTTGGAAGAGACCTTTGAGAGCTTGTGCCGGGTGAACTTGAGGCTTAACTCGGAGAAGTGCGTGTTTGGCGTCCCCTCCGGCAAGCTACTAGGGTTCCTCGTATCCCACGGAGGGATCAAGGCGAACCCGAAGAAGATCAAGGCCATCGAAGAGATGAGCCCTCCACAGACCCTCAAGGAGATGCAAAAGCTAGCAGGGCGGGTGACCGCTTTAGGGCGTTTCGTCTCCAAGCTACGCGAGCGCGCCTTACCCTTCTTTAAGCTCATGAAGAAGAAGGGCCCCTTCGAGCGAACCCCGGAGGCCGACCGGGCCTTCCAAGGCCTCCAGAAATACCTCACCAGCCCCCCGGTGATAGTGCCACCGCGGCCTCTTGAGCCTCTGGTACTCTACCTTGCCGCCACCCCGTACTCCGCCAGCGCGGCGCTGGTGGCGGTTCGGGAGGAGCGCCAAGACAAGGGTGTGCCGCGCCAAGCCAGAGCTGATGCAGCGCAGGGTCAGGAAGGCGCAGCAGAGCCATCAGCGGCGGAAGACCAAGCTCAGCAGGGCAACATCGCAGAAGCTCCTGAGGATGGTCAGGTCTCAGGAAACCCTCCACCTCAGGATATGCCACAATCTCCGTAGGACCAGAGCCTCGACAGTGTGCCAGCCCTCGTCGAGCAACCGGTGTACTTCATCAGCACCGTACTGCGGGACGCGAGGGCGCGCTACCCCATGCCGCAAAAGCTCCTGCTCGCAGTCTTGGTGGCCTCGCGCAAGCTGCGACACTACTTCCAGGGCCACCCCATCAAGGTCATCTCATCTTACCCATTGGAGATGGTACTCAGGAGCCCAAACTCAGCCGGAAGGGTTGCTGAATGGAACATCGAGCTGCAAGCATTCCAACTGGAGTTCAGCACTACCAGGGTCATCAAGGGAGCCGCGCTCACCGATTTTGTGGCGGAATGGACAGATGCCCCGGCTCTTGAGGAAGGAGAAGACCGGTCCACCTCCCCAGGAAGTGAGGAACCAGACGGCTGGGACATGTATTTCGATGGCGCCTTCGCGCACCAGGGCGCGGGGGCTGGAGCAGTGCTCATCTCGCCCACTCAGGACAAGCTGTACTACGCCGTGCAACTCTGCTTCCAGCACGGCGAGAAGGTCTCCAACAATATCGCAGAATACGAAGGCCTCATAGCTAGCCTGAAGGCTGCGGCGGCTCTGGGGGTGAGGCACCTTATCGTCAAGGGCGACTCGCAGCTCCTCGTCAACTTCTCCAACAAAGTGTACGAGCCGAAGGACGAGCACATGGAGGCCTACCTTGCGGAGGTGCGCAAGATGGAAAAGCAGTTCTCGAGCCTGGAGCTGCGGCACGTGCCCCGGGGCACCAACAAGGAAGCCGACGACATCGCCAAGAGAGCATCCAAGCGGCAACCGCAAGAGCCTGGCGTCTTCGAAGAGCGGCTCTTCAAGCCATCAGCTACGCCACCTCTTTCAAGCACGACTCAGCCTCGGGAGGAGCTCCCACAGCCCCCGGCCACGGGAGCCCCAGCCTGCGGCCCAACCTCAGGAGCTCGACTGCTCTTGGCGCTCGAGCCCCAGGAGGAGTGCTGGACCAAGGAATTCAAGAAGTACCTGATGCATGGGACGCTGCCGGAGAAGGAAGAAGACGTAGAGCGCGTGGCCCGACAGGCCACGGCATACTGCATTCAAGACGATGAGTTGTACAGGAAATGGCCAAACAAAGTCACGCTGCGCTGCATCTCCAGCGATCAAGGAAGGGAGTTGCTGATTGACATACACGGCGGGGACTGTGGACATCACTCATCGTCAAGGACCCTCGTCGGCAAAGCCTTCCGCAGCGGATTCTATTGGCCTACGGCACTCAACGATGCAGCCGAGCTGGTGAAGTCCTGCGAAGCTTGCCAATTCCACACCAAGCAAATCCATCAGCCTGCTCAGGGCCTCCAAACCATTCCGCTCACATGGCCATTCGCGGTCTGGGGGCTGGACATCTTAGGCTCGTTCCCACGAGCGCCAGGGGGCTACCGCTATCTCCACGTCGCCATCGACAAGTTCACCAAGTGGGCGGAAGTGGAAGCCGCCCATACCATTCCAGCCGGCTCTGCTATCAAGTTCATCAAGGGCCTCGTGAGCCGCTTCGGGGTCCCCAACCGCATCATCACAGATAACGGCTCGCAGTTTACTAGTAACCTCTTCAAAACCTACTGTGCTAACCTTGGAACGCAGATCTGCTACGCTTCGGTGGCTCACCCCAAGAGCAATGGTCAGGCCGAACGCGCTAACGGTGAGGTCCTGAGGGGTCTCAAGACCAGGACCTTCAAGAAGAAGCTGGAGGCCTGCAGCAGGGGCTGGCATGACGAACTCCAGTCCGTGTTGTGGTCCATCCGTACCATCGCTACCAAGCCAACAGGCGAGACTCCATTCTTCCTTGTCTACGAAGCCGAAGCAGTCCTCCCTCACGAGGTCAAGCATCGCTCCGCGCGGGTCTTGGCATTCGACGAAACGCAGCAGGACGCCATGCGGGGGAGGAACGCCGATGCGAAGCCGCATTGAGGGCGGCAAGGTACCAACAAGCGCTGCGGCGGTATCACTACCGCAACATCCGCTCTAGGACGCCCGAGGTGGGCGACCTCGTCCTGAGGCAGGTCCTCTGCAGGGAAGGGCTACACAAGCTTTCGCCCATGTGGGAGGGCCCATTCAGGGTCGTCCATGTATCCAGGCCGGGTGCAGCGCGCCTAGAGACGCGGGACGGGATACCCATCCAAAACGCCTGGAACATCCAGCACCTCCGGAAGTTCTATCCATGAAGCAAGGCCTAGAGCCTGAGAAGAAAGGCCCAGAGCCTGTGAAGAAGGCCCGGTGCCTGTGAAGAATCACCGCCCGTGGCACTCTCACGTAATAATGAGTGGGGCTGTACACGCCCCGGAGTCTCAGGAGCGCCGGCCTCAGGCCCTGGGGCTCCCTCCCACGCCTAGTGGACAGCACTTAGCTCCGCGCTGGTGAGAAGACTTGAAGACTAGATTAGGTGTCGGATGCGGCTTTTCATTTGCTTTCCCTAGTTGGCTCGCTTTTCCTTAATCGGAGTTGCTCTTGGTGTTCGTTGCTGATTTGGTTCCCTAGCCTTTTACCGCTTTTTTCAGCTCTAGTTTGCTCATGTTCTCTCTCTCGCATACCTCGTGAGGGGGCTAGGCAGGTGCCCTCGTGAGCATTTCTCTTCTCTTTGCCTTCTCGCGAGCCACCCTCGTTCGAGCCTGGAAGCTGGCACATCTCTCCTAATCCGTGCCCCTCGGGTACTGCGATACAAGGCGCCAAGTCAAGGCTTGGGTGGACGGCAAATCCTTTAGTGCACCCCCTAACGAATTTTTTGCAGTTTCCGAGCAACGCAGACACCACGTGAGGGAAAGGGCGTCCCAAACACACCAGGTTAAGTTATCTTTGCGCAAAATAACAACACGGCATGGGAACGACACGCACAGTGCATTAACCAAAGAACCACAGTTCGATACACGCCCCTCTGGGCCCATACTGGTTTCGTTTTCCGATGCAGGAAGAAAGAAAAAGCGAAGCAAAGCATCGTTGCAGCAATCCGCAGAGGTAGGCCCTTGGCGATGCCCCGAGCCTAGCCAGACCCCTCCTCGCGCTTCACGGAGGCATGACGACGAGATGACCCGCTGCCTCCTTCGAAGCGGGCGCGGCGGCTGGTCGTAGCCACCGCTGCTGGAGCTGTCACCGGAGGAAGAGCCGCCGTAGCTGGAGGAGACACGGTCGCCGCCGAGGGCAGGCTCGCCCTCGTCCTCATCGCGACCATCACCAAGGCCGAGCACCTCCTCACCGTCATTCGTCTCGGGGCAGCACCCTGCGCGGCGACCATCTTCCCCGAACACCCTCACATAGAGGGTCGATTCACCATCGTACCTAAAGTGGAGGTTGCACCGCCTGCCCAGGCCGCGCGCGCGGGCGAGCGTCTGCAAGCCGCGGGCCAGGGCTATGTTGCCTACGGCGGAAGTCTCGACCGCAACCCAAGAGGCCCTGCTGCAGCTGCCGTCCGCCTGCAGCCAGAGCCCGCCCGGACCAGAGGCCGGCAATTCACCGGCCAAGAGGCGCGGAAGTTGGAGCCAGTTGCCGGCCGGGCTCTCCGACCAGACAACGAACTCCGGTGACACCTCAGCTGAATGGAAGTGCGGGCGGGGAGGCCGCGCCACCATCGCGCGCCTCCCCTCATCGGCTGAACCACCATGGATGGGACGATCCCCTCCGCGTGCCGCGGCGCCACCTTGACGGTGGGCCACGGCGGGGGTCGCGCGTGCTTGCGCAGACGGCCGCGGCCGCGCTTGGGCGCCGGGGAACCGGCGCCCTCGCGAGGGGCCTTTCCTTTCTCGGCGGCAGAGAACTTCTTTCATGGCGCCATCGATGGCACTGCAAGCAGTGGAGCAGAGAAGCAAGAAAGCGAGGAAGAGATGGGAAACGGGGGCTCCGCCCCCTCCCCATTTGTAGCAAGAGAAGGCCAACCGGCGTCTCCCACGATCGCAGGTAATGATGGTTTTCCTTGCATGTCGCAGGGACTTGTCAAGTCGTGCAGTTGCCGAGGCAGCGTGGGGAAGCGGAGACGCCCACGTCCAATCAACCGCCACGCGTGAACCGAGGCCGCAGGCTTTTGGGGCTTGCGGTGCTCCGAACTTGACCCTTGGCTTCGCCGCGAAGCCAAGCCCGAGCGCACCTTGGGCCCGGGGGCTACTGTCGGTGTTCTGGGAACGGGGGTCCCCAGACTTTCCTACCTGTGGCCCACAGCATGGCCAAGCAGCAGGCCGTACGGCCCATCTTCGTCAACAAGGCACTCAAGACCCCCTCGCGCGGGTCCAAGCCTCACGAGGCGGACGACGCAAGACCTCCTCTAGAGTGGCCTAGCCAAGCAGGCTCACGAGGAGCGGAGATATCAAGGCGAGGCAAACCTCACGAGGCTCTCGTGACGTGAGCCATGACGAACGGTGCCAGGTGGGTGCCAGGCGGGCGCCAGTGCGTGCAGCGTCCCTATTTCCTCTTTGGTGCTAAGGAGGCCAGCGCAGGCGAAGAGTACTGAGGCATCAGGCAAAGGTTGCCATATTGGTGCAACGAGACCAAGACCAGGAGGACGGCAAGGCGGAGGTCATCGTGGATCCCAAGACGGAGTCACCCCAGACCTTTTCGCAGGCGAAGACCGCTTTTGTCAGGATAACTTGTACTAGCTGTCCCCCTTCAAATTTGCCCGCCGTTGTTGGCTCCCTTCCCGCTCGATATTTGGGAAGAGGACCAGGGCCTCTATAAATAGGACTAGCCACCACAGTAGGAGGCAACTGAGCCCAAACTAGTTCAGATCATCCTCAACCACACAAGCACAAGAACACCTCAACCTTAGGAGGTTGTTCTTCCCCTGTACTGTTCATCATCAGCCCAAGAGGCAATCCACCACCACACTGGAGTAGGGTATTACACCACAACGGTGGCCCGAAACAGTATAAACCTCGTGTCTTTCTGTGTTGCGAGTTCGTTGAGTTCGTCCGCGAGATCTTAGCGAGCTAGAGCGTAGATCGGTAGGAGGGAGAGACTTCGCGCGCACCCCAGTGTTTGAACCTTAAGGGTTTGCCGGAACCCCACATCCGACACCCGCACCCCGGGTTGTTTGCCCCGGACCACCCCGGGTGCCCGCAGCCCTTACCCTCAGGCCTCTTCTTCTGCCCAACCTCGCTAACCACCCCGGGCACCCGCACCCCCGAACCCCGGGCAGCCGCACCCCCCCCCCCCCGAATCAGCCCACCAACAAAAACCGTTTCGGCCATAAGTTTCACTCCTGGAGTCCGATTTTGACGTTCTTTAGCTCCTTGAGTAGCTATTGACATTCCCCATCAATCTAGATAGGTTCTAGCACCATTTTACTCCATCAAAATTTTGGCATTTTGGCATCTTTGCCTAGGCCATCCACCATTTCATCCGCAGAACCACCATAGCTTTCCGCAACCTAACCCATTTAGTTCCATAGAGCATTTGTGGTTACTTGAGGGGTGACTTGAGTCTCCTAAGGTGTTTCGGCTACTTAGGGACGGTCGCTTCGTCATCAACCATCAGCACCTCTTCCGCATTGCTAACTCCGGAACCACCTACGCATTACGCTACCACCATTGGACATTTTCCTTTGAGATTTTGAGTTTGCGGTTTTTCCGTTTCCTAGGGTGTTTCGGCTAACTAGGAACGGTTCGACATCGACAACACCGCCGCTCACCTTCTACAAGGAATCGACATCGACCACTTCACCATTTTCACACCGTAACCGTAAGCAACAACGGTAACCTCTATATCATCTTGGTATCGTGGTATCCCATCATTGTACATTCTTGCCATTACATTGTTAACCCCTTAGCCCATTTTGCGTCACTTGCCTATCGAGACTAGCCATTGAGTATTGCCGGCAACGTTACTTGTGCACATTAGTGATCCGTACCTTCCATTGCATACATACCATATCATATTGGTATCATCTTGGTACCATATCATCTCTTGTGTCACAAGATTGTTCCCGCATATACAAAATTGCTATCTTGGGTTGTGCATTTCGCATAGTGGCCATATAAAAAAGAATAAGCTTTTACGCAAAAGAAAAAGAGAGCAAAGAGCTTGTAAACAATAGCCATAACATCATACCACATTGCACATAAGATTGTCATATCCGATCATCTTGGATCATATTGAGAAGAACACCAGGAACATCATACTTGGGATAGGAAGCTCATACATTTTGCATCTTATAGGTTCTGCACAAGTGTCGTATCCGCCTACTGAGAAATTGTGCAAGCGTCTCTCTAGAGTTGTGCAACACGAGCGTTTTCCGTGGATTCCACATTTTGTGCTCATTCCATGGTTGCACGACCCCATTTATCTATCCGTGTGTGTGTTTCTGTGTGCCACATATTGCTATTGGTCTACTTGTTTCACTTGCGAATTTGTGAATCTTTTCCAACATTATTGACTCTTGCTAACTTTTGCATCAAATTTTTGTGCCACTCTCCTCACCGAGCTCCACCATAAGCCTTACTTGTGTAGGTGTGAGAATTGACAAGATCCGGTACCAATTGTGCTATTTCCTTGATACATTATTGAGTGATCATTGATCCATCTTCAACATTGGAAAGGTACATTTGGTCTAGTTCTTTCCTTTCTTCCACTTACATTTTCTCGGTCTTATGATGGATAGGCAAGGGATTTCATCTCCGGTCTTCCACGACAACGACGGCGCGAACAACTAGATCACCAAAACGTCCATCTTCGGACTACAACAAGTTGGACGCAAAATTGGATGACATCCGACACGTGTGGGCCAACTACAAGTCTTCTTCCTCTTTGTCATCTTCAAGGTGGATACCCTCCAGTCACAAGTCTCCGAAATAGCCACACGATGAGAGTACCACGCGGCACCGTCATCATCTTCGAGACGACCGCCAAGACGACCGCAAGCCCAAGGTGTATGGCGACGACGAGCGCCATCGACTACAACAACACCGTCACCACCGAGAGGAAGCTGCGGCTACTACCACCACTTAGGCATCTTCGCCAAGTGTTATCAAGCCATCTTCGCCTTTGGATGTACGACATCTTCGCCTACCTCCGACGAGTACGCCTACATCGGCCTTCATCCACGGCGACGGTGACGAGATGATCGAGCATGGGATTTTCCCTTCGGTCATGGAGGAGAGCGATGATGTGCCATCTTCGGCCTTCGTCCACGGCGACGACGATGAGATGGTTGAGCATGGGATTTTCACTTCGACCACGGCGACATATGATGACTTGAGTGACTTGTGCCACCATATTGACAGTGAGAGTGACTTCACCAATAGCCCCATATATGATGAGTTGCCACAATTCCCATGTGAGGAGAGCCACAACCCCCACCACTTGAGTGAGATGAGTGACTCCACCATATGTGACATTGAGTGCACCTATTTTGAGGGAGTGAGTGAACCACCACATAGAGAGAGTGTGATAGTTGATTGGGCATGTGAGGCCACTATGATTTCTAACGACTTAACCTCTACCTCTATTGTGTCTTCTCCTACGGTGCTAGGTCCCATATATGATGATGCGCCGATCCCTGACGACTTCGTCCTCCCTTTGGACAAGACGATGGCCATGGTGGAATATGATGCACCCCCCACATGGTTCCATCATGATGAAGATGATGACCACCATGTGGTCTTTGCCACCTCACCTACACCACTTGAGTGGAATGAACAAGCACTACTAGGAAAAGGGCTATAGATGGAATGGCCACTAATGGCGCACCAGACATGTGGTGCGCCATTGCTATATAGCAATGGCGCACCATGTGCTGGTGCGCCATTAGTGTGAAAGACACTAATGGCGCACCAGACAAACAGTGCGCCATTAGTAACAAATTTTTTATTATTTTATTTTTCCAAACATACTAATGGCGCACCAGGACACAGTGCGCCATTACTAGTTCTAACTAGTAATGGCGCACCAGGACACAGTGCGCCACTACTATATTTTTTATTTTTTATTTTTTTCCAAAACTACTAATGGCACACCAGGGAACAGTGCACCATTACTAGCGATCCCCCTCCATCTCGATCGCTATTCCACCTCGCCAGATCCGGCCCCCCTCGCCGCCGAGCACCCCCCGCACCCTCTACCCCGCTCCACCGGGTGCCGCCGCCGACCCCCCGCACCCTCCCCCGCTCCACCGCCGCCGACGACCCACCGCACCCTTCCCTGCTCCACCGCCGCCGCCGATGACCCACCGCACCCTCCCCCGCTCCACCGCCGCCGCCGACCCACCGCACCCTAGCTCCCCTGCTCCACCGCCGCCGATGACCCACCGCACCCTCCCCGGCCCGCTCCACCGCCGCCGACGACCCCCTGCACCCTCTCCGGCCTGCTCCACCGTCACAAATGAATGCTATAGCTAATTCCTCCCTCTCCCTCGCCAGTTCCCCTTCGTCCCTCTCCCCCGCGCCAGTTCCTCTCCGTCCGCTCCCAATCCGCGCCCCCGCCGCCTCCCTCTCCCCATCCTCCCCTCCGACCCCACCCCACTCTCGCCGGAGCAGCGCCGCAGGGCCGACACCAACCTCGCCCTCGCCCGCGCGCGCCGCAACCTCCGCCTCGCATTCAACAGCTACACATTCTACACCGAGGACAAGGACATGAAGGGCGATGGTTATCAGAACTCCGGGGTAACGATGGAATCCTACACCGGTAACGACAAGGACAGAGCACCCCCCGCAACCCCCGACGACCCCCCGCACCCTCCCCCGCTCCACCGCCGCCGAGCACCCCCCGCACCCTGTTTTTATAAAAATTATTACTATTTTTATAAAAAAATATTACTGTTATGATTTAAACAAGTTTCAACATATTTAAACACAAATAAATATCAAACAACATTTTAAATGCATTTTTTATAAAAATTATTACTGTTTTTAT